>NW_027492549.1:0-562719 GCF_021521415.1 Bidens hawaiensis
TATTTCAAATCTCGTGGTCTATGACCCATTTTTTTTCTTAAAAATACCCATTAAGTGAAAATTGAGACTATGAACATTTATGTTTACATAGCTACCTAATAGAAAACGTGTTTTCATGATATTTTTACATTTGAATATTTGTGACCGACTCTCTCTTAATAAATTCGTTTACTTTGAACCGGAATTGTGTCCCATGTACATGCTGAGTTTATGTTATGTTATTTATTACACAAATTGTTTTGGATTATTCGTTTACTTCTCTTCCACGCAATGTTTTATTTGAACCATTTGTTTGTTCGTGATTTCATCAATCTGAGACAAATGCGTTATTTTTCTTTCAAAAAAAAATTTCAGTTGTTTACTTTGATAAACTCAAGGTTATTATTGGAAATTTTCTTTTTATAGACCTATGTAATTTTGATATTAAAATATCGTTCACCCATTTCACTTTATTATAAATTGAGATGTTCGTAAGATGTAATTGAGATGTTCGTAAGATGTAATTGTTTATTCATCTTATTATAAATATCGTTCACCCCATTGAGATGTTCACTTTATTATACGTTGAATATTATTCAGAGATTTACATTCGTTAAACTTTTTGTTATTTTGATATATAACAGTTTCGTTTATCAAATCTATTCTCGAACCCAATGCGTTATCAAATTTACATGTTCATATTTCGTTGGTTAAATGCTAAGTTTACCTACCACGTTATTCTCGATCCCAGTATTTCAATTACATGTTACGATGGTTATAATTCTAAATGTTTCGTTCTTTAATTTCATTACCTCGTTTATTTCGTTTTCAACATCGTTCACTTGGTTTAGACACAATGATTCTATTTACTTGACTTAGTTTTTTAACGTTGTCCTTGGCCTGAACGATCTATTAATGTGTTTTGTAATGTTTTTACCCTTTTTGATTCATTATTTTTTTGAAGTTCTACATGAGAATATGTTTTTTTCTTTATCTAAGGTCTATGTCTTAAAACCACACAATAAAGCAAGTTATATGGACCATTCGACGATAGAGGTAATTACGGGTCGACACGTAATTATCAAAGTCCTTGCATGGAAAATATAATAAGTACGGTTGTATGAAATAACTCGGATTTTGGAATGATTTTTGGAGAACGGGGCAAATACAATATGATAAGGGCATGGTGGATATGCCGCTGGTACATCCTATATATAAGTGTCTAATATTTTCTATTTGTGGCGTTCTTTCGGGTCATTCAAAGATCCACGTTATTTAATCTAATTTCGGGACGAAATTTCTAAAGGTTGTAAGTCCTGTAACATTCATTACTTTTCAAACCCGAAAACTCGACCCATTTTAAATTTTCGGTTTTGTTTCTATTTAAATTTATATATTTTTATAATATTATTAATTAATCTCAATTTTCATTAATGTATTTTATGTGATCATTTCTATGCAATTATACATTTTACCACCTTTGTAGTATTACGTACTCATTTAAAGCATTCATAATCAAGATCAAATATTTAAGTAAATGTCCCATGCAATTTACTATAATTATTATTTAACTACAACAACTACTTTTTTTTATTATTATTAATTTTATTTTTATTATTATCTTTTCATATGTTACTTAACTAATAAAAACTAATGAATGTTTTAATTCAATAAAATTTATTAAAATAGTTAAACCTTTTGAATACCCTATTAAACAATTTTTAATTTGTGTTTTAATTATATTAAATATGATTAATTTTCATAATTTCCTTAAGACATAACAACTCTACATTTACAATATAAAAGGAGGACAAATCCTCCATTATTTTCACACCTCAATCCATTCTTTTCTTAAGTTTTAGAGCACTAACAAGTAAGTCATTAACATTTCAAGCATTTTATAGCTTTTGTTTTGATTTTATCTTGAATGTTCATACTTGTTCATAAGTTGTTCTTCATGATCATGTTACTTTTATAATAAAAATATTATATTTTGGTTTTAAGAATCATTATGATCATGGATATCCAAGATGAACACTTTGATTTTTCTAAATCTTGGATCAAGCCTAGTTTTTTTTTGCAAGAACAAACATGAATATATATTTATCTAAATCTTATGATTCGTTGATCATCATAACTTATAAATTTTCTTTAAATAAGATTATTTATAAAAATTTATTTATTTAAAATATTTTACAATAGATATAATATACATAATATATTTGAATTAATAATTGAGTAAATTAATTATTGTTTATTTAATTTCAACATAACTACTCTTTATGAGAATTAATTAATTATGTTACATGGAAAACAAATGTTTAATCATAAATTGTTATTAATATTATTATTTAATCTTATATTAATTAGTTATAATTATTTGACTACAAATCATTCTTCAACTAATAAACATCAAATGATTTATATAAACTTTATTCATTTTTGTTAACTCATTAAAAATCCCCAAGTCCCCATTTACCATAAGTTAATTAACTTTATAATTCCGGTTACTAGTCCTTGGTTTTTTGTATCTTCGTTATTATTTATAGTTTCGTGAGATTCAATTGCTTCGTTTGTTAACTCGCTTTCGGTTATTAATTTCAAGTTGTCTCCAATATCAAAGGTGAGTTTCTCACACCCCCTTTTTACCCTTTTTAACTATTTTGGGTGTAGCATATATATCCTATTAAAGATTCAATTTCGTTTATTTATTATTACAAAACTACAATTCGCATCATGGACTTGTGTGTTTACTTGTTACTTGCTCAATTATTACGTGCATGGATTTCTTCGATAAGTATGATCATACGCCCCCCTTTGCACCCATGGACCATTTGTTTCTGGTGGAAAAGGGACTCCAATCTGAGTACGTTGGTGCACAATCCCAACTGAAAAAGACATTCATTTATTCTTTACACTCAAGGACCATTGTTTCTACTGTAAAGAACCCTTATGTGTTTTTCACAAGTTTTTATGGAATTGTATGGTTTTTATATATTATTTAAACTGTGTGAACTCACCAACTATTAAGTTAGTTGACATTATTTTATATACATGCTACAGGTACTTTCATTAGAGGATGAAATGAAGAAGATACTAGAAGTTAGGTTATCTAGATAATAAGCAAGAAGATGTTTGTTTTGTTCCTTTTCCCTTGTGTTTGTTCATTTGAAATAACTTGTGTACTTGATGCTTTGGAATGAATTAATGATAATATTGTCACATGTGTTTTGGGCATTCTGTACGTCACACTCATGCGTTTCCGCTTTAGCCGGGGTGTTACATAAATTGGTGATAAAAGTTTGTCGACAACAAGTGATAGAATTATAAAAATTTTGTTAATTAGTATTTTGATTTTTTTTTTTTGTTTTTTGATTTAGTATATGCAAGTCAGGGTTTGTGACGATATTCCATCAAGGCGATGATGATAGACTCTGATCTGTATCTTGGCTGGGTAGTTCATGGCTGGGTAGTTCAGGTGGGGATTTTGAGAATAGTAACTGTGATCGCAACTATGGGAGGTTCGGATAAACTGGTATTTGTTACAGTACAACACATTAAATGTTGGTTTCCTAATGACAATATTTATGAGCCTCTTATGATTTAGTGTTCGGTTATCTAGTCATCATTTATAAGAATAATGATTTTTTATCAAGTGTAATGTGAATTTTAAGTTGACTACATCTTCGTAAGTTATCTTTTTTTAACGGGTCATTTAGAAAGCGGTATTTGGAAAATTTAAGTTGTTATGCAATGAATTAGATGTGGCCATTTTGTTATTACTTAAAATGGATAATTTATATGGCTTTAAATATTTTGAAGGTTTTAGATAGTTATTAACTCCATTATATCTTCAACTCCAATTGATGATTTACTTATTAATCTTTACATCTATAAAAGAGTGTGTATCATTTGTATGTAATGTTCTTCTTACATTTGTTATATCCACGGTTTTAATATGTATATTTAGTGTTAATCTCTTGCTGATCTGAGTTTGTTTGTTTGTTTCAGTAGGCGGTTAACTTGGTCTATTCCTTTCTTTTAGCTTATGATTTTGTGTTTGTTACTGGTTTAATTGAACGTGAGTGACTAGATAATGTAGGTTCCTTATAGTGTTTTGTGATTTGTCTTAAAACGGGAATTGAACTGCACGCGTTATTATCATATCTTATCTGAACTGCACGAGTACTAATCTGCACGTGCGCTCTAATCTTATATGCACGCGCGCATTAATCTAATCTGCACGCACGCGCATATCTGAACTGGACGCTTGCGTTGTTTTGATCTGCGCGCGTTATTCAGATTCTGATTTTAACTACACGCTACTGATCTGATCTGCGCGAGCTAATCTGATCTGCGCGCGCTGAACTGGACGCAAATAAAAGAATACGATAAAAATAAAGGTATTTATTTTCAACTTTGTAAAAATCTGTTTCATGCATATGTGACTAAAGTGTGATTATTTCAACTTGAATTCATAATAGTCAACTTGATTACTGAATTATGAGATGATGTTTTTAGTTATTAGGCTGCCTTCAGTTCAACACACACAAAAACTTTATTATCATTCAATCATAATCTGCAACTTTGAATATGTTATTCTGTAGTGTCCAACTCAACCGGGAAGTATAGATTGCAACTTCATGAGGGAGATAGTTCGTGATGGACTTGACATACTCGTCAATAACAATGTAAGTGTAGTTTACTCTTTTGCTTATTGGTTTGTTTTGATCGAGTATGTTTTAACCTGACCAAGCTTGTAACGTCTTTTTTTTCTTCTCAGGTTGGTGGAGGCAAAGAGGTATACGAACGCGGATCTTGATGCGGTTTGTGAAGAATTGTCGAGCTATGCGGTTTAATTTGTTTTCCGAGAATGATTTCTTGTATTGACTAAACAAATAAATTTTGTAGCATTTGATGTGGGATGTTTAATTAAGAAATGAAAGGTTTATTTTGTATAATTGTGTCATTAATTTAAATATTAGTATGCATAATAATAATAATAATAATAATAATAATAATAAAATAGTAAAATAATTTTTTTTTTAAAATACCATGACTCGCAAATTTGAGTGTCATAAAGTGCAGTCAAAAAGTGTAAGTCATAAACGCGAGTTATGAAATGTGAGTCATAAAGGCCAGTCATGAAATGTGAGTCATAAAGGTGAGCATAAGTTATGAATCGCGAGTGCGAGTCATAATTGATTTATGACTGGGCTATCAATGACTCGCGCTTGCGAGTCATCTGTACCTATTTATGACTCGCAATGCGAGTCATTAAAAGCCTTTTTTCTAGTAGTGTAATGGACGTTTTTGTGCTTAAAGGTCGAAACTTTATGCTAAAAATGGGTTAGGTCTAGGCGATGGGATGATAACGGACGCAAAACAATTAAGGAGGATGGGTTATAGGTGGTTAAAAAGGACCGTTAACGGTTATTGAGCCTAAAATGGAATTTAAGAAAGGAAAAATCTGTGCTGAAAGCATCAGACAATGGTTCTCGGACCTGAGCCTCCATATGGGTTCTAGGTCAACGCGAGAACTCGGTCAACGTGAGTACTCGGCCAATTGGAGTTCTTGGTCACTTAGCGATTTCGGTGGCCATGTGTTCTCGGTCAAGAACATAGGTTCTCAGCCAAGAACATAGGTTCTTGGTCGGAAACAGTGTTGTCGGTCAACCCGAGGGTTCTCGGTAAACACATGGGTTCTCTGCCAAGAGTTTTCGGCTGACCCAGTTTCTGTTTGGGCCTAAGTGCTTTAATGGACAGTTTGGGCCTGACCTAACTGATTCCACAAACTTTAAGCCCATAACACATCTAAACTAAACAAGCACAACCTAGAAAATGTGTTGGTTAATTAAAATACTCACTTAGATGATAATACGGTTAATTAACGAACGCATATTTAACAGTTAGCCGTGCTCAATTAAGGAAGGGGATAACAATTAACGGTGAACGCAACAGGATCCAGGTGAGTTTCTAGCCCATTCCTTGTTATGTTTTCGGGGCTGTGTGCATACTCGATGTGTTTTTTAATACACTTATCCTAAGTGATAAGTGTATGCCTTATGTGATGATGCGAAATGTATGAATGGTTGCTTGACAATGCGTGAACGATCTTCGGATATTGCACGTACTGTCAGGTTGTAATGCTATGTATAATGTAAGTATGATATGTATGCTTATATGTATGAAAGTTATAAAGTTAATAAAAGAAGGTTAATGTATGGTTGTATGGTAACGAAGAAGGAACCGAACCCTAATAATATTCGAGGAAAGGTATGGTTGTATGGTAACAAAGAGGGAAACGAACCCTAATAATATTTGAGGAAAGGTATGGTTGTATGGTAACGAAGAGGGAATCGAACCCTATTAATATTCGAGAACTAGGGAACCGAACCCTACTAATATTCGAGGAAAGAGGGTACCGAGCCCTAATAATACTCGAGGAAGGAGGGTAACGAGCCCTAATAATACTCGAGGAAGGAGGATACCGAGCCCTAATAATACTCGAGGAATGTAGGGCGTTATGCTCTTTATAACGTAAGATATGAATGTAAATAGGTATGACTGAAAGTATGAAAGAATAAATGAAAGAATGATTGAAAGTATGAAAGAATGAAAGTATGAATGTATTGTATGTTGTATGATTAACTAGAACTCACTCAGCGTAGCTGACTTTTAGTATGCACGCAGGTGAGTAGGATGAGGCAGCTCGCTTGAGGGGAACACGTGGCATTGAATAAGAGGCTGGCATCGTAAGACCCAAGACATTTATTAGTTATGTTAAAAGACAGTACGTTTAATTAAGACAAGTTATAGATTAATATGTATGTTTTATTGAAAGTTTTTATATTCCGCGAATGTTTTTATTAACTCTGATTATTAGGACAATGTTAATGAGTAAATCCAACGTCCAAATGTGAGGCACCGGTAACGGGGCCTTACAAGAAACTTCCCGAATTTCAGTTGGAAGGAAGAAGGTAACACTCAAACCCTACCCGGATTCTAAAAGAGACCGATGAATCAATCCTTCCAGCCTAAACCACAATTCCAAGACCAAAGTTCCATTAGCCATCAAAATCCGAGCTACTAAAAAATCGAAGAAATGCTTATCCAAATCATGACCAAAACAAACAAAGCAGAAAAGAAGGCCGACTCAAGAGCTGTTGATATCAGCGGGGGTATTGTTGAAGCATGAAGCTGACCTAAAAAGTCAACACGCATCATTACAGAATCTAGAAAGCCAAATCGGATAAATTTCCCAAAAATTATCCGAAAGACCACCTAGCGCTCTTCCAAGCAACACAATCACCAAACCGAATGCGACAGCTAATGCTGTTACACTCAGAAGCGGCACAACCATTGTTACCTCACCAACTTCAGAACCGGTTATGGAGAAGGAAGCCCCTGACAAAACATAGGAGGTACTAATTCCAAAAGGCATCGTACAACCTAAGGAACCAGTCCGAACATATGTTCCACCTATTCCATACCCTGGACGGCTGAAGCAGGATAGATTGGAAGCTCAGTACGGGAAGTTTTTAGAACTCTTCAAACAACTCCACATCAACATCCCTTTTATCGAAGCCATTACTCAAATGCCTAAATATGCAAAGTTTCTCAAAGAAGTGCTGACAAACAAGAGGAATCTAGAGGAGCTATCACATGTCACCCTGAGTGAAGAGTGTTCAGCGGTCCTCTAAAACAAGCTGCCAGCGAAAATGACCGATCCAGGGAGCTTTACTATCCCTTGTCTCATAGGAAATTTGTCTGTTAGCAATGCCCTGGCTGACCTAGGAGCTAGTATTAACTTAAAGCCTTATGCGGGTTTTACAAAACTAGGGATAGGAGAACCAAAGCCCACCCGCATGAGCATTCAGTTAGCTGATCGATCCGTTAAATATCCTCGAGGCATTGTTGAAAATATGCTTGTCAAAATTGACAAATTTGTTTTGTCAGTAGATTTTGTAGATATGGAGGAAGACAAAAGTGTACATCTGATTTTAGGAAGACCCTTTTTAGCCACTGCAAAGGCTATTATTGATGTTTGCACCGGCATACTCACTCTTGGTTTTAATGACGATGCTATCACTTTTGACATAGGAAAATCTATGCAACATCACGATGCCACATTATATTGTGTCGACATCATCGATTCCATCGTAAGTTGCTATGTACGGAAATCTTCCATCAACACCCTATTAGAAACACAAATCTTAACTGTTGTAAACACAAGACCCACTTTAGGGCACGAGATTTCGATACTATCAATAACTATCAAGAAACATCAGAAGTAGTATGCGAGATCACCGAAGATAATGAAAAATCAAAAACATCAATCGAAGAACCACCATCCTTAGAATTAAAAGAACTCCCAAACCACCTCGAATATGCCTTTCTAGAAAATGACTCTCAACTCACAATAATTATTTCATCCCAACTTTCTAAAGAAGAGAAAGGCGAACTTCTTAAGGTTCTCAAAAACCATAAGAAGGCTATCGCATGGAAGATCATAGATATCAAAGGCATTAGCCCCTCCTTTTCTACTCACAAAATCCTCATGGAGGAAGAATACAAACCCGTGATCCAACATCAAAGACGTCTCAATCCCAATATGCAAGATGTGGTGAAGAAGGAAGTAATATAACTCCTTGATGACGGCTTAATCTACCCAATCTCAGATTCACCTTGGGTTAGTCCAGTTCAAGTAGTACCCAAGAAGGGAGGAATGACCGTTGTAATGAACGAAAAGGACGAGCTAATACCAACGAGGACCATCACAGGCTGGCGAGTTTGCATTGACTACCAGAAACTTAATGACGCCACAAAAAAAGATCATTTTCAACTTACTTTTATCGATCAAATGCTTAAACGTTTATCTGGAAAAATGATCTACTGTTTTCTTGATGGATTCTCCGGATACTTTCAGATTCCCATTGCTCCTGAAGATCAGGAGAAAACTACCTTTACATGTCCGTATGGAACCTTCACCTACCAAATAATGCCATTTGGGCTATGTAATGCTCCGGCCACCTTCCAACGTTGCATGGTGGCCATCTTTCATGAGATGATCGAAAACTCTATGGAAGTTTTCATGGACGACTTCTCAGGCTTTGGAGACTCATTCGATCATTGTGTAAAGAACCTAGACAAAATGTTAGCTAGGCATGAAGACGTAAATTTAGTACTTAACTGGGAAAAATGTCACCTTATGGTTAAAGAAGGCATTGTTCTTGGCCATTAGATATCTCAAGAAGGATTAGAAGTTGATAGGGCAAAAATAGAAACCATCTATAAACTTCCGCCACCAACTTCAGTCAAAGCCATTCTAGGTTATTTAGGATTCTATCGTCGTTTCATAAAAGACTTCTTGCTAGACCCATGACCAAACTTCTGGAGAAAGACACGCCACTCGTCTTCTCAGAAGAATGTGTCGAATCATTTAACACACTAAAGGACAAACTTATCAACGCACCAATCGTGACTACACCCTATTGGACCCTTCCATTCGAAATCATGTGCGATGCAAGTGACTTTGCAGTTGGAGCCGTACTCGGACAACGCAAAGAGAAACATTTCCACCCAATTTACTATGCTAGTAAAACTCTTAATGATGCACAAGAAAATTACACCACAACAGAAAAAGAGTTATTAGCAGTAGTTTTTGCCTTTGAAAAATTTAGATCTTACCTAGTTCTTTCAGAAACCATAGTTTACACCGACCATTCCGCCATACGATATCTCTTCAACAAGCACGATGTCAAACCCAGACAAATCCGATGGATTCTAGTACTCCAAGAATTCGACATAGAAGTCAAGGACTAGATTGGAGCAGAAAATGTAGCCGCAGACCATCTTTCATGCTTAGAATGCCCAGCTTCAGAAGAACATCAGAAAGAAATTATCAACGATAATTTCCCACATTAAGTTCTCATGTATATCCAGGCAGTCATGCAAGAGGAGGACAAAAGTCCTTGGTTTTCCGATTTCGCAAACTATTTGGCTTGTAAAATCCTAAGAAAAGTGCTAACTCATCAACAGTGGAAGAAGTTCTTTTCTGACCTTAAGTTCTATTTATTGGAGGATCCATACTTGTTTAGGATAGGTGCAGATCAGGTTGTTCGTAAGTGTGTATCAGGAAAGGAAGCCTTGGATATCCTTAAACACTGCCATGAAGGACCAACTGGTGGACACCACAGTACCGCCACCACGGTTAGAAAAGTGTTTGAAGCAGGATTTTTCTGGCCTACCATATACAAAGACACACATGCTTTGATCCAAGCATGCGATGTTTATTAAAGAGTCGGAAACATCTCAGCCAAAAATGAGATGACTCAAAAGGGCATTCAGATGTGTGAAGTCTTTGATGTATGGGGAATAGATTTCATTGGCCCATTTCCAAATTCATTCAGAAACAAATACATCCTTGTAGCAGTCGAATACGTGTCTAAATGGGTAGAAGCACAAGCTCTTCCCATGAATGACGCTCGAGTAGTTGTACGTTTTCTGAAAAAGTTATTTTCACGCTTCGGTACTCTGAAAGCCCTAATTAGCGACATAGGTACTCATTTCTGTAACGCACTAATGGACAAAGTCTTAGCACGATATGGAGTCTACTACCGACTGGCAACACCATATCACCCTCAGACTAGTGGGCAAGTAGAAGTTTCAAATCGGTGGATTAAGAGAATCCTTGAAAGAACTATAGGAATGACTCGCAAAAATTGGGCGAAAAAGTTAGATGACACTTTGTGGGCCCTAAGGACAGCCTACAAAACCCACATAAGAACAACACCTTTCAAACTCGTTTATGGGAAAGCATGTCATCTACCCGTTGAACTAAAACACAAAGCTTATTGGGCTCTCCGAGTAGTGAATTTTGATCTAAAATCCCCTAGTAAAAACCGGGAAGATCAGATTCACGAGTTAGAGGAATTAAGGACACTGGCCTATGAAAATTCTTGGTCTTACAAAGAAAAGACTAAACCTTTACACGACGCACATTTGAAAGGGAACAAGAAGTTTCAAATAGGTGATTGAGTACTGTTATACAACACACATCTAAGTCTTTTCCTAGGAAAACTGAAATCTCGTGGGACAGGTCCATACGTAGTCGAATCAGTTTTGACTATGGGACAGTTGAGATCTCAAATTCTAATGGCCACAAGTTCAAAGTCAATGGACATCGGTTAAAACCATACATCGATGGTCCATTCGAAGAAGTTTCGGAGGTAGTAATCCTCCGCCCGAACCAATAAAGATATCACTAGAAAGGTTTGGCCAAGACCTTAATTAAACTAGGCTTTGTAAATATGTTCCTTTGTTTTACTATAAAAATAATTATAAGTACAAAAAACACGGGGGCGTGCTCCAAGAAGCACGGTCCCGTGCCACAAAGTGCGAGCCGGAATCTTCGCTGAAAAAATCTCAGTCAGACTGGTTTGTAACAGAATTGTCAGAACAAAAACACGAGACCGTCATTCTAGCAGCACGGGATCGTGCCTGGTAGCTGGTTGGCTATAAAAGGCACCCTTTGCCAATGCATTTCTTGCACCAACCCAATTACAAACACTCTACACTGAGATCACAACATGGCTACTGAGATGAGCGAAGCAATCCCCGTCCCTCGCCAACCGAGGAACGAAACCCAACAGGTATCCAAACTGAGCTTTTGATGAAGCTCCAAGAACTCGTCAAAGAACGCACTGAAATGAATCTCCTTGCAGAGACGCGTCTCGTTCAACTCACCGAATCAGTAGAGAATATGAAAATGGAGCCTCAAGACATTAACGAATAACTCTAGTTTCAAGTTCTCGGGTTCACGTACTTTCCTTCGCCAGGACCATTCGGTGAAGGAGAACCCTTTGGATAGATCTAGGAACCTTATTTTTCTGTTTTAATGTGTAAACAAATGCACTAGGCACATTGTGCTGGGACCCTCGGGCTTAACCCGAGTAATTTTATGTTTTTAGGAAAACCGGGCTTATCCCATAATTGTTTTAGGACTTTTAATTTTAATGAAAAGTAATTTTTAGGATGGTCAAACTATTAAAATAACATGCTAAAAATCATTCTAAAAATTCCGGCTCTCGCGTTTGGCTGAAAAAAATCAAAGAAAACTTCAGTGAGAAAAATCATGGGGCCGTGCTTTATGAAGCACGGGGCCGTGGTCACCCTAGAATCTTCAGCTTGATACGCGCTGACTCCGTACAATTCTCTGAATCAGAAACATTTATTCCCCTAGCAGCACGGGGCCGTGATCCAAGAAGCACGGGGCCGTGCTCGATATTACAGTCTCTATAATGCATGCAAAACTCATTATTCCATTCATACCAAACACAAGTTTACTAAAATGGAAAGCAAGAAAAGGGAATGGAGACCAGTGAGAAGGGGAAAACATGGTGATTCTTCCTCAAACCTTGAAGAAGAAATCATGAGGCTCCAATGCATTGTGAGAGACCAAGTCGAAAGTAACATCCAAACTTAGGCTCGCCTAATCGAGCTGACCAACAAAGTCGAACTACTGCGGTTTGAGAATTTCCATGTTGTGGATAGCCACAACAATGATGTGGATTTCAAGCTCAATCTTAACCGGGAGATCACAAAGATCGATAAAAAGCTTTCCGAGCTCTTGGAAGCTAAAAGAGCCCCACCACATATTCAAGACTTGTTCGGGAATGGTGGTCGTTAGAAGTCCAGACTTTGTCTTGTTAGGAGTTACTCTTGCTAGTTTTATGTTTCGTGATTCGGGATTGTTGTTTACTTTTCTATTTTATTATGTTTAATTATGTGTTTTATGATTAATGAAGATTAGGACTTTTAATTTCTATCTTAACTTTATATTCTTAAAGAAAACAGTTAAACGAACCAGCTTGAGAAATAAACAGCAAATTAAAAGGAAACTGACTGCTACCTGCAGCACGGTGCCGTGCTTCATAAAGCACGGGGCCGTGCTTTTGTCTACAGTGTAGTTACGTATTTTTCTAATAAAATAAGATTTCCCAAACACTTAACCCTAACACCACTTCGTTCTAACACCGAAAACCGCCGACCTTTCACCAATTTCTCAAATCTTTGCCTCAAATCTTCGAATTCCAACAAAAGGTATGATAATTTATCAAATCTAAAGTTCAAATTAATCATTTTAGGTCTAAATCAAACCCCAAATCTCACAAATTGATAAAATCGGGCACAAACCCGGAAATAAGAGGGGTCAATTGTTTAGATCTAGGATAATGAATTTTTAGATAGGTTTACGCTTGTGTTTTGAAACGAAAAATGATTTGGGTTCGGATCTTGGATGATTTGTTAAACACTTGAACCCGAATAACATGTCAAAAACCGGTTCGAATCGTAAGTTCGAGTCTTATTTATGGTAGATTTAGGATTAGAAACACAGGTTGTGCTTATGGAACACGACCCGTGGTTACCTTCTGGTCAACGAAAAGTCAAAATCAGATCCTAGGTTATACTGCCAAGGACCCGCAGCATGGGGTCGTGCTTGCAAAAGCACGATACCATGCTTGCTAAAAACATGGGGCCGTGCTTCAAGAAGCACGACACCGTGGTTAACACACTGTTCCGAATTTCTTAGCCAATCTTTGATTAGAAATCGACTAATCTGAGTATAATTTGCAGACGATGATGATGAACACGCTTTCCTGTTGTTGGGCCTAGTTTATGTGGTTTGATCTTAGTTTGTATTCAGTTTTATTTGTATTGGGCTTGGGATATTGGTTATGATGTGAGCCGAGAACACCTTAGTGTTCTCGGTGGGCTTTTGCTACTTTGGGCCGGCCTCTGTGTAGGTATCCCTATATATAGTTGTCATCATGTATAGGGTTAAGGTTGTTCATTCCAAGTTATTGTGATCAAGTATTGTAAGTGCTTAAGCACCCGACTTATTCTTAATATACGTGTGTTTTGAAGCAATCCCGTGTTACTTTCTTGTGTTTATTCGTATTCTTGAATAACCAAGTGTTGGTATTCTGCACCAATACTTGTTGTGTTGATATCATATTGTAGTGATCCAGATTCGGGACTTACAATTGGTATCAGAGCCTTAGACCTATTCAGGCTCATTATTGTGATATCAACGGATTCAAGATATCAAGATTTAGTGGTGGTGTTGATTTCCGGTGGGCTTCTGATCGGAGAAGAAGAAAATGCAAAATTTTTGGGAAAAGATTGATTTTGTTTTGGAAACAAATCAAAATCCCACTTTTCTCGGGAGTTTGTTAATAGTTAGCTGAAAATCACCTAGTTTTCGGCTACTTGGAGGTCTCGGTTGTCATTCGTTCTCGGCTTGCCAAGTAATTCTCGGCCTAAGACTGTTCTAGGTCAAGACTTGGTCAATCATGTGGTTCTCGATCAAAGATTGGTCAACGTTCATAGTTCTCGGTCAACATTCAGAGTTCTCGGTCAACACTCAGCATTTTCGGTCAACGCTCGATCAAAAACTACATTTTCGGTCAACTTGTTTCAACGTGCTCTCAGCCCAGCTTGTTGATTTGGGCCTATTCTTCCTGAACTTGGACTATTAATTGGACTTAAACTTTCAATTGGACTTATTTTAATTGAACTTAGTTGAAATGGCCCAGTCAACTAATACTAGTAACTCAATCAACTTGTCACTTCATCAGGAACTTGACTCCATCATGGGAACTGCCACTCGTGTACCCCGTTTATTGTCCCATGAGGGGTTCAGTGAATGGAAATTTCATTTTGAACACTATGCCAAGATGAAAGATTCAAAAATTTGGAAAAGCATTGTGAGGGGACCTCAAAGGATCACCTATCAAAGGGATGGTTCAGACGAGGTTCTTGTGAAACCAGTTGCTCAATATGATGATGATGACTTTGCCAAAGTTGAAGAATATGAGAAAGCTATTTCCACTCTAACCATGGCA
Source organism: Bidens hawaiensis (assembly GCF_021521415.1). Lineage (NCBI taxonomy): Eukaryota > Viridiplantae > Streptophyta > Magnoliopsida > Asterales > Asteraceae > Bidens > Bidens hawaiensis. Next base: position 14,889 of record NW_027492549.1, read on the forward strand.
CTCTCACCTGAGATTGCCCTTCAGTTTAGAGAACTTCAATCTGCTAAGGAGTTGTGGGCTGCACTGATAGAAGTCTATGAGGGAGATGAAGATATGAAGAGATGTCACCAAGACCTGCTGTGACAAAAGTTTAATATGTTTAATCATGTTTTGGGAGAGACATTGAAATCCCAACTTCAAAGGTTCATATCTCTCGTGACTGAAATGAGAACTGCAAGAATTTTTCTGCAAACCTCAGAAATTAACAAGTTAGTGAACTCCATGCCAAAATATTGGGACATGAATGATGGGGTTATCAAAAAGACTAAGGATCTCAACAGAATGAGTATGACTGAGATGATAGCCACCATTAAAGCCTATGATATGGATGATAAACAGCTGGCAATAAACCATGCTAGTTCTTATAGTGCTGCTGGATATAACGTTGCTTCTAACAGTGCTCTTATATCTCAAGATAGTTTCTCACTGTTCAAGCCTACTCAACCACCTCAGGGAAACTTCCAAATGTTCTCTTCCAATTTAGGTCAATCATCTTCATCCAATTGCCCAAACCAGCTCCAGCGCTTTTCACCAAGTCTAGTTCGTCCTCTAATGACGCTGGTAAAATCACTCCCGGTCTGAACTTCAGCCAGATTCCCACCATACCAAAAGAGACTCAGGAGAACATAGCTCTAATGGCGGGATTTATGAACTGTTATCATGCTTTTTTGGCCGGAGACTTGGTTTAACCAGCGGTTGCTGCTGAACTAGATCAGATTCATCCCGATGACGTTGAAGAAATGGATATCTCGTGGCAAATTGCCATTGCAGTTTTCCGTGCCAAGAAGTTTACTAAAAGGACGGGTAGAAACAATTGGAACATGCCTAATAATCAAAAGGTGGGTTTTAACAAAGAGACTCTCAGGTGCTACAACTGTCACGAGCCAGGTCATTTTGCTCATGAATGTACTAACCCAGCTAAGGATGGAAATACGGAAAGGGCGTTGGTTCCAATTGGGAATGCTCGAGGTGAGACTGGATGTAGCTCGGGTAATGGTGAAAGAGGTATGGTTGCTCAACAGTTCTCTTGGGAAGGTCAGATGGTTGCGCTTAACATTGGAAATCAAACTGCAAACTTCGCAACTGTTGAAGACACTGAAGAAGAAAACACTGGTGAGGAGAAGGTTAAGAAGCTTCAGTTCGCATATATGGCTTTCACCTCTCCAGATTCAGCTGAGGTACATTTTCAACCATGTTCCTTAAATTGTGGTGAGAAAATAGAAATGTATAATCTTCATAATGACAGTCTAAGTGGAGATATGGAAAGAATAAAATCAGAAAATTTTAAACTTAAGAAAAATGAAAAGGGCTTTCTAGACAAAATAGAAGATCATAACAAGGACATTAAAAAGCTTAAGTTTGATTTTAGTATAAAAATTTGTCACCATCTAGATACCAAACAAGAAATTGCTGAGTTAACTGCAAAACTGGAGGCCTCCAAGTTAGAGATCTTGAATCTATCTAGTAAGTTCAAAAAGGGTGAACTCGATTCTAAAAAATTCGATGTTTCCAGTAACGTAGTTAACTCAATGATTGAGAACCAACTGTGGTGGAAAGAAAATGAAGGTGAGGGAATAGGATATAGTCAAGTTCCCCCACCTTAGAATAATAACTATGTCCCTACTCCTGTTACCAAAGAACAGGAAGAAAAGATAAAGGACATGAAGTATGGTAAACAGGACAAAGGTGATGGAACCAGTTCTGCAAATGCTGGTTCGTCTACTTCAAATATGAACGATTCTAATGTATCTACTTCGTGTGCAGAAAGAGTAATTGTGAAGGAGTGGACTGATGAGGATGACGACCCTTGTTTTGATTTTGATAAAAATACTGTTTCGATGTTTCTTTAAAATTCCTGTTTTGAATTCTGTTATTCCGACTGTTTTTGTGGGCTCTGTTTTAAAGAGCAAGGATTCTTGTGTGGTTGATTCGGTTGAAACTTTGAACTCTATTAATGTGGTTATTAATAAAACAAAAAATTCAAAAATTTCAAAAACATCAAAAAAAAAAAAAAATACGTTGCACCCAAATTTGTCAAAGAGGGATAATCTAATGACAAACAAGGTGATAAGTTCAAAAAGGAGAACAGGAGTTCTCGCAAACTTAAGCAAACTGGTTCACACAACCAGTCCAGACAAGGAGTTGCCAAAAATGATCTTTTCATAAAGCGTCAAACTTGTTTTAACTGTGGCACTCCTGGTCATATTGCCAAAAGCTGTCCACATCGTTTGTATGTTCCTTTCTACGGATTTTATCAAAGGAATATGTCATACACGCCCCATAACGCGTACATGCAAGGATTCAAGCATTATCAGGCTAGTTCCTTTGACGATGACTGGAATCGAAACAAGTCTGACATGAATAGTTCTCATTAGGCCAAACCTAACATGTCAAATAGAAAGGTCAGATAGGGTGTTCCAAGTTCAAATTCTCACATGAACACTAACATTAGACCAAAACAGGAGAAGAAGGTTGTTTCGTCTCCGTCTACATCTGAAACACCGGAGATCATAACAACCATTCGTACCTATAATTCCAAATCATACAGACATAAATGGTTGCCTAAATCTTCGGTGAAAGTGTCTACTCATTCCATTTTGATGATCAAAAGGACATGTCATGGAAATCCATGAAAACTGTAGATGAGTCAGGGTCACCCAGTGTAAGTATGGACTGGGTACCAAAAACTAACTAATCCCGCGCTTTGTGCAGGGACAGCTATGGAGGAATATCATCAGACCTTGGTATGATGATAGTGGTTGTTTCAGGCACATGACAGGGGACATTACCCAGCTGCACAACATTCAAACATTTAATGGTGGGTATGTGTCTTTTGCGGGAGGAGAGAAGGGAAAGATCACTCAGAAGAGTACTGTAAGTAACGGTGTTTTAAAGTTTGAAAATGTTAATTTTGTTTCAGAATTGAAGCACAGTCTTTTGAGCGTGTCACAAATTTGTGACAAAGATTTCTCAACTCATTTTACTAAAAAGGAGTGCTTAATTCTGAAACCTGGTATAATTATACCAAAAGACTGGATTCTTGTTCGATCACAACGAAAAGATAATGCTTATGTGATCGACATGAACAAAAATGTTCCTGACGAAATAACCTGTTTATTTTCAAAAGTGTCAGAACATAATGCAATGCTTTGGCATCGTTGGCTTGGTCATGCTAATACAAAAAATATGAATCGTCTGGCTAAAAACAATTTAGTGCATGGTATACCAATCAAGGATTTTGTGACTGTTGAAAAATGTGTGGGTTGTGCTTTGGGTAAACATCATCGAAAATCTCACAAGCCAAAATTGATTAATACCATTTCGTCTGTTTTTCAACTACTTCATATTGACCTTTTCGGACCTGTTCATGTTTTGAGTTTGTCTCGTAGCTCTTATTGTATCATTATTACTGATGATTACTCACGTTTTACATGGGCATTTTTCTTGTCAAATAAGAGTGAAACTGCAGATCTAATCAAGAAGTTCATTATGCTCATGGAAAATCAACTGAATCTAAAACTGAAGGGAATCTATTGTGACAATGGAACAGAGTTCAATAATGCAACTTTGAATCATTTCTGTTCAGAAAAATGGGTGCTCCGTCAGTACAACGCCCCACGGAAGCCTCAACAAAATGGTGTAGCTGAAAGAAGAAACAGAACTCTTATTGAAGCTGCATGAACAATGCTGTGTGACTCCAAACTGCCACTGCTCTTTTGGGTAGAAGCTGTTAACACGGCTTTTTACGTTCAGAATCAGGTAATAATCAACAAATCTAAGATGAAGACCCCATATGAGATTGTTAACGGTCATCAACCCACTGTTTCACATTTCAGAGCCTTTGGTTGTCCATGCACTTTACTGAACCTCAAAACCACTCCAAAGTTTGGGGCTGTAGCCAATGAGTGTTAATTTGTTGGGTATGCGGGAAATACAGCCTACAGGGTCTACAACAAGTCCACCAAATAGATTTTAGAATCTTATGAGGTTCGTTGGCTTGAAGAAAATGAGACTGATGCTCGTGTTGGTCCCGACTGGTTATTTGACTACACTGAATTTTTCAAACCATTCAATGTGTTTCCAGTCATTAGCAACGAACCTCTATGTGGTCCCACAGTGGAAACTGCAAAGGAGAATCCACATACTGTATCTCATATTTCTTCACTGATTGATGAAGATGTTACAGAGTTGAATAATGCTTCACCTGCCACTGATAATCAGTCTAACAAAACTCCAGAACCAGAATGCTCGCCAAACATGACTGAAATTGCAACTGATGTTGAGGGGGAGAGTTCTATTCATCAGATCTCTGGGAGCACATTGTTTCCTGATGACATTCCAAATGAATATGTCGCCAGCACTTCGTACTCTCACAGCACGGCGAATGGAAAACCCCTCTGGTTGATGATATTGAGAACTTGTCAAATCTACAATCTATCGGTGATGTCTCTGATCAGTTAATTCCTTCAAGAGTTCAGAAAGATCATCCGATTGAAAATGTCATAGGTCCCTTTGAAGCGGGAGTGTCCACCAGAAGCCAAACAGGACACATAAACAGTTGCATGTTTTCCTGTTTCATCTCTCAAATTGAGCCTAAGAATGTAGAAATGGCTCTTCAGGAATCAAGTTGGGTTGATGCTATGCATGAAGAGTTGAATCAGTTTGATAAGTTGAAGGTCTGGAGATTGGTTAAACTTCCAGAAGGAAAGAAAGCTCTTGATACTAGATGGGTTTTCAGAAACAAGCAAGATGACACCGGGGTTATCGTTCATAATATAGCACGGTTGGTAGTTCGGGGTTTTCGTCAGCTTGAGGGATTAGATTACACTGAAGTCTATGCCCCAGTGGCTAGACTTGAGGCTATCAGAATTTTTCTGGCATATGCATCATTCATGGGGTTTACAGTGTATCAGATGGATGTTAAGACCGCGTTTCTGTACGGAGAGGTCAAGGAGGAGATTTATGTTGATCAGCCATTAGGTTGTATGGGTTACATCAGGCTCCTCGAGCGTGGTATGCTACATTGACCACACATCTTCTTGATTATGGCTACAAGCGTGGAACCATCGATCAAACCTTGTTCCGGAAAACTGTTGGAAAAGATTTGATTCTCGTCCAGATTTATGTTGATGACATCATTTTTGGATCCACCAGCGCTGAGTTGTGCACTGAATTTGAGGGTGTGATGAAGAAGAGGTTTTAGATGAGTTCGTTGGGTGAAATGACAACGTTTTTAGGGCTACAGGTTCGTCAAAGCTTAGAAGGAATTTTACTACATCAAGGGAAGTACGTTGAGGATATGCTGGTAAAGTTCGAGTTTCAAGATTCAAAGAATGCCAACACTCCCATTGTGGAAAGACCACTGCTGTCATCTGATCCTGATGGGAGTCCCGTAGATCAAACATACTACAGATCGATGATCGGGTCTCTGATGTACCTGATAGCAAGCTGTCTCGACATCGTGTTTGCAGTATGCCAATTAAACTCTCTCATTTAATTGCTGTTAAACGTATTTTTAGATATCTGGAGGGACAACGAAAATTAGGCCTTTGGTATCCCAAACAATCAGAATTTGATCTTTATGCTTTTGCTGATAGCAATTATGGTGGAGATGACATTGACAGGAAATCCACGTCAGCTGGTTGCTAGTTCTTAGAAGACCGTCTCATTTCATGGCAGTGCAAGAAACAACAGACGGCGTCTACCTCGACTGCCGAAGCGGAGTATGTTGCTGCATCTGCTTGCTGTTCTCAGGTTATCTAGATGCAAAACCAACTGCTGGATTACGGTTTGGAATTTCTTGACACTCCTATTTTCTGTGATAATGATGCGGCCATTGCCATTGTGAAAAATCCTGTACAACACTCCAAAACCAAGCACATCGATATCAAAATTCATTTTATTCATGATTGTTTCGATCGGAAATTAATTCACCATGAACAAGTCCACACTGACAACAATGTGGCGGACTTATTTACAAAACCGGTCAGAACAACAAAATGTAATGTGCTTGTGGGTTTTCTTAAAATGCTTCGTTTTGAGGATTGAGTATCTTTGGGTATAAATTTGTACATATTTGTTATTATTGCACAAATTTAGGGGGAGATAAATAAAAAAAGGTCAAAAATAGTGTGTGTGTGCGTTGGTTGTATTCTTTTATAAAAAAAAAATCTCTAAAAATTCATTCCCGCTTAAAATTATGTCGGTTGCTCAAGTTTGAAGGACATATCTTCGTATATGGTTGGTCCAGTGTTCTACTTGTAGTTTCATAGAATAGCCATTACCCAACATTGAAAGCACCCGGGGCGATTATGATGTGTTTTGTGTTTTGTTTTCTTTCATTTAAAATTATGTCGGTAACTCTGAGCTGGAAGGACATGTATGTTATACATGTTTGGTCTGGTTAACCACTTGTGGTTAAAACAGGATAGCCATTCACCTAAAAGCTCAACAGTGACCGGGATGACTGAATCCTTAACACGCGTGTTTTATGTAACTCCATGGGAAGTGATATTACTATTCAGTTAACAGCTTCTTAGAAGCATTAAAACATTTTCAAATGAAAATTAATCCAACCTTTGGAAAGTGATAGATATTGAATCTGTGTGCCTAACGGGTGAAGTTACTAAGCTTAAAATGCTCTAGAACAATCATTGATTTGTATGGTCGCTTTCCATGATGCGTAAAAGTTGAAGTGATATAAACTAAATTTGCTAAACTTACTGTGGAGAGTCATTTTGAAGACAGGTGCATGTCTCCAAATATATCTCTCCAAATGATAGGCTGAAAAGCAATTACCCAGTCATACACGAGCCCGTTAGTGTCTTGATCACCAAAAATATTGTATTATTATGCTATTATTATTATTAATCCAAAAAAAAATATATGCAAAAGAGTTATTCGAGTATTACTTTAATCTTTCAAAGTATTTTTTATTTTTAAAGGTTTAAAAGGGTTATACTAGAACTACAGAGATGGGGGCACACAAGTAAGTCCTGTCATGTCTCGAATGAAAGGCTTGTCAGTATACTGGTACTAAGTCCAACGTTTAACCTTAAAGCCTAAAAATTTGCCTTTATAAAAAATATTTTGATCAAGCACTAGGGGGTTGGAGTCAAATTGGGGTGATCTGGGGAAAGCTAAATACGCTTTGAGAAGAGATAGGAGGCACCACAGGTCCATGAGTGATGTCCATCTAAGCTTTATGTCGTGACTGAACCTTAATCATATCACTGATGCAATGAAAATCATGCTAAGTATGTTATACCTGCTTTCAACCTATCTCTTTATGCCATAATAACGCTGAACATGAATCCTTGTGACAGCCTCTTAAGCGATATGATTCCATGTTCGGATCTTTTCATAAAAGGGCGGCGTTTTACTAAAACTGAAATTTGATCCCGATTTTTAAAATTCAAAGGGAGTTACTGTGTAAATTAAATGTGTATTTCTTTTGTTTTGTCATGTCTATTTTATTTCATTTCGTTCTTTCCCGAAATTACTCTCCTCGAAACGGTTGTGTAAACTGAGTTCATTTTAAATTTGGGCTTTGAAAGTTTCTGGTTACTTTGGGCTGCTTGATTTCTATTGGGCTTTTCACGGGTCCAAGTTTATTTTGGGTTCTCGGCCTGAGTTAGCTTTAGTATAATACAAGTTGTATTATTTCACTTTCATTATTTTCTCAAACTCAAAAATCTTTTACATTTCTCTCAAACTCATAGCCGAAATCTAAATCTTCTTTACTAATCATCTTTCAGAGTGGTCGTCTTTGTTTGACAGGTATTGAACAAGGTTTATGGGATTTTGATTACGACAGGGGTTTAACTGAAGTTACCAAACTGATTTCGTGAAAGTCATAAGCTATTAGGGTTTTTGAATGGACATCTTAGGGTTTAATTAGGGTCTATTTGTTTTCGGCTGTTCGGTTTTGATCCAGTTGCAGGTTTAATGGAGGATTTGGCTGAGATATCGGTGGGATGAAGATGAATTGCACGTATTCCAAGAGGAAACCCAAGGGGTTCTCTGTCCCCAGCTGTCAAAGGGTTATCGGTTGACTTTCGTTGACCAATAACACCTTGCATTGACAGAGAACTAATGTTCTCGGCTAAGTGACCGAGAACTCCAGTTGTTCTTGGTTGTTTCTCTATGACTTTCATTGACCGAGAACCTCTTTGTTGACCGAGACCTAACCAGTTGGGCTTCATACTCTCCATCTGGGCCTAATTCTCACTGATTGGCCCAAATCCCATGCGTGGTTATGTACCTGGTCCATTTAATGCATTTATGGGCTTGCTTATGAATCTCCATTGGGCCTGTTTCAGTCTTACGGACCAACTCCTTCATTTGTCATAAACCATTTTTGAATTCTGTCAAATTAATTTATATGCTTATCTAACTTGTTATGTTTGATGCAGAAATGGCTGATCAGAATCCATTAAAGATTGCTGACTCGCACAACGTAGCTGGACACATATATGATCCACCCCTGATTCACAAGTAATTCAACTCTATGATTGTAGGCCTCAACACGTGCAGGATCTCTCACGCACTACGAGAGAATCCTGTCATTTGCAAGAAGATGATCACGGATTTTTAGAACAATGCTTCAATCAACCCATGCAGACAAGATGGAGTCATATCCATAGATTCCAAGATACAGAAGAAGCCAGTTAGTATCACTGAGGCTGTTGTGAGAGAGGTGTTATTGTTTGGTGATAAACCCGATTACCCGACTGAGTATTCCACTGCTGCTGTTACAGAGGTTCTTACAAGAATGGGTTACGAGGGCACCTATCCTCCGGCAATCAAGAAACTGTTTCACCCACACTGGAGATTCTTGATTCACACGTTTTTCACTTGCGTGTCCGGTAGGAAAGGGGGCTTTGATGAGATTAGTCATACTCAGATGTCTGCTATCACTGCTCTGATCATGGATTGGGATTACAATTCTTCCGAGTTCGTCTTGAATGAAATGATGAGCAATCTGAAAGGGAAGAAGAAGGAGATGTTCCTTATGTATCCTAGGTTCCTGCAGATGATTTTCGACTCTCACTATACAGACCTTGAAAAATCTGTTGACACTATGGATATGAAGTCATTGGGACCCAATACATTTGGGTTGATGAAACAAAATAGGAAATTTGCCAAGATCGTTTATCGGGGCCTTCATGCTCTAGTAAAATTTGGACGATTTGCTGAGACAGAAGCTGAGCCGGTAATTGCTCAGGTTGCTGATGAACACGCAGCACCAGCTCAACCGCGTGTTGCAACTTACGTGATTTCAAATGATGAAGAAGATGAGACTGAAATCCGTTAGTCAGATACCTCTCCAAGTACTGAGACTTTAAGTGCTTTGGAAGATGTGAAAGCTTTGTTACAGTCAACTGCTCTGAAGCCTCCTCAGACTGTTGCTGAGATCAATGAAGAAGACATAGCTGAGGATCCAGTCGCAGACCTTGGTCCACGTAAATGAAGAAAGAAAGATCCGAGGCCTGGCGTGCTAATTAGTGAATCTGAAACAACCACTATACCAACTACTGATGCAACAAATAGCCCTCAACAACATACTACTCAACCTGAACCACCAGCCCCAGAAATACAAGCTGAACAAGATACACTTACTGCTGAGCCACCATTTCATGATTTGTTGACTAGTGATTTTGTCAGTGAATTTGATTTCGAGACAGATACTCCACACACCGACACTACAGATATTCCCTATGGCTCATCTGGCCCAGATACTCAGGGTCAGTCAAGCTCAGGTAAGTCGGACAAGATTGCCCAGATTTTGGCTATGCAGGAAACCTATCTTCGGAATAAAGGAAAAGATGTGATTCTTGAATATGCTCCTGTTGATGTTCATGCATTACAACTTCGAGTCTTTGAACTCGAACAAGATTCGGTAGTCAAGAATGTTCGTATTCAAGAGTTGGAAGCAAGTAATTCTGATAAAGATTCCAATATCAAAGAGCTACAGTCCAACATGGGAGAATTAACTACTTTGTATCTTGATCTCCAACAGAAGTTGTTTCAAAAGTTTGGAGATGAGTTTAAAGGCAGTGATGAGGTAGTCTCTAAAGCACCCAACTTGACCCAAGGTGACAGTTCTTCTGCTCATCCTATTGACAACATTGATGAGTCCGAATCACTACAACAATACATGGATGCCCCCCATCTCCAAGGAGAAATCATATAGAATTAATAAGAAGTTACTTGAAAAAGAGAAGAAGAAACTACTGGTAATGATGAACTCAAATCAGAATGTTGAATCATCGGATCATCCAGACAGATTCGTTGTTTCTTTTCATAAGGGTTTCTCCGAAAAATACGGTGATTGGTCTGGAGTTCTATCATGGAGTTTTGATGCGGATAAGAACATGTGGTGGGTAAAGAGGAAGTCAGGAACAACTGAGTATTACAAGAAGATGAAAAACTTTGGTTCCTGGACCAAAGTGGATCTGAGTGACCTGATCAATGCTCCATTCACCAATCCAACGAATGATAAACGCGGTATTGATTTCTGGAACTTTCTGAGAAGGCAAGTCGACAGAGGTTTTCCTGATATGAAGACTGTTGAGTCTTTTCTGAAGAAGGCAAAAGGAGTCCAAATTCCAAAACAAGGAAAACAATGGTCAATGTCATGTGGCCTCCCACAGACAAGGCCACTCATATTCCTGTACCATACGAGATTCCAGATGGCACATTGGATAACATGAGATTTAGGATGTATGACAGTGTAACTGCTATAGTCGTCATCAAGCTAGCAAAGGGAAAGGGTCAGTTAAGATTAGTTGATCCAAGAGACCTGCTGAAGTTCAAAGAAAGGGATATCAAGACGTTAAGAACGATCCAGATAATTGCCGATCTGATTTTTGAAATGGCTGCGAAAGAATTCACCGGTATGGTAGCTTCAATTATCAGATACAGATTTTGGGCGGGTGCTTTGAAAGATGCCGATATAGACTACATGGAACATGACTAAAAGACAAAGCTACAAACCAAGGGGGGGGGATTGTTGGGCCTAGTTTATGTGGTTTGAGCTTAGTTTGTATTCAGTTATATTTGTATTGGGCTTGGGATATGGGTTATGATGTGAGCCGAGAACACCTTAGTGTTCTCGGTGGGCTTTTGCTAGTTTGGGCCGGCCTCTATGTTGGTATCCCTATATATAGTTGTCATCATGTATAGGGTTAAGGTTGTTCATTCCAAGTTATTGTGATCAAGTATTGTAAGTGCTTAAGCACCCGACGTATTCTTAATATACGTGTGTTTTGAAGCAATCCCGTGTTACTTTGTTGTGTTTATTCGTGTTCTTGAATAACCAAGTGTTGGTATTCCACACCAATACTTTTTGTGTTGATATCATATTGTAGTGATCCAGATTCGGGACTTACACCTGTTATTTCCCGAACAAACCACCTACATACGAGCCCGACAATGACTAGGCTACCTTAATAACCACCTCCCAGAAGCACATTTCTATGCTTGCAAGGACACAATAACGCAAGTGAATCAGTGGGAACGGTACAAATGGTTCGTTAAAGGACCATGAAGGCGTGTGTTTAATCAAAAGGGTAAGGATGTGACAGAATTGACAAAGGAATTTCTAGTCTCGTTCTCTTTCAAGACAAGAAATTTGAGTATGTGGGATGAAGAAACTGTGGAATTCATGTGTGGGGGAGTATGGTACATGACATCAATGACCCAGTTGGGTATTGATTTGGGGATATACACGAGTGATGAAACTGACAAGCCCATTTGGTTCGAGTCTATGATTACATTTACAGATGAGGAGGCAGACGAGTCAGCAAAAGCAGGTGATACAAGAAAGAAGCATGGGAACTACTGAGTTATGTGGATGAAGCCTACTGTGCCAGCAGCTCAAAGAGCACCACCTTACGCGACCCACTCATGAGATACATTCACCGACTGTTAAGCCACACAGCAACAGCACGCGGTCGGAGTGAAGGAGTGATGAATTTGAGGGATTTATGGGCTCTTTATTGCATAAAAAATAAAACTACTTGCCATATTACTTATCTGTTGATGTGTGGCAAATCTCATAGTGTTTTATCCCGTTTTTGTGTTGTTTTGTGCGTAAACCGTTAACGATTATTTAATATTCTTGCATGAAATTACATGTTTGTTATTATTTTAGATTCCAAGGTTGAAGAGAGCGAAAAACCGAGTCTAATTGAAGAAGAAATAAGCTTAAACGGGAATCTAATGAAGTCGGTATACGTATACAAAGATAAACATGCCGGAAGTCGAAAAGCGTCAGAAAATGGCATGGCCACGCTACGCGACCAGGTCATACCATTCAAGCAGCATGTGGTGGATTCCAACATGTCCCAAGGCTGCCAAGAATGTTGAGAAATCAAAAAAACGTCTATTTTGTCTTCTAGTGGGCCTTGTGGGCTTGTTTTAACCTGTTTTATATTAGGAAGGGGTGTTTAATGATATATTTAAAAACCCTAAACCCTATGAACGAAAATAATCATCATTCCATCCTTCCAAGATCTGCTAAAGTCGAAATAACGATGGAGGAGCTTCCGGATCGGAGTTTCATCAACCGGTTGTCGGTTTTGCTTGTTTTAACGTTTATGAGTTCGTTTTTGAGTCTTAGACTTTGAAACAAGTTCCAATCAGTTTGTAATGGATACCTTGAGCTTAATTATGATTATTATATGCTTTTCATTGATAATGATTGGCTAAACTTGTTTGAATCACCTAGGTTGGATGTTTAACGGTTAAAATTAACTAGTTTAGGGTGCTTAGCGAGTGGTTGATTGTTTTTCTATTGTAAAGTTCATATTTTTTGATATTATTCCGTGTATACCAGCTGCCTTAGATGTATCTCAGGTTGCATGCGCCCCGTGAGGTTGATTATTGCATGAATTAGTTTAGTGTAGGCGTTAATTGCATGTTTCGGTTAATACTTTGTGTGTTGATTGATTGTGGTAGGCATACCGTTAGGGTTTGTGTTTCTTGGATAATTAAAGTCAGTAGGTTCACCGCCTTTGAGTTGGACCAAAACCTTAGGTGTCGGCTTATCTTGCTAGTTAGTTGATCGGGTTAGTCATTGTGAGACCACGTGCGGTTTCCCATTGTTGGCTAGGTTAAATTTGTAAGTTGAGTTGTTTTGTCTTTAATATTGAATTACTCCTCTTCTCGTAGGTTTGTAATTAGATCGAGCCTTAGTGAGATCTGTAGCTTAGACATGGACCAAGTGATGAGTTATTAGGGTACGTAGATTAACAACCATGGATTAAATGCTATCTAGACGACGTTAGGGTTTTCTGGTAAAACTGATCGTAGGGACCCGGTTTCCTCTACCTCACCTATGTTAGCTCATCTTTAGAACTCTAGTTTCAATCACATGTTAGTACCCGCGTCATTTTACGACCTTTAAGTCATCCTACCTAGGTGATTCGTTTTCTTATTATCGTTAGTTTCGTTAAGTTTCACCGTTAGCTAAGTTAAGTTTAGTTAGTTTGAATAATTAAGATAAATAAATATATTATTTAGGTAGGACTTAGATTAGGGTTAATTATCTGAGCCGTTCTCACGTGTCTTTGTGTTCGACATCCGGACTTCCGTTAGACTGTGCTGCTACGCGACCGGTACACTTGCCGTTTGCATGACGTTTAGTTAGGATTGTTTGGATTTATAAATTTAATACTTAGTGTTGAATTGCAAGAATTAGTTATTAATATTTATATATAGCTTTTCGCACATCAAGTTTTTGGTGCCGTTGCCGGGGACATGGTTTGAGGCGATTGGAGAACGACCCAAATTGAGGACTTGCTTTTTATAGTTTTGTAGATATATTTAGATTAATATAGTTTATTTTTGTTTTTTTTCAAATAGTTTAATTTTAATTTTAATTAGTTTTCTTCTACTACTATCTGGTGTCTGTGATCCGTTTCTGTTTAAGTGTGTAGTTATGGAGACTTACGGGAATGGATTCAAAGAACAAAAACGTTACACCATTTGGCAGATGGAGATAAAGAGGATTCTGGATTGCAAAGAGAGAAATCGAGTTAAACCCCGGTTATGCTTGATGTTTGATTTAAGGGGGAATCTTCTGGGTTTTAAAAACTCATCCGGTGAATTCATTGAAATAATACCAGATCCGGATGAGGTAATGTTTGATTTGTTACGCATCATCCATGATACAAATCCAAATGCCCCATTTCCAACCGAACAAGCGTTAGATGGAATTCGACTTGGTTTAATGAGTCAATCACAACTTAGTGAGCCGATTATTGAATTTGAAGATGTGGGGATGGAAAAGCGGTCAGAGGAGTATGTTCCCTCGTGGGAAGACGAGTTTTGGGGTGAATTTGGTGATGAGTTGGTGGATTTTACAGTGATGGATGATGGAGAGTTTGACCCACTTGGTGATTTGAAGTTGCTCGAAGATTTACTATATAACAAGCCAAATGTGGGGGTCAAGAAGGACCCTTGTGAGGAGAGCCATAAGGTGGTTGGTGATTCGGTCTTTCCACCATTACACTTTGATTGTTAAAAACCAAAACATGAACCGTACTCAATCTCCATTCGGGATGTGTCTAGGTTTAAAAAGTTGGTTAAAATAATAAGGAGGATATATAGGCTCAGAGATCATGGTGTGCAGAAGAGTTCGTCACTCCCGTTTCAATTCAAGGAATCATTTTTGGGGGAGTCTACGAGTTGGTGGGCCAAGTTCACGTTGTATGTTTGGGCCCATGAGAGCGGTGCAGTTGGTTTCTTCTCGACCAGTTGTAAGAGGAGAGTGTTGAGGAGTATTGATGGGAAGAGGATAAAGGAGAAGCCTCCTGATTGATGTTTTAGGAGCGAGTCTGGCTGAAGACTATTTAATAAACTTGGCGCTTCCCGGGAGGCAATCCGGTAATATCTTTACTTATTATTTTATTTTCATTTTTATTTTTATTTCTGAGTTTTTCCGGGTGTTTCTTCACTTACTTGCAGGTTATTCCTTGGTTGGTTGATGACGGTTGATGAGATGGAGTTTTAAACAAGTGTGGGGATGCAATTTGCTTAAGGATTGCCGCTTTCGTTCATGAGTGATAGCTTGATAGAGAGCACTGGAGTCTTACGCTTGCGTTCGAATAGGAGGGCGAGGAATATGATTCACCGCACACTTTCATGATCACATATACCAGGGGAGTCTGTTCTACTTTATTTTACTTTATGTTTAGTTTTGTCTTTTCCTTGTCTCACATTGAGGACAATGTGAAATTTAAGTTTAGGGATGGGGAACTGACGTTTTCATTTTTAAGAAAAATAAAAGAATATTGAAAATCTTGGGAGTTAATATTAAAAAAAATTAAGAAAAATGTCCCTTGAAAATTGTTTTTCTTCTACGTTAAGCAGGAAATGATATTATTACCGTTGTGTTAACAAACTCTCGGAACTTTTAAAAAATGTAATATAATAATAAAAGAAGAGATGGTTTGCATATCTGATTTGGGATGTGTCGGTAGGCCCAACTAGCTTTGATAGTCCTCTTTAGAAGATTTTTTATATATATAATAATTTAAAAAAATGGTGAAACCGAATTTCGATGCATAGGGAGGATTACCATAATCTAAAAACTTTGAGATGGTAAGACTTAGATGCACTCAAACCAGCATACTACCACATGTCCATCTTTTTACGAGCTTAGAAAATAGTTATATAATTTAGGGTGATATAAAAAAAATATAAAAAAAAGAAAAAAAGAAAAAAAAAAGAGAAAAAAAAACGAAAAAAAAAAGTATGTTATGAAAGTTATAAGTTTTCCAAAAGCTGGTCCGAAAAGCAAAAGGATGAGAAAGTTATATATTGTAAAATGCCAAAGAAGCATTCTCAAAGTTAGTAAAAGAGGCCAAAGATGCACATACTAGACGGGACTTAGAGTTTACGTGTTACCAAGGGGATAGTGACTCTGAGGATACACTATTGGGGCTCGAAGGTTCTTAGTCAATAAATATCAAATTATGAATTTATAGGACAAAGTCCAATAATATTTAGGAATAGCTCGTATGACCTCCACATGACCATTCATCCATCAAATTTCACCGAGTGCATCTAATTAGTACCATCAACGAGTCCTTGGCTTATGGTGATTTGTCGAACCAGTTTTCTTTGACTCTAGTTCTTCTAGCTCCCTTTGTCTGAGATGGGGTAGGTTTAGCCGTAGCTTTTAAACTTAAAACGCTTAATGCAATGGGGGCTTGATTGGTTAGTGGCTGGGTTTAAAGTGGACAAATATACCGGCAATCGCGGTCAATATGTTGAGTTGTTTCTTATGTTTTAGTAATGATAAATAATCTGGGAGTTTTTTGTTATTCACATGGTTATGATCCTGTGTATATTTCTTTTTCAGGGACGAAAAAGGTTCAAGTGTGGGGATACTTGATGTGTGGCAAATCACATAGCGTTTTATCCCGTTTTTGTGTTGTTTTGTGCGTAAACAGTTAACGATTATTTATTATTCTTGCATGAAATTACATGTTTGTGATTATTTTAGATTCCAAGGTTGAAGAGAGCGAAAAACTGAGTCTAATTGAAGAAGAAAACAGCTTAAACGGGAATCTAATGAAGTTGGTATACGCGTACGAAGATAAACGAGCCGGAAGTCGAAAAGCGTCAGAAAATGGCATGGCCATGCTACGCGACCAGGTCATACCATTCAAGCAGCATGTGGTGGATTCCAACATGTCCCAAGGCTTCCAAGAATGTTGGGAAATCATAAAAACGTCTATTTTGTCTTCTAGTGGGCCTTGTGGGCTTGTTTTAACCTGTTTTATATTAGGAAGGGGTGTTTACTGATATATTTAAAAACCCTAAACCCTATGAACGAAAATAATCATCATTCCAGCCTTCCAAGATCTGCTAAAGTCGAAATAACAAGAAGGAGGAGCTTCTGGATCGGAGTTTCATCAACCGGTTGCCGGTTTTGCTTGTTTTAACGTTTGTGAGTTCGTTTTTGAGTTTTAGACTTTGAAACAAGTTCCAATCAGTTTGTAATGGATACCTTGAGCTTAATTATGATTATTATCTGTTGTTCGTTCATAATGATTGGCTAAACTTGTTTGAATCACCTAGGTTGGATGTTTAACTGTTAAAATTAACTAGTTTAGGGTGCTTAGCGAGTGGTTGATTGTTTTACTATTGGAAAGTTCATATTTTTTGATATTATTCCGTGTATACCAGCTGCCATAGATGTATCTCAGGTTGCATGCGCCCCGTGTGGTTGATTATTGCATGAATTAGTTTCGTGTAGGAGTTAATTGCATGTTTCAGTTAATACTTTGTGTGTTGATTGATTGTGGTAGGCATACCATTAGGGTTTGTGTTTCTTGGATAACTAAAGTCAGTAGGTTCACCACCTTTGAGTTGGACCAAAACTGTTGGTGTCGGCTTATCTTGCTAGTTAGTTGATCGGGTTAGTCGTTGCGAAACGACGTGCGGTTTTCCCATTGTCGGCTAGGTTAAGTATGTAAGTTGAGTTATTTTTTCTTTAGTATTGAATTACCCCTCTTCTCGTAGGTTTGTAATTAGATCGAGCCTTAGTGAGATCTGTAACTTAGACAAGGACCAAGTGATGAGTTATTAGGGTACGTAGATTAACAACCATGAATTAAAAGCTATCTAGACGTCGTTAAGGTTTTCTGGTAAAACTGATCGTAGGGACCCGGTTTCCTCGACCTCACCTATGTTAGCTCATCTTTAGAACTCTGGTTTCATCCACATGTTAGCACCCGTGTCATTTTACGACCGTTAAGTCATCCTACCTAGGTGATTCATTGCCTTATTATCGTTAGTTTCGTTAAGTTTCACCGTTAGCTAAGTTATGTTAGTTAAGTTTAGTTAGTTTGAATAATTAAGATAAATAAATATATTATTTAGGCAGGACTTAGATTAGGGTTAATTATCTGAGCCGTTCTCACGTGTCTTTGTGTTCGACATCTGGACTTCCATTAGACTATGCTGCTACGCGACCGGTACACTTGTCGTTTGCGTGACGTTTAGTTAGGATTGTTTGGTTTTATAAATTTAAGACTTAGTGTTGAATTGCGAGAATTAGTTATTAATATTTATATATAGCTTTTCGCACATCATCTGTTCTGCCAGCTTTTCAGAACAAATGCGAATTCAAACAACCCGAATACCCCAATTTTAGGCGGTACATGGATCTATAAGCTTTACAAAGTATATCATGCGAACATAAAAGGAACACAAAGCCCTGATCCGATTACTCTTGACTTCATTTATTGCATCAGCATGCAAATGGTCCTACAGGTAAACATAAACCCGGAAATATGGAGGTTTATCAACAGTCGGAACCAGATTTGGGATCTCGAGGAACAATTTGAGAAAATGATTCAAGACGCACAGAAGGACAAAATGGCCTAGGACAAACCTGAGAATAGGGGAGGATCACGACCCCGTCAGACCCGTCGCCACACATACCACCAGCAGGGAGGCCCATCTTCATCAGGGATCGTCCCTAGCTCGTCTTATGATAGATGATACTCATTCGTGAGCATACACGGCCTCATTAACTAGTTCCAAACTAACACTACCACCTCGTTTGACAGGATAACGGGACAAATTGCTGCATCTGATGCACAGCGAGCAGCAGAATATGCAGAAACAAGGCGAGAGATTGACCGTTAGGGCACCGCATGGACTGGTAGTGGGGAGCGTTCGACTCGGACACAGGTAATTGACGAACAATGGCGATAGGTCTGACATGGGTATGGGTTTGGGTGGTAATATTTTCATGACATTATTATGATGCTTGTTTGAACAATTTACATTTGGTCACCTGTTTGTTTGTTTGGTTGGATACTTTTTATGGCCATGGGTGCCAAGACATTTTAGCAGGTACTTATTTAGCCCGTGTGGGCAGGGAATGGATGATTCCATACCGAATTTTTAGTAGAGTTATGCTTGGTTGTTTGTGGATGTTTGTAGTTTTATATTATACAGGTACAAAACAAGAAAACGGACGAAAAACATGGGACGCTCTGTCGAAATTTCATTAACTCGTAGGGAAGTACCTCTCCATTTTACCCAACATACTTAATTAGAATTTTAATCATCTTATGAATCTTTTCACATTGAGAGCAATGTGAGATTCAAGTGTGGGAAGGGGAATTACTTGACCAATTGCTTGATCAACTAATTATAAAATTCTCTATTAAACTATAATTTTTGTAGCAAACAAAGTCTATTTTTTATAATCAAACCAAAAGAAAATCTAGGAAAATTTTTGCAAATAACTAAACTAAAATCTATTATAACCAAAAAGTGAAAAAGTAAAAAAGAAGTGTTGTAATATTGAGAATAAATTTATGAAAAGTATGGCGTTTATACCCAATCCCTCCGTTACTGTGAGATAAACCTCATGCCATAATTATTTTTTCGGAAGCTTTGAGTGAGTCATTTGTTTCGTGTGAATTAGAACTTGTCACAAACAGTCATTTCATGTCATTTCACTACAGACCCCTCAAATCATTCTCCAAATTACAAAACCCTAAACCAAAACCTTACCACTTTATCCCTCACAAACCGGTAAAATACAACACTGGTCTTTTACCGGCAGACCCTATATAATTGGAAATGCATGCTTTCGATTTCAATTTCCTTTGCTGCATACATTTCGCAAAACCGATGTTGTCTCCAGAATTTAGGGAGAGATTTTCTCTTCAGCAATAAGGTGAGAAAAAAGTGGCGCCAAGACAAACAAAGGCCACCATTTTGCGGAGTTTCCAAAAGCTCAATGAAAAGAAGAGCAAAAAGATAAAAACGATGCTTAGGATGCGGAAACTGGTCCCACGAAGGAAGATGTAGAAAAAGTCAAACTCAGTATCTACATGAATATACCGAACTAATGAGGGTGGGGGCTATTAGGCTCAAAGCCGAACTTTCTATTAGAGTTGGAAGTTATGTAAAAAATAGGATTAAGGAAGAACTAATTCACATCCTTGACAAAAATGGTCTTGACGATCAGACCTTAAAAGAGTCGCTAGGTTTGTTATAAAAAAAATCACAAACGGGAGAGAAGAAGTTGACCAATGAAGACATCTTAAGATTCCCGGCAATTAGCAAAAGTTGTATTTACCATCCTCATTAACCTAAAACCTTCAACCACCACAAAATACCCAAATCCCGGTCCAGATAAAACCAACCCGAATTACATTCTGATCTATGCAACCCTTCACAAAGGCGAAGATTTGAACTTGTTACAAGCTTATTTTTCACAGGTCACATTCTGACTAAGAGTGTTCACATACATACATCACAGGTATGATCAGGTGACGTTTTGCATAAACAGAAGCTCATAAATACAAGTCATCTTTTTATATATCACTACATATATTCCTATGATTTAAGGTTGGTTATTTTGTTTCCATTTTCTTAGAACTCTTTTGGGAATATCTGAAGCCATGGTCCTAACTTTCTATTTTAGAGAATATTTATAAGTAGCTTGCTTGAAGACAAGCAAGGTTCAAGTGTGGGGATGTTTGATGTATATAAAATTATGCATCTTTTCAGCATCAAATAATCTCTAGAAACCGCAACTTCTATCAAATAAATTAGCTCAGAAGGCTACTTATCACACTAAAATGCAATTTCAGGTAAAGCCAAGCCTTAAACGAAGAAACAAGTGAAAAGACGATGAAAAACGAAAGAAAACCATAGAAAAACCTCAACCACGCCCATGTGCCCCTAGAACCATGCCCCATGCTTTTGAACACAAGAAAAAAACAAAAATCTACAATAAAAAACAAATATTGAAGACAAAAGCACGGGGTCGTGCCCAACAACCACGGGGCCGTGGTCACCTTCAAATAAGACAAAATGGAATTAAGCACATGTTGTTAAAAAGCATGGGGCCGTGCCTCAAAAGCACCCCCCCCCCCCCCGTTGTGAGTCATCATGTACGATCTGACAACATGCAACTGGGACACCTGGACACGGGGCCGTATCCCTCTCTCCAGACAGCGTATAAATAGAGGCGTAAGTTGCACTCATTTGGTGTGCTTGAAGAAGATCTCTAAACGGGTTTCTTTTATAAAAACACCCATATTACACTCATATTGAAGATCTTGTGAGGAGTTGAAGGCTTGGAGGCTATCATCATCATCCATCATCATCAACATCACCATAATCCATCACCACTAAGAAGGGAGATTCATCCACAATTGGTTAGATTGATCTAGCTTAATCATGTGTTTGTTATCAGCATCTCTTTTTTATGTTCATAACAATGCTCATTATGAGCTAAACTCCGATTACCATATATAATCTATGAAGAAGCTTTGTTTTACTTGATGATTATGTGAAACATGTGGTTTAGTTTGGTATAGTACCTGGTTATTTTGCAATTATCCATTGATGAAGAAATGTTTTATCACTTTAATTTAATACATCAAAGTTGATGATTTATAATCATTCATGTTAACTCATGTTCTTGGAAACTAGAGATGGTAAAAAGAATACTTTGATACCTTATTCAAGATAAAACATGGATCCTTATGTTGTACTTAGAAATGATGAGATATAAGCTATGATCTATTTCTCTAGTTTTGATAATTTTGAAATAACATTGTTAACACGATTGCTTAGGTTATCATGCTAGTTAAAGAAATCATATGTTAATGGAATGTGTAATTATAATCTAATTAAATCAACCAAGGGGAGGTTGTGTGAGTTAACTACAACCACTCGAAGTTGTTAGGATTGATATTTGAGAAATCGAAGTCAATCCTAATCGTTCTACTATACCAAACTGCTTGTCTACTTAAATTGACATTCTCGTTGTAGATTGACATTCTATCATATATTATTAGGACAAGTTTATCACATGTTTATTTAATAATCATTAAGGAATAATGGAGTGGATTCTTGATATTAGATGGTAAACCTTCATATAATTGAATTACTCACTTAGAATTTCTCTTCTTGTCACCTATATATTATATATAAGTATTTCTATTTTATAAAAAGTTTAAAAATTAATCTCATAAATGATTAAACCCTCTGATTAAAGAAAGACAAAGATTCATTATTAGAACATTTGTATCCTCGGATCGATACTTGGTTCTTATCAATACTATCCTACATATGCGATAGGTACACTTGCCTATTTTGTGTGTTTTTAGTTTTAGTAGAAATCACTTTTATAAATTTAAAACACGATCTTGTGAAAAACTTAAATCTTCAACTCGTTATATTTTACAACCGCATGCTGCACCACATCATAGGTGTTCCCTTTGAACTTTTCCTTGTGAAATACACTTAGTCTCCTAGTGGTTAGTAGATGTGATGTCCTTGAACTAACCCCTTTTGACGTAGACGATATTTCATTTCACACAACACTCTTCCTGGTCTGGTTAACCCCTCATTGTCGTGTCCGTTCTGGTCATGGAACACTAGCCTGGTTCTGCGAGAGCTCTCGGACTTGCGCCCCCCACAAATCCATTTAAAGCGACCTCACTTCTCTCTCACATAGGTGATTTGGTCCTCAAATCATTATGGTTACCATGATTCACATATAGGTGACTTGACCCTCAAATCATTAAAAGCATTATGGTTTCTATGATCTCCATATCAGTAACCATATGTTATGCTTAGCCTCACCTTAGTCACTAGTTGTCTTAGGAATGGACTAGTACGTTTAAGTAAACACCCTTTATAATTTAGGGGAATATAGATATTAGCTTATGTGTCAACTTATACATAAGTTATGCCTCCCCATAGTGACCACCCTTAGTTCATGCAGTTAGGTTGTCCTATTGAACCTAGATTTTGGGATCTCCAAACTCATAGGTTAGGTTTTCCTTTGCACTAACTTACTCCATGGGCTATAGTCCCATTCCTCTTGGCAGCTTATATATGACCTCTCTTCTTAAACCTTTTGTAAGCGGATCCGCAATGTTATCCTTTGACTTTACGTAATCAACGGTGATAACCCCCATTGAGAGAAGTTGTCGTATAGTATTGTGTCTACGGCGTATATGTCTAGATTTGCCATTATACGTTGTACTTTGAGCTCTTCCAATAGCCGACTGGTAGTTGCAATGTATGCAAATAGTCGTAACAGGTTTTGGCCATCTTGGAACATATTCCAAAAATTGGCGTAACCATTCCGCCTCTTCACCAGCTTTGTCTAATGCTATAAACTCATATTCCATCGTGGATCTTGCTATAAGGGTTTGTTTGGAGGATTTCCAAGATATAGCAGCTCCTCCCAAGGTAAACATATAACCACTCGTGGACTTAGAATCTTTTATGTCAGATATCCAATTAGCATCATTGTATCCATCTACAACTGCTGGATCTTGGCCATAATGCAGTCCATAATTCCTCGAGGATCTCAAATACCTCAGTAATCTTGTCATGATTTTCCAATGCTCTAAGCTAGGATTACTTGTATATCTACTTAGCCTGCTCACAGCATATGCTAAGTCCGACCGGGTACATAACATACGATACATAAGACTGCCAATTATCCTTGATTACTCCAACTGAGAAATTCCCTCACCTCTATTCTTTGACAGATGTTGGGTAGTATCAATCGGGGTTCGAGCTATATTCGTGTCTCCCGGATTTAACTTTTCAAGGATTTTATCAACATAATGAGATTGACTTAATACGAGACCGTTTTGGGTTCTAATGATCTTTACTCCAAGAATGACGTCGGCTAAACCCATGTCTTTCATGTCAAATCTCGCCTTAAACATATCTTTAGTAGACCTGATCATCTCGTTATCACTCCCAATGATAAGCATATCATCTACATAAAGGCACAAAAACACATAACCTCTCGATGTGTCTTTCACATAAACACACTTATCGCACTCATTTATTTTGAACCCACAGTTTAGCATAACTTGGTAAAACTTTGCTTTGGAGCTTGCTACAAACCATATAGAGACTTGACGAGTTTGCAAACTTTCCCCTCCTGGCCAGGAGCAGAAAAACCCTCAGGTTGTTCCATGTATATTTCTTCGTCCAATTCCCCATTTAAAAATGCAGTTTTTACATCCATTTGATGTATTTTCAAATTTCTCAAAGCTGAAATCGCAAGCACCAACCTTATCGAGGTTATTTGAGTCACATGTGAGTACGTATCAAAATAGTCTAGACCTTCTTTTTGTCTAAACCCTTTGATTACTAACCTCGCCTTATACTTTTCAATGGAGCCATCAGGTTTCATATTCCTTTTGAATATCCAACGATATCCAAGTGGTTTACAACCTGGAGGAAGATCCACTAATTCCAAAGTATGATTTTGAAAAATAGAATTATTTCATTTTTGATAGCTTCTTTCCATTGTGGTCCTTCTGAAGTGTTGACCGTCTCTCAGTAGGTTTGAGGTTCTTCCTCCATAATGTAAACAATAAAATCAGGTCCAAAGGACTTCTCAGTCCTTTATTTTTTGCTTCTTCTTGGCTCAACTTCTTCAGGGTCGGATTGTTCCTGAGTTCCATCTAAACCATCTCATAAACCTGTGAACTAGCATGTGTTGATGAACAAGCATGCGTTTTTCCCAAACATGGAAACACATTTTCAAAGAATGATGCATTTCTTGATTCCATTATAGTATTCTTGTGTATTTCGGGATTCTTAGATTCATACACAAGAAATCGATATGCACTACTATGATGGGCATAACCTATCCACACTTTCAGGTATTTATATGATGGTTTCTTCCCGTCAATAACTCATATGGAGTTATATATTTTTTATTGAGGCGTATTTTATTCAAAATATAGTTAGCTGACATAACGGCTTCCCCCCCCACCCCACCCCACATATTCGAGCTCAATCCGGAACTCAACAATAAGGCATTTAACATTTCTTTTAACGTACGGTTCTTCCGTTCTGCAATTCCATTTGATTCTGGGGAGTACGGTGGGGTACATTCATGTATAATCCCACTTTGTTCGCATAGATCCGCAAATGGTGCAACATACTCACCACCTCTATCGCTTCTTACAGTTTTTATTTTCCGGTTCAGTTGGTTTTCAACCTCACTTTTATATAAGACAAACTTGTTTATGGTTTCATCTTTACTTTTAAGTAGGTATACATAACAGTACCTTGAACAATCGTCAATAAAGGTGATGAAGTACTTATTTCCTCCTCTTGTGGGAATTGATTTAAAATCACATACATCAGTGTGAATCATGTCAAGGGGTTCGGTTATTCGTTCAACCGATTTAAATGATGATCTTGTTTGTTTGGATTCAACACATGTTTTACATTTAGTTTTTGGGTCAACAATGATAGAGGATATGTAATTTAACTTAATTAATCGACGCATTGAATCAAAATTGATATGACCAAGACGACCATGCCACACATTTTGAGACTCAATCATATAAGCAGAAGTAGTAGCATTTTTATTCATGTCTTTAGTCATAGCCATTACATTTAGTTTAAACATACCATTAATGGCATAACCCTTTCCAACAAACAAACCACGTTTGGTTAACACAAACTTATCACTTTCAAAAACTAAACGTTACCCATTCTTGTTAAGCAACCATCCTGACACAAGGCTTTTGCGCAATTCGGGAACATACAATACGTTGCTTAGTGTCAGGTTCTTTCCTGATGTCCACTTTAGGATCACTTCACCTTCTTCTTTGACATCAGCTGTAGTCGAATTTCGCATGTACAACTTTTCATCTCCCACGGCCTCTTTAAACTTACTAAAGAGGGTCTTGTCTGGATATACGTGACGAGTAGCTCCAGTGTCCACCCACCATCCTTTTGAGAGGTCAGATATTATTTTAACCTCATTCATCATAGATGTAAGGTCAGAGATCATTGCCACAAGCTTCTCGTCTTCATCAATCATGTTTGCCCTCTCCCTTTTGGGCTTGTGCATTCTCCAGCACGGTGACCAGATTCACCAAAGTTGTAGACTTTGCCTTTAAAAACTACAACCTTTTTCTTCACACCACCCTTTCTAGGTACAAGATTGAACTTAGCCTTACCCTTGCCTTTCGGTTTGCCTTTGTATCTCTTTGAAGATTGACCATGTTCAATCTTGTTGGCTTTTGCATATATATCAACTTGAGATCCCTTTAGCTTTGCCCGATTTTCTTCCTCAATTCGAAGATGTACCACTAAGTCCTCCATGTTCATTGCCTTTTGTTTGAGCTTAAGGTAGTTTTTAAACACTACCCAACTTGGAGGCAACTTTTCAATCATAGCTGCCACTTGGAAAGCCTCACCAAGAGCTATTCCTTCAAAGAGTATATCTGCAATCAAGATTTGCAATTCTTCAACTTGACTCATCACAGTTTTAGAGTCGACCATTTTGAAGTCCAAGAACCAGACCACAACAAACTTCTTTGTTCCCGCATCTTCTGTCTTGTACTTGCATTCTAACGACTCCCACAGTTCTTTGTCCGTTGTCATTTTGTAGTACACATTGTGCAGTTCATTAGCAAGGCCACTTAACACATAGTTACGGCACATGTACTCACAATGTTTCAAAGCATCAAGAGCAACTAAGGCCTAAGTGTCGGTATTCTCACCAAGTTGAGGGGGAGACTCTTTTAGAAACCTTGCAAGATTTAGAACGGTAAGGTAGAACATCATCTTTTATTGCAATGGTTTAAAGTTTAAACCAGAAAACTTTTATGGTTTTTTAGCATGGTTTTCAATTGCTTGGGCTGCTTGGGTACCAACTAATGGTCCTATAGCAGTTGAAACCGTAGATCCCATAGTGATTGAAATCATAGAACCCATAGTAACCGTGGTGATGGTTTCAGTAGTTTTGGCCATTTCTGTACTGTACTAGATTAAAATAGAAAATAAGTTTTGGTTTAATAAAAACAAGAAACTTTAAAAGTTCGGTTTACATAAAACCAAAAACAACTTTAAGAAACTTGAGTAATCAATAAACTTTTAAAAAACAAAACATAAACAGATGGTTATATATATCTATATATATATAAAAGATTGTATTTATACATATATATATATAAATCTGTTTTAAGATTGTAGAACCACCATGCGTACTTCACAATGAAATACGCTACCTGACTTGACTAAGTAAACAATAACTATTCAAACAACCTTGAGCTAGCGCTAACAAATGTAGAACCACCATTACAAAATTAAAGTATAACAATAAACTTTAAATTTATATTAATATATTGATTAAATTACAAGTGCTATGGAGCCAAAACAACCTTATAAATTAAACTACATAATGGAATAAAGGAAATAGGAGTACAAAAATAAACGAAAACAACATAAAACGGGTGTTGGCTGAGGATTTCTATTTAACAAAGGTCCCTTAAAACAGATTTTGGGCCACCCAGGTGAACCCGTCTGTCTCCCAGGGTACAACAGCCGCAACAGTGTGTACTTCCGGGATTAACCTAGCACCCGAACTATACCTGTACTAGAGTATACGAGATCTCGAGTGAAACAAAATTAGATCGAACTTTTGGTCATGATGTACCGAACTAGTGGGTGTTTGTGTGTTTTGTTTTTGTTGTGGTTGTACCTTTTAAATGCTCCCACCCACACCTATTTATAGCAAGGAAGTGTGATGTGTCATCGGCAAATCTATCAATATCGGCGATATATCGGTGCTATATCACCGATATATCGGTTCTCGGCCCCCCAGCAGCGTATCTGTCCAAAATCTCGGTTTTAATATCGGAGCCGATATTATCGCCGATAAGTACAAATATATCGACGATAGTTTACTTTGTGTGTATAGGCCATTTCACCGATATATCGGTTGGGCCTGCTATGCGTGCTTTTAAAGCCCATATATATTATATTAAGTTATTAACACCTAATATCTTAAATATGAAGACCCAACCCAGCTCACCTAAAATCCTAAATATGGTGTATGTATGATTCTCGTGCACAATAATCCTAGTCACCATACCTTTTAATCTAAAACATTGTGTTACATATATTATTTTTTAAGAATATTAATTAGTATTCAGTATTGATATGTGTATATTCACTTTTGAAGTTTTGATGTTACTATTAAGTATTAATATTATGAATGTTTTAATGTGTTATATATATATATATATATATATACCCGATATATCACCGTGAAAAACGATATCTCATGTATCGGTCCTTGACCGATATCCGATATTTTTCCGTATTAACTGCTTAGGTCATCGGACACATGTCAGTCACAGAACCGTGGTGAGCTCATGCTTTGACACGTGGCATGCTGACTCACCTCAAATATCGACACATGGCATCTTGTGGCACTCAACTCTCCAGAAGACGACACGCAGGCTGCTGAATGATCAATACTTGTTGACATTTGCTCATTATCCGGTCCAACCACACAAAAATATTTAGACAGCTCTCAAGCGTTCTACTAATGTGGGACAAACCCATTTCCCTTTTTACTAATGCCCAAGTTATCAACTAAACACTTTAGAGTATCGATACCGCATTCATCTTTACTCTTTGAACTTGTTAATAATTAGTTTATTGGTGATACTAGGCTATTGACCCGTGTACGACACGGGTGGAGATTTATAAATCAAGTAAAAGCCGCAGTTAATATAAAATTATAAAATAGGTTGTCATATTGTTGGGATGGGTACATGATATTTGGTTGTTAATAATTACCGGTAAAAAAATTGATTATCAAACATAACTTTCAGCGAAATTAACATCCTTGATACAATTATTCGATAGATAATCCAAAGTTCAAAATGAAAAGTTCACTAACTACTAAATAGTTCCTTATAAACCACATTTGTAGTTTTGTTTGTAACTTTACCGTCTATGTCTAATATAAGCATTTTAATACCGTCTCTACTCTTCACTCGTGAAATTCACTATGCAATTGCTTCTTTGGTATTTATCGTGACAACTATTAAATATAAAAATTGAAGAATGGTTATAAAAATATTCGGTATAACCTATGAAATTTAGTGTGAATACATGTAATTTATCCAAAAATTAAATGAGTAGAAAAAAGTAACATGTGTTATTTAAGTTTGTACATATAGAACCTTGTTTAGTAGTTGGCGGTTAATTTTCTTCTCCAACGTCTAATAGATTAACATTAAATGATGTGATTTGACAAGTAACTGCATAGTTAAATGTTATTAGAATAAAATAAGCAAAAAGTTTATTAAACTTAACATATTTTAAAAACAAATTATTGTCTATACTAACGTATGTTAGATTTTGTAAAATATTAAAAAAAAATGGTTATGTAATATGTTAATGTAATTATAAAGGTATTTGGTTGTTAAAAAGGAAACATATAAAAATAAAACGGAAATATACAAAATAACAATCTTAATTCTATCATTCCAATTTGGAATCATTTTGACATAATTTTTTGTTGTTAATAAAAGTATACGTTTTTAACATAGTAATATGTTAAACTGAGTATCTACAATTTTTGGGTGTATGTTCAATTTTGTAAAATACATAGCGCATAGCAAAAAATATATTTACTTAAAATTAACATTTAGAGTATATCTCATAACTTGGTGTAAATATTATAATTGAATCCAACAAATAATAAATAAAATATAAATATAAATATAATAAAACGTATTAATGAATAGTCATTATATAACATTACCATTGGATATGATACTCAATGGTTCTCTTTCCGTTGACGTTGCACGTTTGCAAAAAATAAAATATAATATAACATTTAGAGAGTAAACAAATAATATTAAAATGACTAGCCGTTTACATTATTTCTCTTATTAAAAGAGGATGACTCAAAAACACTACGTTTCATGGATCTTGAAGACATCTAAAATAAAATATAATAAGGCTTTCATACCAACAAATAGGAAACACTAAACATGTTAACAATAAAAACGTATATAGGATGGCGCATGATTATATTTATTTAAGAAAGGATTTAACTTCAAAAAAATAAACATACATACCTTGTCTACTACAAAAATATAATAACGGTTAACTTAAAACAGCATGAAGAACTTCAAAATCTTGCATCTCAGACTTCATAAGCAACCAAGTTTGAACATTGACATATTGTGTTTTAATATATAGTGTTAGGGGTGTTCAAGAAATCCGAAATCCGAAAAAAACCGAAATCCGAACCGAAATCGAAACCCAAATATATCGATCCGAATTCTTATTCGGATATTCGGATCGGATCAATCCGAATATCCGAATAAGTAATTCGGATTCGGATCGGATTCGGATATTGAATTTTAAAAAATTCGGATTGTTCGGATTATTCAGATATCCGATTAATCCGAATAAAAAACATGTTTTTATTGGTATTTTCCTGTTTGGTATATATTTTAGACTATTATTTGAAGTTTAAACTTTAAATTTATGTTAAGAGTAATTCGTATTTTCCGGTTTGTATGTTTATTGTAGTTCTAAACTATTAAATGTTAGGAACAACAAAAAAATAGAAAATTTTTTAGCTTTATATCGGATTATTCAGATATTATTCGAATCCGATCCGAATTGAATTCGGATAAATTCGGATCGGATAGGAATATTCCTAATTCGGATTGGATCGGATTTCGGATAGGGTCAAAAAATTTTCAAATCCGAATAACCCGAATAATCCGTTATCCGATCCGATGAACACCCCTATATAGGATGTCAAATGTAACTCAAGAAAATGTATTAAATATATAGTGTTTGAGTTTACGTATGTTAGAGGTAGACTAAGCTATTTGTTTGCCAAAAATTATATCTATTGTACAAAGACTATATGGAATAAGTTAAGGTATAATTTGTTTTACCAAATTAACATAATATTAAAGTAATTAAAAAATCACAAATTAAACACCAATTGGGTCGTATTGCCATAATTTGAAAGTCAAATCTAACTTTTTTTTTTTGTACACGTTCAAAAATGGAAAAATGAAATGACTTTAATTTCGAAGGGACTCTAATATAGAATTAATATATCTATATGTATTCTAACTTTAATTTAGACGCGTTTATTAACCGTTACGTAAATTATACGTTTTATATATTAACAGAATATGGTTCAACAACTTTATTAAACATTTAAAAATATAAAATAAACATCTAATAAGCAATCAATAATTTAACCCAATTAACAAAATCCACTCTTTGATTTATTAAATGGTTGAGTGAGTTAATATTATTTAAAATTTGACCAAAATGATAAGTTACAAATCCACATTTAATGATAAATTTAAATACTTTCAATGAATCCATATTCTTAGAACAGGAATGGTAAACGGATTCGGGGGTTATATGATGGATGCATTGAATGGTTTTCAAAAAAAAAAATATTTTGTTTTAGAATTATTTTATTATGAAGAAAAATAGAGAATATAAATGGAATGAATTGAAAATGACCAATAAGAAGATGTCACGTGGACTTAAACTCAATTCTTTTAATAATAGATTTAATAATAATTATTATTATTATTACAAAATATTTTCAACAACAAATACCACCGCACAAAAAATCAATTACACGGAAGGAAAAGTAAAATATTATTCAACTAATTGACCACAGACTCATTCAATTCTATGGAAAGTAGTGGCAGTTTGATTCATGCACGAATGAAATGTATTATATATTTTCCTTATTACTTAACTCTAAGAACTTAAGATATTTTAGTATATGTAGACGCCACTTCCACGATGTTGGGAATTGGGGAAATGAAGTATAGAAAAAACTTCTAGACCTGTCACTATTTTCACGACGTTAAACCAAAAGGGATTTATATATTGTGGGCCTGCCATCTCCAACCTCACACGTTTAGGTTCCATATTCATAATATTAAAATTATGATATGTAATGATTCTTTTAACGTTAAATACTTTTAGGTCGTCTGTGGTGGAGTTACGTCAAAGTGAAAAACGTCCTCTTACGTAGGTGAAAAATGTCTCGTTAAAACAGTGTCGTGTTTCACATAAAGATTAAATAAATAACTAAACAAAATATAAGAAAAAAATGATTTGCTTGAAATTGATTGGCCAACTGGCCAAGAAAATTAAATTACATAACTATTCTTGCCTGATGTTGTGGTTTGATCGCTCCAGGCCCGGATGAGATCGGTATCGTATTGGTACCGAAAATCATAATTTTTTGGTATTGTTACGGTATCGGGAAGACACCGGTATTTCATGCAAAATTCGGGAAATACTGATTTCGAATTCTCAAAACTTGGTACAGATGGTATTTAATCGGTACCGGGTACCGGTACCGGTACCAATCAGTATTCTTACCGAATTTGCTCATCCCTACTCCAAGCCATAAAGAATGACGGTGGAATATCGAAGTTCCACGCCTAATTTAATTACATAGGGGGTGGCGTAACATCCATCAAATTTTTGGCTCAGTTTGAACACCTTAAAATCAAGGGACCAATCTGTAATTAAGCTACATTTAAAGTGCAAGGTCTAAAAGTCAAGCCACATTTAAAGCGTAATGTCACAGACCAAATATTCGAAGATCGAGATGCTTAATTTGTGTTGAAACGCTTGGGTACGTTGGCTTGTCCCGAATTTCATTGGGCACGGCCACAGCGGGAAAGAAGACGTACATGCCTAGTCGTTCTTGCACAACGAACGCATAGCTGGTTGCGAGTTGTTGCCGCTCGCCTCATGTGTCCAATGCAAGAAGAAACCAGCAGACCCTAATCATGAGCGGACCGATTAGTTGGCCTTCGGGCGCCACACGGAGTCTGGGAGGATAGCTCCGTGACAAGTGGTATCAGAGCAGGTCGAACCTCGGATACGTTGGAACCTGTACACTCAACCAAAAAGAGCTTAAAACTGTCGAGGATGAGTTATGCAATGTTGGTGGGAGAAGATCAAATGGTCTTTGTAAGCCGCGAGTATGGGATCGTGAGCTTCGCCCTAGTCCAGTGAAGTGAAGGACACCGTGCTCATGTTAAAATTTTACGGTGTAGCAGAGCCGTAACCTGTTTTGAAGTATGCTAACTTGGCGAACGTCGTCGTCACATAATTCGACGATATAATTAACCGACACAGCTAACTCACATTTTGGCTGAACTACCAGGTGTCTCATTTATCAGAGTGAATCATTCACAAAACGCATGGCTTCGGCTAGTGAGCTGGTATGGGACGACGAGCTTGCCCTTCAGACATGCATGGCATAGGGGAAGACCAACGTCTAAGTCTTGCACGTCGGTATGGGACGACATGTGCATGCACGAGAACGTGCATGGTAATGGTCGTGGGAGAGTGTCATGGACCAAATATTTGAAGATCGAGATGTTTGATTTGTGTTGAAACGCTTGGGTTTGTTGGCTCGTCCCGGATTTCATAGGGCACGACCACAGCGGGAAAGAAGGTGTACATGCCTAGTCGTGCTTGCACAACGAACGCATCGTTGATTGCGAGCTGTTTCCGCTCGCCTGAAGAGTCCAAGGTAGGACGAACCAGCAGATCCTGATCATGAGCGGACCAATTGGCTGGCCTTCGGGCGCTACAAGGAGTCTGGGAGGATAGATCTGTGACAGTAAGCTAGATTTCTACACAATTGTTATTGGGGATTGGTTAAAACAAGCTATCGTTAAGAGGAGAAGTTCCCGGACAAGGTGAATTGTAGATCCCATGCTTACATGTTTTTTTGGGTGGTGCGCATGATGTGTGCAAATGTATTAAGTTTTAATATGTATGTTTTATAAATTGACTAAAACGGTCTAATCTACTAATAAACCCTCATACGGACTTTGCCATTGAGAAGGGTGGAAGTTTGTATTAAATTTGGCATTGCCTTTGTGGTTAGTTTATAACGAATTTTAGTTGAACCCGTTGCACCCGGAGCTCTTGATATGTACAATCGATATTTGAAAGCTCCAGCTCCACCAAAAGAAACACATGCGATCCTTCTCCGATCGTCAGTTGGTTATATGATGGTGAAAAGAAGCTTTTTGGGGTTAAACGAAGAAATGGCAATATTGAGTAATACAAAAGTATCTCAAATTGCTTTAAATGCCATGTATATAAGTCAATTCTTCAATGAAAGTAATGGTGGGAAAAATGCAAGGTTCAAGAACTTGTTGTATAGAGAATGCAAGTTTGGATTCAACCAGATTAATCCTACAAAGCCCATTAGAATTTAAAAACAAGACTAAGTTTCAACCGGGTACTATTGAACATGTAACTTGTCAGGAACATAGAAAGCTAGGAATTGTTAAACTAGTTCTTATTCATGTTCCAACACCTCTTAATAGTATTGATAAGTTCATTAAATAGGAGTGTGAATACATTACGGGGCATGTTGGGATTACATGTATGGATAACATGATAATGGATTTGGTTGATTTGACAAAGTTTGGGCGAGAAGATGTGCTAAAAATTCAAGCGAACAAGATTGAGGCAACGTTTTTGTATAAAGATAACGTTGAGTAAATCAAAAGGTTTGTTCACAAAGCATTGAAGAAAAAGATGTATGCTTATGGTGGGAGTTATCGCGAGATTGACGTCTAAAGGAGTTTCACTACCCAAGCATAGGGGGAGATTGTAAAGATCTAGTATAATGCTCGGTAATCGAAAATGAAAACAAGATATCAGAAAGCAAAAACTAGAATGAAAAGCGAGAACTTGGAGTTAGAATCAATAATATAAAACTGCCATTGTTGTTGAAGAAGCGAAAACTAGATGAAAGCTATAACTATTCAAGAAAGCGAAAACTATATGTGAAAAGCAAAAACTGGTTTTGATTTGTGATTTCATTGTATAAATACTTGTTAGTGTGTGGATTTTGTAATCACTTGTAGTTATCGTATTCTTTCTGTAAAAAACATAGTTTGAATTCAAGTTAGAACTTTTATTATGATCGTGATTACATACGTTTATAATTGATTCCGTCTATGACACACGTTTACCGCTTTGCTTATTTTGTAATATTTAGAAGATTTTGTTGTCGGAAGCGTTTCAATGGGACTTTCAAGTAACAGATGGGAATGGCCGCTGCAACTAGGTAGTTTGGATTGATGTCTTACCTTATAATGAGAACTGAAGCTTGAAGCGGTATGGCGTTTGTGGACTGTGCTAAGGCTTCAAGTGTGAGATTATTAGGTTGTGAAGCCTTATGGACCATTTGACTGGGTTGGCAAAGAAGAACAAATTAGGGTGGATAGCCCTGGTTATATTGTTATATTGTTATTCTTGTTGCCTAAGCTTTGATAACCTTAATATTATTATTATTTATACATACCTCAATGATGTAATTGTAATCTTTGCACCTAAATAATGAAATAATATATTTGCAGCTCCGTGGATGTAGGTCTCTTACTGGCACCGAACCATACAAATTCTTGTGTCGTGTTTATAGTTTATTATTCTATGTACCGTGTGATTATCGTGTGTGCTCGATTAAGGTATCCACTAATAAAAATTAAAATAATTAAACCCAATTAAATTCAGCATTAACATTTATTTAAATTAAAAAACCCAAACCAAACTATATTCTCAACCTCAAATTAGAAGCCTCATTCTAACAAAAACTTATTGTTGAAGTTAAGAGTCCACATGTTACGTACATTTAAATTATTTCTAACCTAATAAAAAATACAGTCGTGTTTTCGGGTTTATATCGCAACACGGAAAAGTGAAAGTGCGAATCGATGAATCATGAACTTGTGTTCGTCGCCACTACACCTTGCCTCCACTGCTTCAAAATTCCGAACGTCGATTAATCTGTTCGTGGCTATCGATTTTCGTCTCTCTAGGTTTGAAGTTTCCAAAACTCAAGGTTTGAAAATTCAAGATTAAAAGTTTGATTGTATTAGTTATTTAGTTATCACCCAATTATAGTTTTTTTTTTAATTTTCAATATGATTAGTTTTATGTGATTTAGTTAATTATTTGAGTATGATTTCAAAATTTTAGTATATTCGAGTAGGATTTTAGTATTGTTGAACGTTGATTGATTTGAACCTTTAATCTTTAGTACTATAGGAAGAAATAAGAACAGTCGACCGATCCGAACCACCTAATCGCCCCCTATCCGACCTGACCCAAAAACTGTCATTCTGACTTCCATGAACTACACATTCTAATATCAATGTCATCAAACATAAAATGTGTGCAATTCCTACATAAACAACAAGCATACCGGTTTAACATAAATGTTACATGCACTTAATTAACACAAATGCATCTATAGTTCTATACACATAAATGCATACTTTTTAAAAAAATCGACAACTTTAAAAGGTTATTATTTTCAAACTTGGTAATTCCGACAAGATGCCTACAGGTTAAATATAGCAAACGGTCCTCCACTTGTGTGTGCTGATATATTGCTTTTTTGGAACAAGTTAATCAACATATTCATCATTTTGTATTGAACTTTCAGTTGCAGGAAGTATTTCTGTTGACTCATTAGATCTTCTGTAAGCTGTACGCATGAGTGAGATTTCCGAAATGGTAACGGCCATTATAGTGGAAAGAGCCATGAAGAGGAAGAGAAAAAAGAAACTGTGTACACCAAGACTTTCTGGAGTAGAATTATCAACCGGTTGTGTTGTAAGAAGGGCTTGGATTCCAAGGTACGTGCTCTTCAATTCGGCCATATCCGGACTTTCAGTTACTTTCACAATGGCGTTTGAAAAGGTTTGCACTAAAGAAGATCCACGAGAGAATGCCTGAGATATATAATTGAACACATTCACGAGTCACGTAATTCTTAGAACATATATATGCGTGCTTACTGATCATGACAAAAACAAAAATGTATATTGATATGCAGGTTTGGAGATGCGGAGTTCACACTCAATCAACGCTTTGATAACTATGATACTTTGAAACCTTTGAATCTGTTAGGGTCTAACGAGAATATCCCCCTCCCTCCAGTGGATTAACATTGTTGATGTAAACTTGCATAAATCTTATGATTGGAAATAGTAACAAATTTGTCGCGAGTTGTGTTTGATCGATGACATGATAACAAATTTGACTTCGGTTTTAACTGAAGCATCAGTTGCAACTTCCAAGCCAGAAAGTTGATAAGAAAGTTTGTGAGCCAGTCGCAATTGATACGCAGGTTATAAGTTTATACTTTGGTAGCACTTGATACCTCGGTAACAAAATTGTACTTCGATAACACATATACCCAATAACAAGTTTGTCTTTTGATAGCAACAAGGTTTTTTACCCCCGGGTTGCCGGGGAGGTCGATTTTAATAATCAACATGAATAGACGACAATTGGTAAAGCCACTGCGACTCCAACACTCTAAAGAGCGGAATCCGACTACGTTAGATGATCATACTGAAATGTAAATTAAAATAAGAATGACCTAACTATATATTCAGAATTTAAGAAAACACATTATTTTGGAAATTTTAAGAGAAAATAATATATGTTAAAAATTAATTATGAAATTAAAAAGGACATTTGAATTAAACTAGAAAATGAACTGAATTAACCTTGAAAATGAATATTTGTTATAGAAAGGTGTCTAACTTGAAAATTAGTTAACTACCCTTGAAAAAATCTTACACATGTGTGAAAAACAAATCAGTTTATTTCTTATACTATTTCATGAATAATAATTATTGTAAGATAACTACCACTTGGATTTTAATATATATATATATATATATATATATATATAAAGAAGATTGATTTCTTTTGAGAATCGCTTTGAGTTTTAAGAACTCGAAAGAACTCAACGTAACAATTTTTTTTTCGAATTTTTTTTACACGTGTAATATGTAAGTGTAAGTGATGTACCAAAAATTACAGTATTTTTTTACACACCGAATCGACTTATTACACATGTGTAACTAATAGTTAAACTTGTGTAATCATCAAAAATACTTACTCTCTCTCCTGCTTCATTTTTTAATTACATTTAATCTCAGCCACATATTTCATGTCATTTAATTAAATGTGTGGTCCAAATTTAAGTTTTTAAAGTTCTTACAACTCAACATGGTTCTCAAAATATCTCTCCCATATATATATATATATATATATATATATATATGGGAAGGTTATCCTAAAAATAAATAGTTTTTAAGAATACTAGAAATAAATCATAGCCATGGATCATGTTAATTAATGGTTGAGATTTAAAATTATCATTAACTGACATAGTTTCATACGATTGTTCTTTCACCATAATTTGTAATGTCAGATGTCAAAAATATGTTGGTTATTATTATTTCTAGGAAACTCTTTATTTTTATTTGAACATATATATATATATATATATATATATATATATATGATTAAGTTCGTTTCAGAAGTGTTTTGTAGTGCGAGAAGTTTGAGAAGTAATTCTAACCAATCACCTAATTTTTTTTTAATTTCTAGTTATTTAAATACAAATGGTATATTAGTAAAATATAAATTGGTTTGTTTTGCAACAAATACTTTTTAATGGTCTAGTTAATGATAAGTTACTAATTAATGGTAGTTACAAATTATTATTATTATTATTATTATTATTATTATTATTACATAAAAATAGGTGTATGTTTGTATTTGATCAAACAAGATGCCGATTTATATGAGAATAATAATAAATAGAAAATGCAACAGCTTGATTCGTATATTTATACAATACATACCATATGATTTTGGGTGTCATAATCCATAGCACATACAACTTTTTATGTTTTTATGAATATTGTATTAACATACACTTTATTTTGTAAAAAAAAAACCTTTTTATTATTATGCATTTGATCTAAAATCATTTTATTCTAAAACATGGTCAATTATTATTATTTTTCTAATTGATCTCAAATGTAAAGTTTTTTTTTTCCTCGATTTTAATTAACTAATGTAGTGCGTTATGTAATGTAGATATAGCTACGTAACATAGTGCAAGTATATTTTTAAATGATGTGTATTCATAACTAATGTAATGTAGACATATCTAATGTAGTCACTACGTGAAAAATGATCTTCGGTCACACGAAAAAAGCGTGGCCGTAGTCCCATAAGAGTTACACCGTGGGTAACAGACATTGACCGCTTACACTAATTAACCGGCAACGACTAACAAACGAGATATGGACCTTTAATAAGATTGGGCTTGAGACGGGCTTGGTGGCCCGACATGATTAACTACTTATATAAACTAGTTAATATGTCATTAGGGTTTAATCAAGCAAGTAACACAAAACCCTAGCCACCCTTGATCTCCATCTCCCTCCCGCATCCTCCTATTACCGCCGGACAGTACCACAGCCAGCAACAACCAAGCCGCAGCCAGCCGCAAGCCGCCGCAGCCACTATTGCTTGTGCCATAATCGTTGCTGGTCCACTCGTGCACCACCACCGTTGGTCGTTGTCTCGTTTGGTCACCTAGCGTCGTCCGTTAGCCCTCTGTGTCTCAACCGGTTATTTATTAACCGAGGTAAATTTTAAAATGTCATGTATGTTATTTGTTTACTTTGGTTGTTTTACGTCTCGTACTTGTATTGTTTGTAACCAGATCCTGTACGGTTCCGTTAAATGGTGATTACTCGTTTTTGTATTCCGCTGCTTATTCTATTATTGGTGTGATTAATTATTATGAAACCAATTTTGTTAAACCAGGTTTAAATGTTAAATCGTTGACTGATCACCACTGGAACCCGACAGTGGTATCAGAGCCTTGGTTACAACATACGAGCCGAATCTGGTGTTTTCACCGGATCTACATCATAAACTTCAAGCTTTGAAGTTTTTGATCTAGATAAGTTATTAGAGCAATCTTGGTTTAGTCAATTTTATTTATTTTAATTTGACCAAAATATTGCTCTATTTTATATTTGTTGAATATGTAAATCTGGCCCGACCTTGTTTGTGTGGTTGAATGGTTTTTGGTTTTTGGCTACATGGATGGTTCAAAAGTTGTATTTATTTTTCGGTTTTATTTTATGCTTTTTGGCCACTTTTATGGTTCAAAATTGTAATAGATAGGGTTTGGTTTTTCATTATATGTATTTTATTATATTGTAATGAAGAAGACCTGAAGGAAAACTGAGGACGAGCTCACAGAGTTCTTGAAGTTAGTGGGAGTTAACAAAGATGACGGGATGCACCAAAAGTCCATCCTTGTGATTGGTTGGGTTGTGACCCCTTCACCCAATTGGTCTTGCTAATAGGCTCTAGCAAGACCAATCACCATTATTGGTCATTTAAGATTTACATATTCTTGTTTGCTATTGTGGTTACTTGCTTTATTATAACAGGTTATAATACCACCAACCTAATACCAAGTGTATTAAAATAAATTTTTAATTATCCATTTATGTTTTTGCAAAATTAAACTAAATTTGATTTTCCAAAAACTTATAACTTAATAGTTTATCTATTAACTTAAAAGTGGTTAGAGATATCGTGACAAACTTAGTTTTAATAGGTTATTTAGAAATAAGTGTCCTAAGAGATGAAAGGGTTCATCATGTTTTCCCGATTAATACAGTAAAACTTGACTTTTACTATATTCGGTAAATTCTAAAAGTAATCCCAATTTTAAAATCAATAGTCTATGCCATCCTACTATAAGCCACACTTGAGTCATACTGCGAAATTGCAAGTGTTTGGAGCTACAACACCGCACTTGTTTTCTAGTCTATCACTTCAAGGTGAAAGGGTTTCGTTGACATATCCGGCCCTTTCACACGTGTCTGTACTAGGGCGACTATTACTTTATTCTTCTGTAACGTGCTACAACTGTTTGAAAACTAAAGTGGGCATAGATGAGGCTAAACGTATCTACTTAGGAAATTGTTGTCTTAATATGCCTCATAACCGAGAGTTGTGCTTTATTCACAATCGGCAATCGTTGTCAGTCTGCCTAACCACTTACTAATGTTGTGTGCTACAGCTGCCATTACTAACTGGAAGCCAGATTCTCAAATCCCTATTTTATTAATGTTAATTGGGTCATTAATAATAGAATTATAATATCTAAAATACTAATTAAATTACTTTTGTTTATTTAAACTGATGTCAACTGATAATAACTCCTCTTTCACCCTAAAAACTATTCTTGAGAAAGAAAAACTGAATGGCACAACCTTTCTTGAATTGCACCGCAATTTGAGATTTGTTCTCAAAAAAGCAAAGAAGCTCTATGTTCTCAATGGACCGGTTCCATTAGGGCTTGAAAACAATACAGCTAATGCCAGAAATGTTCTTGAGAAGCATAATGACGACTCTACTGAAGTCGCTTGCATTATGCTAGCCACCATGTCATCTGAGCTTGCTAAGGGCTTGGAAGATCTTGGTGCCTATGAGATGTTTGAGCAATTTAAGGGCATGTTTCAGAAACAAGCCCGTCAAGAACGTTTCGACACCATGAAACAGCTTATCAGCTGCAAAATGGAAGAGGGATCCCTTGTTAGTGCGCATGTCATCAAGATGAAAGGGTACATCGATCAGCTGAATAAACTTGATTATCCCCCTGTCAGATGAAATGGCAGCGGACTTCATATTGAACTCTCTCACTAGCTCTTACGGCCAGTTCGTAATGAATTTTAATATGAATGCCTGGGTGAAGACTGTGCCGGAGCTACATGGTATGCTCAAGACAGCAGAGATGAACATTCCTACTAAAACTAATCAAGTTCTGGTTCGATCTGCTGATGTCAAGAAGTCTAAACCCAAGAACTGGGGTTATAATGGTAAAGGCAAGAAGAAGGTTACTTCTGCTGCCAAGTATGCCACCAACACTAACACGAGTGTTGCAAAGGTACCACCACCGCCGCCTCCTTAGGAGC
This sequence comes from Bidens hawaiensis, assembly GCF_021521415.1. Taxonomy (NCBI): domain Eukaryota; kingdom Viridiplantae; phylum Streptophyta; class Magnoliopsida; order Asterales; family Asteraceae; genus Bidens; species Bidens hawaiensis. The sequence continues at coordinate 56,639 of NW_027492549.1, forward strand.
GCTAGTGCTACATGTGCAACAAGTTGGGGCACTGGATGCGTAACTGCCCCGAGCATCTAGCTGAGATAGAAAAGAAGAGGGCCAATGGTTAAGGCTCCTCTAAAGGTATTTCCATATACGTTATTGAATTTTTCGTTGTTCTAGCAACACATGGGTATTTGATACCGGATGTGGTTACTACATCGTTAATGTCTTGTAGGAGCCTGAAAACTGGAAGAAACTGAAACAAGGCAACATGGAACTCATCTTTGGTGATGGGAAGAGAGTCCTTGTTCTTGCAACTGACACATATCGTTTTGTGTGTCCATCTAGCTTGTAGTTACTTTGAATAACTGTTTGTTTGCACCTGGTTTGACTAGAAACATTATTTCAGTTTCTATACTTTTTGAACAATGATTAAAGTACCCTTTTAATGGTATTGCTATTTCTGCCTACTTGAATGATATCTTTTATTTTGAGGCTAAACCTCGAAATGGTATTTTTGAGTTTGATGTTCAAATTAACAATAATTTATTTAATATTTGGAAACGTATCGGATCAGGATTCAATGATACGTTTCTATGGCTTTTCCGACTTTGTCACATAAGCAAGGCACAAGTTAAAAGACACCAATCCGAAGGGATTCTTGAATCCACAGGACCCGACTCTTTTGACGACTGTGAGTCTTGTTTAGCTGGAAAACTCGCCAATGACTCCTTCACTCATAAAAGTGAAATGGACCAAAGAATGTAGTAAAGAACCTTGAGCTACCTGAAAAGGACCAAAGACATGTTCTTGGTGTTTGGAGGAGTGGAAGAAGAGCTCATTGTAAGGTGTTACATTGATGTTAGCTTCCAGACTGACCGAGATTATTCTCGCTCACAATCAGGATTTGTATTCACTCTTAATGGAGGAGCTATTTACTGGAAAAGCTTCAAGCAGAGTGTGGTAGAAGATTCGACAGCTAAGTCTGAATACATAGCTGCATCAGATGTGGTTCCGAGTATTCGCAAACCAATCGAGGTGTTATGTGATAACACAGGTGCTATTGCTCATGCCAAAGAGCCCATATCTCATCACAGAGCCAAACAAATTCTAAGGAAGTTCCACCTTATACGGGAAATACTAGAACGAGGTGACATCATAATAAGCAAGGTAGACACAGATCAAAACCTAACAGACCCGTTCACTAAGCCGATGTCTCAGGACAAGCATGACCAGCACCGGGATGCTATTGGTCTTAGATTAGCTAGTAATTTGTTTTGATTTAATATTTGGATGTATGAACATTTAAACAGTTATACTTTTGAGTTCACCTTTATTTTAATGGTTAATTGCAAATATTGAATATTATAACTGTGTTCATTTTAATACGTTTAATCCATGAATATTGTATCCTAAATTATCCGTAGTCGGTCAGTCTCGTGGGAACGATTCTGAATTAAGACTATTATGACTTTGGACTTAAGAAGTTGACTTCCAAACTCATAGACCTCATTATGAATGACGTTAGATGTAAATCGCATAAAATCATCTTCATGGATCTTAGTCATAAGATGCATTTGATATTGCAATGCTCATTTAGTATCCTTAGACCTGAGATACATATTAGAACTCTCGTTTACCAAAGGTATTCTTTGATCAGTGTCAACCGCTGTCGCGTAACTATCAGTCATAAAGACATTGGTTGGGAATATTCTGAAGTTCTGTGGGAGTTGTATGTAATCAAGATGAGATTCTTTACTCTTACATGAAATGTAACAGTTTGACATCTTGGAGCCTTCGTTGATTCAATCTAGTAAAGTGTGAGGCCTCACCCAAACTTACTGTGTGTTTGATTGGACAACTTTGACTCGAGAATGAAAACTATAATGATTGAACGCCATATGAGATTGATCTGATCCATGTCTCATTGTTCAACTTGTGTCTTATACGGAAAGGACAGATGACAACGATTACTATAATTTCATTATCTTGCAATAGTGTATTCCAAGATCTTTTGGTTAATGAATTTAAAATGTCATAACATGTTAGGGTAGCCATGTGTAGCTAGAGCATTGCTGGTTGTCAGCATTGAGAAACTTAACCGGAATCCGTCCAAGTGGGAGACTGTAGGAAATATTGACCGGTCCGCTTAAGGGTTATGACCCGTAAGAGTTACACCGTGAGTAACGGACATAGACCGCTTACACTAATTAACCGGTAACTACTAAGAAACGAGATATGGACCTTTAATAAGATTGAGCTTGAGATGGGCTTGGTGGCCCGACATGATTAACTAGTTATACAAACTAGTTAATATGGCATTAGGGTTTAATCAAGCAAGTAACACAAAACCCTAGCCACCCTTGATCTCCATCTCGGCTCCTCCTACTGCCGCCGACCGCAGCCAGCCGCAAGCCACCGCACCGCTGCCGCTTGTGCCATAATCGTTGCCGGTCCACTCATGAACCGCCACCGTTGTTCGTTGTCTCGTTTGGTCACCTTGCATCGTCAGTTAGCCCTCGGTGTCTCAACCGGTTATTTATTAACCGAGGTAAATTTAATAATGTCATGTATATTATTTATATACTTCGTTGTTTTTCGTCTCGTACTTGTATTGTTTGTAACCGGATCTCATACGGTTCCGTTAAATGGTGATTACTCGTTTTTGTATTCCGCTGCTTATTGTATTATTAATGTGATTAATAATCAATTTAATTTAGTAAACCGGGTTTAAATGTTAAACCGTTAACGGATCACCACTGGAACCCGAAAAAGTATCCATGGGAAGAGAGAGAAAGAAATAATAAAACGAGCGAAAGAGACTCACAAGTCCTAATCCAGATTCGTCGGCGATTGGTCCAACCTTCATGTAAGTATCTCCATACTTGGCTTGGAATATGTCAATGTATGGACGCTCATCAAAAATGGCATCTACCGTACCAAAATCCAAAGCCTTTTTATAGTCATCCAGGCTTGATAAGGGTATATCCTTACCTCTAATCCTGGAATTTTTCACATAATCGTGTATAAAATCCACCACATAAGAACCTTTTTGATATCCAACTACTCGATATTCCTTTGGAACCTTTGGCTGCAGTTGATTTACGGTTAGCCATGAGGATAGGCATGCAGTGAAGATCTGCATAACTATGAAGATCGTTGTTAGCCATGTAACAATCACAAATTTAGAGCATCTGTTTCTTATCTCTCTTACAACAGGACCACAACAAACAATTAATGTTTATTAGTATTCATTTGCAGCCTGTTTTTTCATTAATGCATTCTAATTAGTAATTGATTTTGTACCTTCTTGGAAGAAAATTTTAGAAACAGGAAACCATATGATCATGTATAGTTTTTGAGAAAAAGTAACGTGATAAAAAGTGGGGTTTTTTTCTCGGTACTCCAGAAACTCAATAACTAGTCCAATAATTGAATAAGCAATAATTATTGTTATCCAAAGGCTCAATGTAAAGGGTTTTATTAAAGTCAGCATGGTTTGTTTCCATTTTCTTACAGCTGGCACAAGCATGTGCATTTCGGAACTCATATACGGTATTGTAATCAGCATATTTTGTTCGGTATGATGTGATAGTAAAGTCTCCAGCCACAGCATCACAATCCTGCAAAATCGAATTATTTTAATTATAAGCAACAAGATGATTTTTTTTATTACTACCAAACACTTCTAGGTAACTTCTGGAATTACATGCCAATATATTCGCTAGAGAAGATAATGAATTCGCCAAATTTGGTAAGGGTGAAGGCAAAACATCCTATGTGATGTTTATCTGTGTATCTCACCATCACATCATTTTTTTCCTTTCAATCTCACATTTCTCAAAACCATGAAAATGCATTCATTTTTTATATCGCCAATTCAATACCATTTTTTTAGTTATTTATTTCAAACAAATATTATTAACATTAAATAATATATATATATATATAATAAGAATATTATGTAATAATAAGTTTAGAATATAAAACTAATATCAAATTTAATAATAATAATAATAATAATTAGATATTCTGAACTTATTATTATTATTATTTTATACGGAGTAATATTCAATAAAACTTACTAAATTTGGTGTACCTTGCCTTCAAGTTTCTGAACAAGCTGAGCATAGTTTTCTATCATGATTGGCTTAAAAATTGGTCAGATCTTGGAAGGTAATTCTTGTAACGCTAAGCAGAATATAGATATGGAGAATCCTCCTTTGACTTCATCATCTTCGTTGACATCTACAAATTCATAGAAGGCTTGATCTTGGTTTGGCACGCATACATTGAAAGTTGCAAAATTTTTATGTAATGGTTTGTTGGTCTCATTCTTCCATAGTATCCCTAAGATATCTTTTCCGGAAATAAACAAGTAGATAACAGAATATAAGGAAATAATATGTTATTCAAAATTTTGCAGACTCGATCTTCTAATGTTAATTTTATATCTTTGTGGTGTAAAATTTACGGGATAATGCAAATTTATATTAACGCATATACCAAATGCATATCATCTTTGAGATGATTTTGGTGTCATATGCTCTAGGGTATACCTTAACGCCCAGAAAGTTAAAACTAATTAATAAAGGTTAACTAGTGAGACACTATACTTCCTTCATGGGATAAAAGGAAATGGGTTAAAGTGTTAAAGGGATTTAAAATCCTTTACATTCACACACAATAATTTAAAAATTGTTTTTAAATTAAATTGAAGAGGAGTAAATAAGGTTAAACCATTTTCTTTAAGTGACATGGAATAAAAATGAGTGATGTGACGTGTACGTGGAGCTAAAGGGCATGAATATATATACCCGTGGCCTTATTGATGAAACTCTAATTGTTATGATAATGAATATATTGTCTAACTTCATATCAACTTAATTAACTAAGATTGAATGAAACTAAAACTGAAGGTTAACCAACAAGCGCTTTAAATTGAAAGATTTTACATATATTACATGGACGTATTAGGATGGTGGGGAATGGAGAAGATCGATTAAGGCATATATATATATATACCCATACACCTTGCATCTATTGGTTGCATACCTTTACACACGTTTAAGGTTCCGTCTATTTGTTGTTTGATTCGTATTGAAGTGGTCGTGGGCTCTGTTGAAGCAATCATGACGGACACCTTAGCTGGATGATGATGACAAAGTAACATAAAAAAGAGCACAAAAAAGTGAAAGAACAAAATGAGTTTTCTAATATCCATTTTGTATCAAAATTGTACCCAAGTGTGATCTATATTTGTGAATATAAGCAGATGCAGTTGGTTCTTCTCAAATACTTACCATTTCTGTTAATATCTTGACGCAACTTATAGTGTGATTTGGCAATTAAAATCGCTGAGCTGACTTGAACAGAAACAAGCACAGCCACGCAAATAATCAATGACGTAGAGGAATGGGCATCTTACAATAGATCAACAATTGACTTCTCGCTTGTCTTCTTTCATGGAAAAGTCATTGCAAGATTCTGTTATTATTTTGTATGTGCATGCAAAGATATTGTAATAAATGTGACAAGTGGATGCTTCCACAGTGTTGGGAACTCTTGGAAAGAAGTGTGTGAGAGCTCCAAGACATCTCACATCTTTTCGCAGTCTATATATTGTGGTGTGCCATTTCTAGCCTCAACGATATGTTCATAAAGAGTGAGATGCGTTTTTTAATTACTTGTCAAGAACATTTACAAAAAATATGAAATTACATAGTAGAATGCTTACAAATTTTTTTTTGAAGTTTAAAACATAAACTATATAAACTATCAAATATTTCTTAATTATTTCCTAGTAAGTTATATTTGTAAATTTACATTGCTTATCTAAAATAAACAATTTAAGCGTCTCTACTTTGAATGCACCAAATTTATGAAGTTCGTTATTATTTCGGAGTATGATCACTTAGGTGTATCGTTACAATTCCTCATGACCTTTTCTGCTATTTTCCAAGAAGCAGGTGTGACAACCTATAAAAGAAACAACAGTTAAGGACATGACCATACATAATTTAATGTGTGTGCTAACGACTTAAGGACATGACCATTGAGTTTGTTGTTTGGACACATTTATGCAACGACCATAATTAGCTAGAGATACACCACTTAGCTTATTTATACACCATTCCCCCATCTAATCATAGGTCTCATACGCAACGTATGCTGGCATACGCAACGTATAGAATAATAACTTAAGTTAGTCAAATCAAGGAAGCCATACGAGTCATATGGAAAACCATACGAGTCATATGCTTCAGAAACTATACGAGTCATATGCTTTTGTATACAGTTCGTATTATATGGAAGACGAGGGTATAAGATTTCATACGAAGCATGTAATCTAACATAAACATATGAACCGTATATGAAAGAATACAAATCGTATGCATGTAGGTGTTTGAAAACTCATGAGAAGTAATCTATATGAACTGTATAGGAAAAATTACGAAACGTATGATGAAGAATCTTTAAAATTGTACAATTACTTTTCCAAGAAGCGTGAAACGTATTTAATCCATCAATCTCTCACATATATTTAGGCCTCATTGATTTTTTGACCATATTGTAAGACTGTAAGACGAATATCAGGAATAAAAGGAATGTCTCAACCATATAAATTGTGTGATCTCACAGGGTTTTTATGTAACAACTGGCAAAAATTTTCCCTAATGTAATCATGATTATCCATCCTAATATCGTTTTATTAATAAAAATTCCCTTTAATATAGTTCAATATCTTGCAAAGTCAACAAAAATTCAAAATTTCGGCATAAAACAAGAAAAACGTGTAAATACCTCGGGTAACGAGCCAGAAAGTAAATAAATCATTAGATTGATTAAACAATCTCAAAAATTCAAAACATATATGAAAACATGTGAGACAACATAAAATTATAATTTAGGAAGGCTCAAATCACAAAATTTGGAAAATAAGTAAATCCGAGCCAGTACAAGACCCGAAACGGGCCCCACATAAATTATTTTCAAAAAAATTATTTTTATGGTCCATACTGTCAGGAATTTGATTTCGTTCAAAGTCTGACAAAATTTATTAAAAACGGAGTTCGTTTGAATATTTAAAACATGAAATACGTTAAAAGAATAACCGAAAATCACCTAGTTATTGATTAAAACCCCTCAAATACCCCACCCCCCCCCCCCCATACCCCTACCTCACCCCTTGGACACCTCAACACTACACATGCTCCAATTAAATGCTTCCAAATCCCCCCTAATGATTAGTTTCTAGAAACAATACACATGTATCTTCCCTAGGCACTCAACCTCCCACCCTAATCACTAACTCACCACTCTAACTTGCCAACACATCACCCTACACCTCTTCCTCTTCCTCCCTTAAAAACTCACGGCCAAACACCCCCTTGAACACCCCAAACCAAATTCAAATCAATAATCAACACACAAATGCACATAATCAATAACATAGAGGTCTAGATCAAGATAATAGGAAGGATTAAGCTACCAAGGAGTCATTAAGAAGAAGTAAAGCTAGGGAATACACACTATTATTCACTATTTTTCATCTTTCAAAATCTCCATAACCAAGTAAGTAACATATTATTATTGATTGAGTATTGATTTGTATGTTCTTGAGTTGATTGAAAGATTGTTAATATGTATGGTATATGTGTATGTATGTGTGTCGTGAGTGTATGTATATATGTATGAGAGGATCAAAACTCAATAATACATACATGCATACACCCTAAAGACTCTATATTGATTGGTAGATTTGATGAATGATTTAATAATCTCTTGAGCTTTTGGTAAACTTGAAAGAGATTGATTCTAGGGTTTGTATTAGATTAAAGATTGGAATGGATTATTGATCTTTAACTTGTTAGTATGGATATAGATTGTCAAAGGTTGTTGCTAGAAATGTGTAAAACATAAATATGTTCATGATGGTGAAAATTGGGGATTTTTAATATAAAGTTAATTAGGAGATTTTGAATGGATTTTTGAATTAAAAGATGTTATGGGATGAATTAAATGTAAGTACGATAGGTTGCATGTAAGATCTAGTAATTGAAAATTTAAAAATGTTGAAACTACTAAATAAGGAAACTTTAGTTTTAATAAAAGATGAAAATGAGATTTTGATGTAAATACTTGTAATAGATGGAAACAACAAATAATTAATAGCAATTTAAACAAGATAGGATGTATAGTTTGAAACTTGGATTAGTTAAAAACATTATTGAAATAATCAATGACTTACTTATAATAGAAACTTTGTTAAATGGTGAAATTAAAAGAATAAAATGGAATAGATTTTTAGGATGCATGAAACCCTAACAACTTAAATGAATGAGTAAAGATTGATTAAGGTAAGAACACCATAAAAGTAAGTAGTTATAAAGGTATGGAAACATCTAAAGGAATCATACTTGATTTTGTTGTAAAAGACAATGTTCAAAAATTAGATTCTTTTAAAAAGAGAATAAGAACCTTCAATTTAAAAGTGAAATTTTGGATTATTAGAAACTTATAAAATAAATTAAAATTCTGGAATTTTAGGATATTTAAACAAAAATGTACATAAATAAATAACAAGTTAAACTAGTAACATTGTTAAGGTAAATTAAAAGACGAACTAGGAACCGAAAAACTCGATTAACACGTCTTATAAATATACATGGTCAAAAATGCTATTTATGGTGAATTATATGTGTGTTTAGTTCATAGGATGATTAATGTAGACTTGTGTAATTTATTTGACTCGTCGGTAACTTAAACGGTCGAAAAATCGGCTTTTTAAACAAAACCGACACAACTATTAGGGACTGTTTTAGAACAGCCCCTAAAGTGTTAAAACACCCATGTATAAAATAAGTTAATACATGAGAAAAGGGCAAGATGATAAAACTTAGTCCTAAACGGTTCGTATCGCGAAAACCGACACGAAAACGTCAAAAGTTGCTACTTTAAGAAAATATTAAAAAAATGAAAATAATATATTTTCACAAGTAAACTTATAAAACTTGATTAATATTTATGTAACAAGTATTTTTCATAAGTCATAAGTTACATTTTAAACGAGAAACCGAAACAACGCATTTTAAGCATAAAACTGACAAAACCGACCAAAACCGACAAGTTTTTGTGAAAAATAAAAGATTAATATTTTCTTAAAAGTTCTAGCAACTAAAACTTAAAAATATCTTATTATTTAATTAATTAATTAATTTAATTAATTAAATAATAATTAACGGAAAACCGAACTATGTGTATTCGCTTTTGTGCTATGTGATTATGTGTTTATGTGAGTATGTGAATACTAAAATAGGATTTATAAAAGCAAAAGGATTTTTGTATAAAAACTAAAATCAAGTTTGTATTAACAAAACGTGTTATAATATAGGACACGGGAATTTTGGAAAAGCTACAAGACAGTGAGTTTCTCTATCGAACTCCCCCTCGATTTTTAACTGGAAATGTTTTTAAATCGATATTTAATTATGTTTTGGGGGAAAAGCATATTCTTCATTTCATATTATTTTCATTGATGTTTTCTTTAAAAGGAAATTTTATTTTACAAATTGGTGTATAATGCGGGATGAGTCTAGTTGGCTAAATAATTGTTAACCGAATTAGTAAGGGCACAGAAATATGGGTAGATCAATCGGGGTGACGCCCCCCACTTCCATTCGCGTTGGGTTAAAAGTGGGTATATTTTGAGTATGGTATGTTTCGAGTTATCAACTGAGATGTCATACGCAATGTTGTATTCTTAGCTAGTCTACAACAACTCAATTTGTTTAAGAAATAAAATGCCTATTATTTTGTGATGTAATGACGGTAGATTATTACACACGGGTTTGTGATATAATGGCGGTAGACCATTATACACGGAGTATTTCGATATATGTCGGGTGTAGTGACGATTACACACGAATTGATATCAGATTTGATTGTTAAATGAATTGTGTTTTCAACTCATATATATATATATATATATATATATATATATATATATATATGGACTATTTTGATATAAAGGGAAACTCACCAACATATAGTGTTGATCGTTATTTTAATATGTTATTCAGGTAAGTGAAGATTTCGAGGATGCATGGAAACGAGAGCGTGGGGTGTTTGAACAAAAGTGAAGTATTGTAAACCGTGCATTAGCACGTGTAATAAACTCTGATTTTGTAAAATATTTTCTTATAATAAAGGATGATGCTTTTATTATTAATTGTCTATTATTGTTGGCTATCGGCATTTGTCATAACCCGAACGGCTTAAGTTAAGACTTCCGCTGTGTTAAGTTAAGATTTTCGGGGTGTGACATTTTACCCACTTACTTCTTTGAACGATATACATCTAACAATGAAGTGTGTATATTTTACTCACTTCTCTCTCCCCCTTCATCCCTTCCAAATGTTGTTAAAAATATTACCAACCTAAATTTATTTTTCCAACCACATTGATAAATTTCGTTAATGAAATTCATAATTTTGAAGAAAGTTTTGTGGAATCCAATGAATCTTTCGCCACCGTTTTTGTGGAATATGGTCATTTTTTCACAACCGAACAGGTACAGGTTTTTTATTCATGTTTGTATTACGTTATCCTGTTATTAACAAAAATGAATCTTATTTTAGGTGTTTATGTGTTTCGATGAGTTGAAGCAATGGGCGTACAACACCGGACTTAACAATGGTTACGTGATAATTACCCAATGGTCTAAGACAAATGTTGCTGGTGACAAGAACAAGGTGTTTCTTAGATGTGATCGTGGTGGTGTATACAGGAGGAAGGCAATTGTCAGACACGTTGGTGGTACCAAGAAAATCAACTGTACAATTCAGTTGATAGCAAAGTACCACAAAGAGGAAGATGGTTGGATACTAAAAGTTGTGTGTGGTACACATAATCATCCGCCTGCCCTATATATGGAAGGTCATGAATATGCAAAGAGGTTGAACCCTGCGCAAAAATTTTTGGTTAATGATCTGACAAACCAGAACATGGTGTGACACCCGGTAATTTCCCAATCCTATAAAACTAAGTAATCAACCTAATAATTAGGTGATTGTGAATATTATGCGCGCTATATTAGAATCAGCGCGGGCATGTGTTATGTGCGCCGTGCGCGAGCGCGCTATATTAGAATCAGCGCGGGCATGTGTTATGTGCGCCGTGCGCGAGCGCGCTATATTAGAATCAGCGCGGGCATTTGTTATATGCGCCGTGCGCGAGCGCGCCATGTTAGTCAGCGCGGGCATGTTATATGCGCCCTGCGCGAGCGCGCTATGTTAGAACCAGCGTGGGCATATGTTATATGCGCCATGCGCGAGTGTTTTGTTTTTATGTTTCCATACTGTAGTCTAATGGGTTGACCGTCCATCGTGATGCTAAGGCGGGTGCATCCCAAATCGTTTATGCGCGTGCGGAAGGGGAATTAACCTCCCCGCATGGCGGGAACATTGAGAGCTAGTTTGTCTGAAGCTCCAAGATGGAATTGACTTCAACATGACTGATCACTATGTTGAAATACCAAGACCACCTGGAGAATCTACAAATGAAACTCAATGTCCCTGACTGCGAGAAGGTTACGTACCTACCCGCAGCAAAGAAATGTCCTTCACGCAGAAAGCTATGCGCACAAAGTGATACGCGCAGAACACTTAGTCTATTCTCCAGATGTAAGGAGATTATTCCCGCCCAAAAGGAAACAGTAGCGTGTTTCAGAGATTTTCCACTTTTTACTGTACACTGACAAAAGTACCTAAAAAAGCACACTGTAACATGAAAAGTCAACTTTCAGCCACCCTACTCCCACCAACCACAGACCTGCATGTCCTGTCCAAATCAAATCAAAATCTTTTATCCACTACTCCACTTTTAAATAAATAATAATAATTTCCATACTTTATCATCATTACACCTAGATATGAAAAGATTACAATCCCCTAAAGCAAGGGATTGTGTTCCCTTGAGTTTGCCTATATATATGTAACCTAAATTATCACCCAAAACACACTTCAAACTTCTCTCTTAAGAACTGCAAACTTGCACTAATCATCTCCCAAGCATCCGTTGTTTTCATTTCCGATCCTGTTACTAGGTAAGCCGAGAATATAACCTTGAGATCTACTTTCCAACCCTTATATTCTCCTATTTCTTGATCTTAATATATATACTTCTTGTTATTTAATCGTATTCTAGACCTTCAATTCCGAGGCCAACACCAAGAAAACCCGAATCTCGATTAATCCCTTAACAAGAACCACAGGTGAGTCTCATAGCCCCTATTTTCACTATTTTCACTGTTTTTAAACTGTTTTCGGGGCGAGGGACACGTACTTAAATTACGATTTATCATGGTATACTTACAAGTTATACAAACGATTGTGTTTAAATTATGTTTCATGATGAGCAATGCAAACGGTTATCTATGGTTTACTATGTATGTGCGCCAGAATTCGAGTAAGTGATCACTTTACCATTGGAACTCTAAGGGTAGGGACTGCTGGTTTGATCCACCCACTCGTAGGGGTCGCACCTCTTACACAGACGAGTGCCTAGCGTGTCACGGGGCAGTACTATGGGATTGAGCCCGCTCGTAGAGGTCGCTCCTCTTACGCAGACGAGCGCCTTGTTTTCCGGCACAACGTCTGCGCGTAACCCGCGGGACGGTATTATTAGCTCGTAGTGGCAGCGCCACTTACACAGACGAGCACGGTTTTTCAGATGTGTCCGCGCGTAACCCGCGGGACGGTATTACTTATTTCGCTCGTAGTGGCAGCACCACTTACACAGACGAGCACAGTTCCCAAAAATGTTCGCGCGTAGCCCGCGGAACGATTTTATCAGATTATGTTATCAGAACTATGTTTTACTAAGCATGTGTTTCAATGATGCTATCAGAATTATGTTATAGAATGATTTTTATCAAGACTATAACGCGATACGATTTATCAAGTTACTAAAACTTGTGAACTCACTCAGTTTATACTGATTCAAATGTTTTTACGTGTCTTTCAGGAGATAACTAGGTAGCGCATGGAGTCACACTTAGAGCACCTCACGCTGAACATCTAAAACTAGCTTTTTGGAAGATTTTAGTTCTATCACTTCGATGCGCGTGGTTGTTCCCGCCGCGCAAGGGGATATGGCGTGGAAATCTTCAACAGTTTTTATACTTGGATGTTTTTATGTAATATTTAAACAATGTAATGTATTTGTATTAAACATTTCACGCGCAATGAAAATCTTACTTTGAATGTTTGCAATGGCCCGTGCTTAAATATCAATCCCCACTCGCGCGCGCCCGGCTGTTTCCGCCGATCAGGGCCGGGTGTGACAGATTGGTATCAGAGCACTGGTTATAGCGAACTAGGAAAAGAAGTTTTAACCTAGACTATAACCGTTGGGGAAATCGCATGAAATATTTTTTTCAAAGAAAATATTTTCAAAAGAAAAACCACACACACACTTAGGAACACGGGTCACACAGTGTCTAGTGAATAAAGAAGAATATTATGTGCTAAGAGTACATGCGCTAAGTTTGATATATTTTCACTCTTTTAAAGCGAGAATGCCTCCAACTAGAGCCAAGGGAATTACCATGACACCCGAGTAACTCGCAGAAATAATGGCGCAAGCGATCGCAACACATGAGGCCAGCAAGGCTGAATCTAGTCAGGGTCGTCAGGAGAACGAGACCCCAGAACCCGAATCAGGAGCTTTGGACAAAGGGTGCTCCTATAAGACATTTATGGCCTGTAAGCCTTGGCCATTCAAGGGTACCGAAGGGGCCATTGGGCTCTACAACTGGATTGACAAGATGGAGACAGTTCTCTCCATTAGCGGATGTAGTGAGAACCAGAAGGTCCTTTACGCGACCTGCATGTTCCAAGAGGCAGCTTCGTCTTGGTGGAAGCTTCAAACGAAAACATTGGGGCGAGAAGTTACTCTCCACAGGACCTGGGAGGAGCTGAAAGAGATGATGATGAAAAAGTTCTGCTCTCGCGCAGAAATTCAGAGTCTGCAACAGGAATTCTGGAACCACACCATGGTAGGAACGGATATCGACGCCTACAACAACCGGTTCAACGAGCTTTGCCAGTTGGTGCCAGACATGGCAAACACGGAGGAAAAGAAGATCGAGAGGTATATCTTTGGGTTACCTCCTGTTGTTAGGGTTCCGCTCAACGCCGCAGCGCCTCCAACCTTTGATGAGGCGGGTAGCGCGGGCCACCACCCTTACAAGGGATACGGTCCGTGCGGGTATGTTGACTACGCGCGGAAACGAGCAGCGAACCTCTGACTCCAAGAGGAAATGGAACTCTCACCACCGAGGGTCCGACTCCAAGCAGCCACCGTTCAAGAAGCAGGAGAGCGCAAGGGTTTACGCGATCCAAGCCGCGGAGCCAACAAGGAAAGGATACAGTGGGCCTTACCCATGGTGCAACAAATGCAAGTTTCACCACGAGGGTGAATGCGCGAGCGTCATGTGCGCCAAATGTAACAGGCCAGGGCACAAGACGGTGAATTGCCGTGCTAAGGAAGCTGGAGCCAGTGACAACTGCTACGCATGCGGAAAGCCAGGGCATTTCAGTCGGGATTGCCCGCAAAGGGGAAACCAAGCTCGCGGGAGAGCTTTTGTTCTTAGTGATGCCTTTCGGGCTAACTAATGCGCCGGCTGTATTCATGGATCTGATGAACCGCGTGTGCAAACCATACTTGGATAAATTTGTAATTGTATTTATAGATGATATTCTGATTTACTCTCGGACCAAGGGCCGAGCATGAGCAACACCTGAGATTGATTTTGGAATTGTTGAGGAAATAAAAGTTGTATGCGAAGTTTTCCAAGTGCGAGTTTTGGCTTAGAGAAGTTCACTTTCTCGGTCACGTTGTAAACGAGAAAGGAATACACGTTGATCCTTCCAAAGTCAAGGCCATCGAAAACTGGGAAGCGCCAAAAACCCCAACTAAGGTGAGGCAATTCCTAGGACTAGCTAGCTACTATCGACGCTTCATTGAGAACTTCTCCAAGATAGCTCTACCTCTGACCGCGCTAACTCAGAAAGACAAGAAGTTTGTTTGGGGCGAAAATCAGGAAGCGGCATTTCAAATGTTGAAACAGAAGTTATGTAGTGCGCCAATTTTGTCTCTGCCCGAGGGGACGGATGACATCGTCGTTTACTGCGACGCTTCACATCAGGGACTCGGATGTGTCCTTATGCAGCGAGACAAAGTCATAGAGTATGCCTCGCGCCAACTCAAGACCAATGAAAAGAACTACACAACGCATGATCTGGAACTTGGAGCGGTTGTCTTCGCGCTAAAGATTTGGCGCCATTACCTCTATGGTACAAAGTGTATAATCTTTACGGATCACAAGAGCCTTCAACATATATTTGATCAAAAGGATCTAAACATGAGGCAACGAAGATGGGTTGAATTGTTGAATGATTATGATTGTGAAATAAAGTATCACCCTGGAAAGGCGAATGTGGTAGCAGACGCGCTAAGTAGGAAGGAGCGAATAAAAACGCTACGAGTCAAGGCTCTAAGGTTGACCATTCGCGCAGATCTCTCTACCCGCATCCGAGACGCCCAACAAGAAGCCTTGAAACCAGAGTTTGTTAAAAACGAATCCCTTGGGGGTATGATTAAGAGCTTGGAACTTAAAGAGAACGGCAATCTATATTTCGCTAACCGCATATGGGTCCCTCTCAAGGGAGGATTGCGCGAGCAAGTATTAAACGAGGCTCACAAGACGCGGTATTCCGTACATCCTGGCGCAGACAAGATGTACCAAGATGTTAAAGCGCTGTATTGGTGGCCCAATCTTAAAGGCGCCATCGCGACGTATGTCAGTAAGTGCCTGACGTGTTCAAAGGTAAATGCTGAATACCAGAAACCGTCGGGGTTACTTCAGCAGCCAGAAATTCCCATGTGGAAGTGGGAACAAATCTCTATGGACTTCATCACCAAACTGCCAAGGACACCTGGGGGTTATGACACAATCTGGGTTATTGTAGATCGGCTAACTAAGTCAGCGCACTTCCTGCCGATCAAGGAAACCGATAAGATGGAAAAGTTAGCCCGATTGTATATTCGAGAAGTAGTTTCAAAACATGGAGTCCCAGTGTCCATCATTTCTGATAGAGATAGTCGGTTCACCTCAAGATTTTGGAGATCGTTACAAGGGGCTTTAGGTACTCGTCTTGACATGAGTACGGCATATCATCCCCAAACGGATGGGCAAAGCGAGCGAACAATCCAGACATTGGAAGATATGCTGCGCGCGTGCGCAATCGATTTCGGAGGTAGCTGGGATACTCATCTCCCATTGGTTGAATTTTATTACAACAACAGTTATCACACAAGCATCAAGGCTGCGCCGTTTGAAGCTTTGTATGGGCGCAAGTGTAGATCCCCACTGTGCTGGGCTGAAGTGGGTGACAAGCAAATGACTGGTCCAGAATTGATCCAAGAAACAACAGACAAGATTTTTCAGATACGGGATCGCCTTAAGACAGCGCGCGACAGACAGAAGAGCTACGCAGATGTGCGAAGGAAACCGTTGGAGTTTCAAGTAGGGGATAGAGTACTTTGAAAGTCTCTCCATGGAAAGGAGTCCCCCGTTTCGGCAAGCGAGGAAAGTTGAATCCGCGCTACATTGGACCATTTGAGATCCTGGAAAGGATCGGTCCGGTTGCTTATAAACTCCGTTTACCCGCCGAACTCAGTGGAGTTCATGATACGTTTCATGTGTCCAACCTCAAAAAGTGTTTATCTGACGAAACGTTGATTTTACCGTTGGAAGAGATTCACATCGACAAACAACTGCACTTCGTAGAAGAGCCTATAGCCGTAACCGATTGGAAAGAACAAAAGTTGCGCAGAAGTCGAATCAAGTTAGTAAAGGTTCAATGGAACTCAAGGCGTGGGCCTGAATTTACTTGGGAAAGAGAAGATCAAATGCGCCAGAAATACCCACACCTCTATCAGAGCATGGCTTCTGCCAGCGACGTCTCCTAAATTTCGGGACGAAATTTTCTTAACGGGGGGAAAATGTGACACCCGGTAATTTCCCAATCCTATAAAACTAAGTAATCAACCTAATAATTAGGTGATTGTGAATATTATGCGCGCTATATTAGAATCAGCGCGGGCATGTGTTATGTGCGCCGTGCGCGAGCGCGCTATATTAGAATCAGCGCGGGCATGTGTTATGTGCGCCGTGCGCGAGCGCGCTATATTAGAATCAGCGCGGGCATGTGTTATGTGCGCCGTGCGCGAGCGCGCTATATTAGAATCAGCGCGGGCATTTGTTATATGCGCCGTGCGCGAGCGCGCCATGTTAGTCAGCGCGGGCATGTTATATGCGCCCTGCGCGAGCGCGCTATGTTAGAACCAGCGTGGGCATATGTTATATGCGCCATGCGCGAGTGTTTTGTTTTTATGTTTCCATACTGTAGTCTAATGGGTTGACCGTCCATCATGATGCTAAGGCGGGTGCATCCCAAATCGTTTATGCGCGTGCGGAAGGGAAACTAACCTCCCCGCATGGCGGGAACATTGAGAGCTAGTTTGTCTGAAGCTCCAAGATGGAATTGACTTCAACATGACTGATCACTATGTTGAAATACCAAGACCACCTGGAGAATCTACAAATGAAACTCAATGTCCCTGACTGCGAGAAGGTTACGTACCTACCCGCAGCAAAGAAATGTCCTTCACGCAGAAAGCTATGCGCACAAAGTGATACGCGCAGAACACTTAGTCTATTCTCCAGATGTAAGGAGATTATTCCCGCCCAAAAGGAAACAGTAGCGTGTTTCAGAGATTTTCCACTTTTTACTGTACACTGACAAAAGTACCTAAAAAAGCACACTGTAACATGAAAAGTCAACTGTCAGCCACCCTACTCCCACCAACCACAGACCTGCATGCCCTGTCCAAATCAAATCAAAATCTTTTATCCACTACTCCACTTTTAAATAAATAATAATAATTTCCATACTTTATCATCATTACACCTAGATATGAAAAGATTACAATCCCCTAAAGCAAGGGATTGTGTTCCCTTGAGTTTGCCTATATATATGTAACCTAAATTATCACCCAAAACACACTTCAAACTTCTCTCTTAAGAACTGCAAACTTGCACTAATCATCTCCCAAGCATCCGCTGTTTTCATTTCCGATCCTGTTACTAGGTAAGCCGAGAATATAACCTTGAGATCTACTTTCCAACCCTTATATTCTCCTATTTCTTAATCTTAATATATATACTTCTTGTTATTTAATCGTATTCTAGACCTTCAATTCCGAGGCCAACACCAAGAAAACCCGAATCTCGATTAATCCCTTAACAAGAACCACAGGTGAGTCTCACAGCCCCTATTTTCACTATTTTCACTGTTTTTAAACTGTTTTCGGGGCGAGGGACACGTACTTAAATTACGATTTATCATGGTATACTTACAAGTTATACAAACGATTGTGTTTAAATTATGTTTCATGATGAGCAATGCAAACGGTTATCTATGGTTTACTATGTATGTGCGCCAGAATTCGAGTAAGTGATCACTTTACCATTGGAACTCTAAGGGTAGGGACTGCTGGTTTGATCCACCCACTCGTAGGGGTCGCACCTCTTACACAGACGAGTGCCTAGCGTGTCACGGGGCAGTACTATGGGATTGAGCCCGCTCGTAGAGGTCGCTCCTCTTACGCAGACGAGCGCCTTGTTTTCCGGCACAACGTCTGCGCGTAACCCGCGGGACGGTATTATTCGCTCGTAGTGGCAGCGCCACTTACACAGACGAGCACGCTTTTTCAGATGTGTCCGCGCGTAACCCGCGGGACGGTATTACTTATTTCGCTCGTAGTGGCAGCACCACTTACACAGACGAGCACAGTTCCCAGAAATGTTCGCGCGTAGCCCGCGGAACGATTTTATCAGATTATGTTATCAGAACTATGTTTTACTAAGCATGTGTTTCAATGATGCTATCAGAATTATGTTATAGAATGATTTTTATCAAGACTATAACGCGATACGATTTATCAAGTTACTAAAACTTGTGAACTCACTCAGTTTATACTGATTCAAATGTTTTTACATGTCTTTCAGGAGATAACTAGGTAGCGCATGGAGTCACACTTAGAGCACCTCACGCTGAATATCTAAAACTAGCTTTTTGGAAGATTTTAGTTCTATCCCTTCGATGCGCGTGGTTGTTCCCGCCGCGCAAGGGGATATGGCGTGGAAATCTTCAACAGTTTTTATACTTGGATGTTTTTATGTAATATTTAAACAATGTAATGTATTTGTATTAAACATTTCACGCGCAATGAAAATCTTACTTTGAATGTTTGCAATGGCCCGTGCTTAAATATCAATCCCCACTCGCGCGCGCCCGGCTGTTTCCGCCGATCAGGGCCGGGTGTGACACATGGATCCCCAAAACATTATATCAATAATAAGAAAGCAGGACCCTCGTTGTGTGTCTACATCAAAAAATGTATACAACGAACAACAAAGGCAACGAGTATCCCTCCACGGTAACAAGTCTCCGATGCAAGTTCTTTTCACACTCTTGGCTAATGCTGGTTACCTTCAAGAGCATGAGGTAAATGAATCCACTCACAAGTTGGAGAGGCTATTCATCGTTCATGAATTATCGTTCCCGATTTGGCGTGCATTCCCGCATGTGTTGTTCATAGATGCAACATACAAGACAAATAGGTACGGTTTGCCATTTGTTGAGATTGTAGGTGAAAATTCTACCCGTAAAACCTTTTGTGTAGCGTTCGCTTTTATAAGTGACGAAACAGAAGATAGTTACACGTGGGTCTTAAGCCAACTAAAAAGGACGCTGGACAAGTGTATGCAGCCACGTGTCATACTAACAGACAGGGAGTATGCTTTGATTAATGCATGCCAACGGCAATTCCCAGACGCTCAAATGTTACGGTGTCGATTTCACATATATCAAAATATTACCAAGCACCACAAGCAAAGTTTTCCACTTGAAGAAGACTGGGAGGTCTTCCTCCGTGAGTGGAGAGTGTTACTCAATTCTCTAGTAGAAGCAGGCTGCAAAATTCATTGACATGAAAGTAATTATTTAAAGAGATCATTGAATTAGTGTTCTATGTTCTTGAATTCAAGTTAAATCATTATCAAATTCATTTAAACCATAATTATTGTCCGGTTTATTCATCTTTAGATGTTAGTTATGTCAATAATTGATCACTGGTTCATGATTTCTGATTTTACCAAATAAACCATATTTACTAACTGCAAATATTATTATTTGTAGTTGAACCGAAAAGGATGTCCTGGTGCAAGAAGCTGACATGCAATCACCATTGTTAGAGACAAAGCTTACACCTTTGTTTTAGATGGTTACAAGTAAAACTTATTTTGTTACACATTCAAATACGAACGGTATACATTTTAGATATTCGTATTTAAGCTATACGAAATATATCCTTTTTATACGAAGCGTTTATTAATTTTACTTAAAAGTTGTTTATATGAATCGTATGCTTTTTCATATTATTCGTATTGTTTATACAAAATGTCACACCCGGCCCTGAGCGGCGGAAAAAGCCGGGCGCGGGCGAGTGGGGATTGATAATTAAGCACGGGCCATTGCAAACATTCAAAGTAAGATTTTCATTGCGCATGAAATGTTTAATACAAACACATTACATTGTTTAAAAATTACATAAAAACATCCAAGTATAAAAACTGTTGAAGATTTCCACGCCATAACCCCTTGCGCGGCGGGAACAACCACGCGCATCGAAGGGATAGAACTAAAATCATCCAAAAAGCTAGTTTTAGATGTTCAGCGTGAGGTGCTCTAAGTGTGACTCCATGCGCTACCTAGTTATCTCCTGAAAGACACGTAAAACATTTGAATCAGTATAAACTGAGTGAGTT
This sequence comes from Bidens hawaiensis, assembly GCF_021521415.1. Classification (NCBI taxonomy): domain Eukaryota; kingdom Viridiplantae; phylum Streptophyta; class Magnoliopsida; order Asterales; family Asteraceae; genus Bidens; species Bidens hawaiensis. Next base: position 77,562 of record NW_027492549.1, read on the forward strand.
CACAAGTTTTAGTAACTTGATAAATCGCATTGCATCATAGTCTTGATAAAAATCATATTGAAACACATTTCTGATTTCATGTCTAAACATATGCTTGATAATCCGTATGGAAACATAGATCTGACACATATTTCTGATAAAAATCGTTCCGCGGGCTATGCGCGAACATTACTGGGAACCGTGCTCGTCTGTGTAAGTGGCGCTGCCACTACGAGCGAAATAAGTAATACCGTCCCGCGGGTTACGCGCGAACGTTTCTGGAAAACGTGCTCGTCCATGCAAAGTGGCGCTGCCACTACGAGCTAAATAATGTAATGCCGTCCCGCGGGTTACGCGTGGACATTTCTGAAAAACCGTGCTCGTCTATGCAAAGAGGCGCTGCCCCTACGAGCTAATCAATAATTCCGTCCCGCGGGTTACGCGCGGACGTTGTGCCGGAAAACAAGGCGCTCGTCCATGCAAATAGGCGCGACCCCTACGAGCCGACATTTCTGAAAAACCGTGCTCGTCTATGCAAAGAGGCGCTGCCCCTACGAGCTAATCAATAATTCCGTCCCGCGGGTTACGCGCGGACGTTGTGCCGGAAAACAAGGCGCTCGTCCATGCAAAGAGGCGCGACCCCTACGAGCGGGCTCAAACCCATAGTACTGCCCCATGACCATACTAGGCACTCGTCCATGCAAAGAGGTGCGACCCCTACGAGTGGGTGGATCAAACCAGCAGTCCCTACCCTTCGAGTTCCAATAGTAAAGTGATCACTTACTCGAATTCTAGCGCACATACATCGAAAACCATAGATAACCGTTCGCATTGCTCATCATGAAACATAATTTAAACACATAATCGCTTGCATAGCTTGTAAGTATACCATGATAAAACATTATTTAAGTACGTGTCCCTCGCCCCGAAAACAGTTTAAAAGTAGTGAAAACAGTGAAAATAGGGGCTGTGAGACTCACCTGTGGTTCTTGTTAAGGGATTAATCGAGATTCGGGTTTTCTTGGTGTTGGCCTCGGAATTGAAGGTCTAGAATACGATTAAATAACAAGAAGTATATATATTAAGATCAAGAAATAGGAGAATATAAGGGTTGGAAAGTAGATCTCAAGGTTATATTCTCGGCTTACCTAGTAACAGGATCGGAAATGAAAACAACGGATGCTTGGGAGATGATTAGTGCAAGTTTGCAGTTCTTAAGAGAGAAGTTTGAAGTGTGTTTTGGGTGATAATTTAGGTTACATATTTATAGGCAAACTCAAGGGAACACAATCCCTTACTTTAGGGGATTGTAATCTTTTCATATCTAGGTGTAATGATGATAAAGTATGGAAATTATTATTATTTATTTAAAAGTGGAGTAGTGGATAAAAGATTTTGATTTGATTTGGACAGGACATGCAGGTCTGTGGTTGGTGGGAGTAGGGTGGCTGACAGTTGACTTTTCATGTTACAGTGTGCTTTTTCAGGTACTTTTGTCAGTGTACAGTAAAAAGTGGAAAATCTCTGAAACACGCTACTGTTTCCTTTTGGGCGGGAGTAATCTCCTTACATATGGAGAATAGACTAAGTGTTCTGCGCGTATCACCTTATGCGCATAGCTTTCTGCGTGAAGGACATTTCTTTGCTGCGGGTAGGTACGTAACCTTCTCGCAGTCAGGGACATTGAGTTTCATTTGTAGATCCTCCAGGTGGTCTTGGTATTTCAACATAGTGATCAGTTATGTTGAAGTCAATTCCATCTTGGAGCTTCAGACAAACTAGCTCTCAATGTTCCCGCCATGCGGGGAGGTTAGTTCCCTTTCCGCACGCGCATAAACGATTTGGGATGCACCCGCCTTAGCATCATGCGGGACGGTCAACCCATTAGACAACATAAAGTTAAGTTACATGAAAACATAAAGCCAAAACATTCGCGCATGGCGCATATAACATATGCCCACGCTGGTTCTTACATCGCGCGCTCGCGCAGGGCGCACATAACGTGCCCGCGCTGACTCTAACATAGCGCGCTCGCGCAGGGCGCACATAACACATGCCCGCGCTGATTCTAATATAGCGCGCTCGCGCACGGCGCACATAACAAATGCCCGCGCTGATTCTATTTGCGCGCATAATATTCACAATCACCTAATTATTAGGTTGATTACTTAGTTTATAGGATTGGGAAATTACCGGGTGTCACACAAAAGCCATATGAACCGTATAACATTACATGCGAAGCGTTTATTAATTTTACTTAAAAGTTGTTCATATGAATCGTATGCTTTTCATATTATTCGTATTGTTTATACAAAAGTCATATGAACCGTATAACATTACATACGAATCGTATGACGTCTGAAAAAGTCTTACGTCGTATGCTGAGCATACGGGTCGTATGATGAGCATACGAGATGTATGCAGAATGGTGTGCAAATATGCCTACTTAATAGGTGTAAATGGTGTGACGTAGCGTGGAGATAAAATTGGATGTCAAACACGTTGATTCTAAGAATACCCGTGAAGAACTTCCCAAAACTCCCAGAAAAGACGTAGATCGTAAATAAGATAAATAATTGAACCAGTTGATTCACACGAATACCAGGATCAATTCTTCCAACTATCGTTGATTCACAAAGAATACCGATAATTAGGTCTTTCACACACTAACACACACTGTGATAGAGAGGAAATGATTTTTTCATATATTCCAAACCTTATTTTTTTACATTACAAATCTCAAGTATTTAAAAGAAACATAAAACCATTGGGCTTCTAATGATTAAACCAATAAACATAAAATATTAATTTTAAACTCTTGTAATTCCATACCTCATTTCGTCATTATTTGGTAAACTTTTGATCTCCCCACATCATTCTCTCCACCTTTGAAAAAACTCGCCCTCGAGTTTTGTCTTTGAACCGTAACCACCTGGGTCAAAGGGACCATCCATCCAAGTCATGTTAAATACTATCACCACACCTTCACCTTTAGGAGTTATATGTATGGGTCCATCCCAAATAATTACCACTTCATGCAATTCTTTTATATTCATGTAATCATCATTCACTTTGAGGCCCACCATATCAAGCTCAAACAAAAAATATTTTTCTTTAACCTTCGAATGTGGGAAATGGTTGATAATTACGGTAGGCAATTTCTTAAAATTTGCATCTTCATTTAACTCATTAATATGAAGTTTCAAAATAGTGGGAGATACCATATATATGGAAGACAAATTCGAATCACCATTAACCACAATATCACCACCATTTTTTACCGTACCATTCCTTAAAATTTCATCAAAAATACCTGAATAAATTGTAGACCACTCATGTTTTCTTTTTAAACTTTCAAGAACATCACCGGTTGTCCAAACATACCATTCCTCGTCCTCGTATTCATCAAACACGGGCCAGGAATCATAGATATTGTCCCCCTCACAAGCCATACTGAGCCAGGAATTCAGCTTTGATACCAACTGACGTAGCGTGGAGATAAAATTGGATGTCAAACACGTTGATTCTAAGAATACCCGTATAAAACTTCCCAAAAATCCTAGAAAAGACGTAGATTGTAAATAAGATAAATAATTGAACCTGTTGATTCACACGAATATCAGGATCAATTCTTCCAACTATCGTTGATTCACAAAGAATACCGATAATTATGTCTTTTACACACTAACACACACTGTGATAGAGAGGAAATGATTTTTTCATATATTCCAAACCTTATTTTTTTACATTACAAATCTCAAGTATTTAAAAGAAACATAAAACCATTGGGCATCTAATGATTAAACAAAAAACATAAAATATTAATTTTAAACTCTTGTAATTCCATAACTCATTTCGTCATTATTTGGTAAACTTTTGATCTCCCCACATCATGGTGTACCTTTAGAATTTGCCATAATGATTCGAACATTTTTAAAAGCTATGTTAACTGTAGCCAAAGATTATACAAACAAAAAATAATATAATATAACTCCGAGGAGCGCAAGTTGAGGTAAGGTTTTAGAAAATTTAGATTCAAAACAAACAAATAGACTGATTAGGTACCTAGGTGTAGTAACTTGAGAACTCATTAAAAGCTTTAAACACAAGGCCGTATGCTAGAGAAAAAAGCTTAGAGCTCTAAAATCTGTAGCAAACTACCGCATACCCTTTGCATCACCAGCATATCTTAGGGCTCTTAACTTTGTAGCAAAATAATTCCTAGTAAAAAATCATAGAGAACATTAATGTCAAGTAATTATATATATATATATATATATATATATATATATATATATATATATATATATATATATATATATATATTAAAAGAGAACATTGTTAATCAAAAACGTGCTTTGTTGGTTGTATTTTCTACTTCTTTGGTTGTAATTGGCGTTTAAATAGTTGTACATGCTGCAACTAATTTTGTTTGTCTTCAACATGTTACACTTGGTCTGCCACATATTCTTTCCATCACACACATACGCAGGCAAAACCCCTCTCTGTGTATATTTATTATTTTCAGCAAAAGAAAGGCTTATCTCTCTATATTCAATCTCTATCTTCATCTCTTTTGACGTCGACTTTCCGGCTTCCATTTTCGAATCCGAGGCAGTGACGATGAGGGAGGTAAGATGGTGATGTTTCACCACTTCCGGCTTCTAAATCGGCTCCCTCAGGCTGTTGCCGGATCCGTTTTGGAACCTTAGGCGACGGCTGCGGTGGTGGCGGAGCTATGGCAGCGATGGCGGTGGTGGCCGTTGCTGGCTTCCGTTTTGGAAGACTAGGTGGTGGAACAAAGATAGTTTTTTTACCGTCTTTGGGTTCCATTTTGAACCCTAACTGACGTCGGTAGTGATCTTGGGTAAGCGGTTGGTTGGGACGGTCATTGGTGTCCTTAGTTCTGCCATTTTTTCTTCGATTGTTTGTTGATATTTAGAAGATAGATATTTTTAAGGTTTATGAATTTGCTGTTGATTTGCTTTGCACGGCTACGGACACGATTTTGGTGGTCACGCACCTTCAAATCTTTTCTTTTGGGTTTGCATGTATTGGAAACTAACTCTCTTGAATCAAAATAATAAGATGTTTAGTGTTTGTAGTTTTATATGACCTTTTGTTAAACAAGCAAATTGTCAGTGAGTACCTTATTAAGATTTAAGTGATTATTTTGCTACAAGAAGCAGTAACCACCATGGACCAAACCCAAATTTTGTCTCAAATGTCAAGAAAGATGGCTAGAAAGAAATACCCAGATTGAATTATTCTCATTGTAGTGGCGGTTTTTGTTGTTTATGGTTTCAATGATGTTCATGATTGTGATCGGATTCGTTGTTAAGGCTATGTGACGAACTTGCCTTCAATCTAGCCTTCAAAGCTGTCTCTATTCATTTTTCTTTGTGCTATGATGATACAAATGTCACGGACGTGGGGTTTGAGGTTATGATGATTGTTGGAGGTCTGAACCTCTTCAGATATATTGATTGTTTTTATATCTTTGATGCGATGCTTTGAGTTGAAATGATGTGAATGTATTCATTTTTGTGGCGGTTTTTGGATGTTTATGTGGTTTGAAACCGACCTAAGCACATTTGATGTCGGTTCGTTGCTGCTCCATTCTTACGAGCTTTATTTATTTATATTATATGGAAGCTTGGTTGTACTTTAGTGATTATAATTGGTCTAGTTATGTTTGTACATTGTGTTTCGCTATGAAGCTCTGTTATTTGGAATGGTAACATGTGTTGCAACCGTAACGGAGATCTTCGCCTTCCTTTTTCAACGTTGAACTTTGAATTACTTTCATTTTTCAAAGCTATGATGATCCAAATTGAGAGAGCCATGATAATCAAAATTGAGAAGATTCGATCGACTCTTGGGTCTTGATGGCGTTTACGGTTTCACATCCCCACACAACGCGGAGGGTCAAAATACTAGTTCCTTATGAAAAGTAACACTTACAAATGAAATCAAAGAAAAGATATAAACCCTCAAGCAATGTAACTAAATAAATAGTAATGGTTTCAAGTAACAAACATGACAGTAAGTAGACCATAGTTATCAAATGCGATAGGCAAATGTGATAGATGCACAGACCTCTGCAAGGGCCTAGACGTTAGGGGAAAAAAAGCGTGGGCTTCAAAAAAAAAGCACACAGAAATTAAATAAAAAACAAAAATAAAATTTGTAATGGAAAGTATCAATTTTTCAAATACGAATATATTTTATGACCATTACCCTCAACATAAAGTACCAAAATCATCTTAAAACCCAAAATAGCTAAATCTTATTATACTAATAATTAATAAACAAAAATAATGATGCTTAGTTATCATAAGCACATTCAATCATAGCATACAATTATCTCCTAATTTCTCTTCTTCTTAATCCATGCTATCCATGTGTCATGTGCAAAATTAATTTGACCCATGAGTTACCACATTTTCAATATATTTTAAGATATTATGCACACATTAATAATCATTTACAACAATTTAATACCTAAAATATACTTATGTTCAACTTATATATACACTGTTTTAATTATGCTATTTAATTTAAACTTTTAATCAATGTGATTATTTAAGTTTGAATCTTGAATTTATTTTTTCTGAACATAATCATTCGAAAAAAAACTATTGGAAATTTAAAACCATGATTAAGGGGCTGTTTGTTTTAGCTCTGAATGGCATCATTCAGAGACAAAGGTCTGATTCGGTTAGATTCAGATTGTTTGTTTTATCAGAAGTCCAGATCTGAATTGCTGAATGGAGCAGCTCTTAATGGCTCAGCTTTGAAGGGAATATGAATGATAAAGAGGACCATTTTATCCTTAACATATGGCATTCCTTCTACAACTCTATCACATATCAACAGGGCATTCACCATAATAACCACAACCTGTCACCGTCGCAGGTCCCCACCATCTATCACCGCTGGCCTTCCATCTCCGGCGAGTCATTGCCGTCGGCTCTTATGCATACACCGGAGATTTTGAGTCATTGTAAGTTTCGACCGATCACAAAAATAGGATCTATAATATGATATAAATCTTTTTTTTGTAATGGTTCTAATGTTTGGATCCAATGTTGTAATTATTAATATGGATTTTAGATTTGTATCCTCTCATTATTACCTGGATTCATAATGCTCAAGCACTGTGTCATTTTTGTGGTTTATAGTTTTATTAGTCAAGTGGTTAAAAGATTAATATAACGTGTTAATTATTGAGGATTTGAGTCATCACTAGATTGAATTGATGGCATAACTATGATATGTAGAGTATAGTAGGGATTAGCAAATGGTACACGGTAATGTAACAAAACGGGTACTGATGTTTACCAATTCGGTACCAACTTTTTGCGGTTTTGGTATCGACCGTATCGGTACGGTGTCGGTATTTTACCAAATTATTGCTTCCGGTACCAAGCTCATCACTAGAGTGTTGTAATTCAATATCTACCATTACAATGCATGTGGTTCTTGTTAGTTTGTAGAATTAACGGGTGCTTGAATTTGTATTTAATAATCAAAATGAGATCTTGATTTTAAAGGCATATTGTTATTGATTTGTAGATGCGAAGGTTAGGCTAGAATGCAAGGACATGGCAAAAAAAAGTTATGTACATGGTTGAAGCAGGAAAATGGTGGTTAGTATGTGGAGGCTTCAAGTTTCAACTGTGACAACTGAAGTATGCTCACGTATTGAAAACACATTATTGATTTATTTTGTTGATTGATTGCACTTATATACTACACTATACATTAAAAAAGTTTATATTGGGAAATTTTTTTTGTATCAATTGTATTTATATGAATCGATCTTTTGGTATACGTAGCAGGAAAATGCATTTGATTTATGTTTGGTTTTAATTTTTTTTGCAAAATGCATGAAAAACTTTATATAAGTTGTCACTTTATGAAATAAACTTTTAAACATATGTTTTATAATAATATACAAAGTGGATAAAATGATGGTAAGTTGGTTCACGACATCGAATAGTTCAGAGAGTTAAAATTGTCATTCTGCACAGTCATTCAGAGGTCCAACCAAACAACACTTGACGATTCAGCACTTACTAGTTCAGAGTCTCTTAATCATTCAGACCTCTTACTGGTTCAGCACTTAATGACTCAGCATTTGCCAAACAGCCCCTAATTATACCAAAAAATTTGAAGTCCTACAATACAATAAAAGAAATAGGATCATATACAAAATTAACTTTTCATGGTAACTTTCATATGATATGTATCAATTATTCTATGTACTTCTAATTGTTTGGGTTTAGTAGTGTCGTGAATCCATTTGAATCCGTTTTTACTGCTTCTTCGAACTCAAAGCAATATTCACTTTGTTTCTATGTTTTCAGTATGAATATAAATTTGATATTCTAGATTTTTTATTTTTTGTACTATATATTTTAACTTTTTATCTTTAATTTTGTATCTTTATTTCTAATAATGGATTTATTAATTTTTTTATTTGATAATTCCCGTGTAATGCATGGGTTCAAAAGCTAGTTGTTCATACTTAAATAAATACTAGCAGTTGTTGATCATTTTATAGCAATATTTAGTAAATTTTGTTAAACCTATAAATCTAAGATAAGTTGTTTAAATATGTTAAGTGACAAATTTAAACCAAATCAAACAAAAATCAAGCTAAAATAAAAAATAAGAAACTCTGACTAATAGCTTAAAAATTGCGTCTACTTTTACGGAAGTCGCTGAAGATGCGCTTCGCCTAAAAATAATGCAAAGGCACAAAAAAACGTCGCTTTAAATAACTATGACATAAACACATTACACATAGACACCATTATTAATATCTAAAACGTAATCATAATTATTAATTAATTAATTAAGAAAAAGTAGAAGCCAAATAACCAACTAATTCTAACAATTAAAAGAAGGAAATAGATGTAGGTCTCGTGACCGAATCAAACAACAAACAAACTAAGTACTAGTCGTCTTGGATCAACCTCCCAACTAGTTGGCGGAAACAACTAGCTAGGACCGAGATCTCTGATCTTGTGGTGTTGAGGAATAGGGCCCGAAAGTTAAGAGAGTGAATGAGAGAGAGTTAGGTTAGTGAGATAGATAAATTGCAAAAAGTTAGATTGTGTATGCTATACACACACTTTATATAGTGTGTGTATTATCGTACACTCTTTCATTAATAAAGGCCCAATAGGCTCCAATACACAAGGCCTCGGGCCCAAACGTACATAAGTAAACAAACTCGAAACATAAATGGCGCTAATTACAAATACGAAAGACTAATACCGAGACGGGCCTTACAATCTCCCTCTAGTCTTTGGTATTTGCTTTATTTTCTTCATTTACCACTCGCACTTGGACTCGTAGTCGAATATACCGTGTCACACCCCAACCTACGGCGGAAATACCGGGGCGTGAGCTGATTGCCCACAGCTCTCAAGGTTACTATCATGCATTTTTAAAAGTTTTGGTAGCTATTAAATAAATTTCCAAATAACAATCATTCATACAAAAATCCAAATAAATGAAGTGCATATATCAATCAATAATAATACGTCTCATTAATTTTTCTTCTAGCATAAATCCTTAAGTGATCCTGTACTTCAGTTACTTCACATCAAACGATAACCTGCATATGCATTGAAATTAGAATGGTTTTGTCAACACAAGGTTGAGTGAGCAACACACTAGTTTAAATGTTCATATAGAAAAATAAGTATTTGCAACAAGTCATATGAGAATAACAAATTAACCAAATGAGCAAGTATAACTTAGATGTCAAGAAGCACAAAGCTATAACAACTGGAGTATGATCATACTATTTTGAGATTATGTTGGACCTCTCCGAATGCGAAAGCATATAAGCACATAAACAAGTAAGGTATAAGTTTTTAACACATAAGACAATGGTTGCAGTTTGTGTATAAGTATATATGAGAAATATAAGTTTTACGCATATTTTCCCAAAACGCGAGAAAACAAGTAAAATAGGGGAATGTGGTACTCACATGATCGGATAAACGAAAATATAAATGATGATGTGAGAATGATGAACCCTTAGGGATACATCGACAAGGATTCCTAGTTAAATAGGATAATATAAATTAATTATAAAAGATATACACGAGTTAATGAATTAAGATTTTAATGTGAATTGAGTTAGGTTTGGGATTAGAATGTTTATTAAATGATCGATGGGTTTCTACAATATTTATTATTGCAAAGATTAATATTATTGTTTGTTACATATTATATAAGATGATTGGTTATTATTATTATTATTTAAAAAATGCTATTGATTATTCTTGATAAAATATAAATCCATTTACTTAAATAATTTTAAAGAATAAAGATATAAAATATCTAAATAAATAATTAAATATACAAATTAAGTAAAATAATTTGATTAGATACAATTTAAGATACAAATAATTATAACACAAACGTTTTTAAATGAAGAATTATAATCAAACACATATTTGGAACCTTTAAAGAAAATATAATGATATAAATATAGATGAGACGTTTAACATGCTCGTTATATTTTTGTTTTAAAGAATAATACATGTATCATATATCGGGTTTTAAATAATGTTTATTGTTAATATATATTTATAATACTTACACACACACACACACACACACACACACACATATATATATATATATGGATGGGTTATAATAAAAATAAATAGTTTTCTATGAAGAGTACAAATAAATCTAAGCCCTTGGATCTTTAATCTAGTGGCTGAGATTGCTAGTTTTTAAAATACCAAATAGTTTCCTAAGATCTAGGATTTAGGCTACATAGTTTCCTAACTCTTAATTTTATATCATTCCTACTCTTCCTACAAAACTTTGTCCTTTTATTTTAACCCTTATATATATATATATACACACGCACTTAACGAGATCAATCGACAAAAACGTGAGTTAAAAGTGTCGGTTAGAAAAAGAAAATATGTATTTGATATTTGTTATTAATCATAAATAGTAAAAAAAACCCTTTAAACCTTTAAAATATAAAACAATAAAAACATTCAGGGGGCTTGAACCCGCGCACCTTGCCGGTTCAACGAATTAATCAAACACACAAACAACCAGTTGAACCAAGAGGTCAGTTGGTTATAGAACAAGAAGAGTAAATTAAGTAAAACTGGCCAGATTAACCCCTAATTCCTATGAACCCTAATTCTTAAATTCGTTAATCTGCTTAATCTTTGCATCAATAATGTTAGGGTTATTGTAATACGAATAAAAACAAACATGTTGCATCATCTAATTACCTGATTAGTTGATTGGACGTTGGTTAATTTGGTCAAGGCGGCGACGACTTGTACATCATCATAAACATGATACGAACGACAATGATAATATAATGAGATAAGGGGTATATTAGGAGATGGTTAGGAGATGATGTAGGTGTATCAATCAATCAATCAATCATACCCAGTGAAGTCCCACCAACAGCAAAGCTATATGTAGGGTCTGGGGAGGGTGGGATGTAGGCATACCGTACCTTTATCCAAAGGGATAAAGAGGTGGCTTCCAGAGAGACCCTCAGCTCTAAAGTGCATATGTATGAAGCAATACAAAGGAAATCAAAGTTCTAACAGTAATAATAATAATAATAATAATAATAATAATAATAATAATAATATATGGAAAGAATATACTAATACTATATATATGGGAAGAATAATACTAATAATAATACTAGTACTAGTACTATATATGTGACCAAAAAAGGTAAATAGAAGCCCTAAGGAATTCCTTTCTCTCTAAAAATCCTAAACTTTAATTCTACTTCTCCATGAATTCCTATCCTCAACCATGTCCTCAGAAAGGTTTAGGTCTCTCAAATCATGCTTAATCCTCTCATCCCACGTCAATTTAGGTCGTCCTCTACCCTCTTCCCTTCTATAGTAATGTTTTCTACGGATCTAACAGGATTCGTCGATTGTCTTCTCTTCATATGTCCAAACCATCTCAATCTCCACTCTCTTATCTTGTCTGCTATGTTCGTCACCCCTAATCTTTCTCGAAACCCAACGTTTCTTATTCGGTCTAACCTTGTGTGCCCACACATCCAACGTAGCATTCTCATTTGTGCTACCTCCATCTTCCGCACTTGTGCCTTCTTGATGGCCCAGCAATCCATTCCATATAACATTGCAGGTCTAACCGCAACCCTATAAAATTTTCCCTTTAGTTTAGTTGGGAAGCTCCTGTCGCACAATATACCTGTGGCTGCTTTCCATCTACAAGATGATGTAGGTGTGATTAATTGAATTATTATGTTCGTTAACAGGATTAATATGAACGGGGTGGTGTCGGATGTAACTATTACGAAGAACAGATCCCTTTAGATTGATTAAACATAATTAAGAGTGTCGGTTTGGCCGTATTAGGTAAGTTTAACAATATTTTGATTTAATTTCCAAATATATATATATATATATATATATATATATATATATATATATATATATATATATATATATATAAACAAGGATTTAATGTTGGTCGATATAATAATTTATTACATTTTTTTCATTATTAATAAATATCTCTTTTTAAATTAATATTGTAAATAATAGATAATAATAAATAATAATATTTATATAAAATATGATACTTTATAAAATACTTGAACTATATTTTAATATGTTAATTAACAATATTATATTATGTATTTTAATATAAAACCTTATTAAAATATTTATTATAAAAACCTTTATCAAATTTTTTTATAACTAATATATACACACACACACATACATATATATGGTTTTAATCAAGGTTCGGAAAAGTGGCTAGTTAAAAAGTTGTTTTAATAAATTACCGATTACCGATTATATATAAAATATTAATATAAAATTTATGTGATTAATATGATATATATATATATATGTATATGTATATGTATATGCTTAAAACAAGTTTCTAAAAATAAAGGAGGGAAAAACGGGTTTGGGGGTTCGAACCCGTGCCCCCAGCCACCAGCCAAGCAGACCACACACTCGCACCACAAGCCAACTGAGCTGGGGTGATAATTTGTTTATAGATTATACTGAAACATTAAAACAAGACAAACGCAGACACAATTAAACTATGAACCCTAGAATGGTCAATCGGCTAAAACGTTAATCGTTTGGCCGATTGACCTTGGGCTTTTGCTACTGACATCAAGAGGAATTTAAACATATAACACAATACCTATTTTGTTGTTTAATCAGTGGGAATTTATAGTAAACAGGTCCGTCATAACGTCAAACAGACGGCTTGGATTATATAATTGGTTATAGGGGGTTTGATAGGCGCTGGAATAAGGATGGTGTGTGCAGGTTCAACTGTATTATAAAGATTGTTATATGTTATATCCTTAAATGCGTTATGTCGTCTGCTCATATAAGCAATACGTATCAAACACGATCTCATTTCCTAATTCATATCGTTGGTGAGTCGATTAAGGTAAGAGGATTAAATCCCCTAGATCAATTCCAAGTTTACGACGAGTATTAAGCTACAAGAAATCTAAATGGGTCTCGTGTTTGCGGATCTGGGTATAGGATATGGGTAAACGGGTTTCTGGTTAATAGATATATTATAATACATTTAGTAGATATTGCAGATTAGTCCCTAGAGTATAGACATGGAAACACAACAAGGTTAAACTATAGTTTAGGGTTAAATTTGTATATGTTTGAAAGTTAAAAGTTAATTTTATATATTAAGTAAATATAATAATAAAATGATATAAGATAATAATAAATACTCGATAGACGTTATATTTTGTTGATAAAATTTTCCCGATCATCGAACGGGTCGGGTAACGAAAAAATGTTATTATATGAAAAGTCCGAGTTGTTACAGTATCCCCTACTTTTGGGAATTTCGTCCCGAAATTAAAGAATACCAAAACAAAACCATCAAATTTTTTGACCCAAAGAATTTGTTTTCTTATTATATATAACACAAACCGAGCTACATCTGGATAATGGGTAAGCGAGCAACAAGCTGCGCCGCTATCCTCTTTTGAATCACAAAGCTTATTCTACTAAATATAAATCCTTGGTTCCTCGGGCTCTGCGAGTCACTGTGGACCACCTTCTGCACCCGCTCCAAGAAGCGAACCGCCTCGGGAGCTAGGGATCCAAATGTGTCGAAGGCAAATGGAATGAACACATGCTGATTCTCCAAACACGCTGCCTCATGCTTAGCAACCTTCCTAGATTCCGCTCTCAAAACCGCCTGTCCTGGTACGAAACCACTGTCTCTCTGCCCCACCAACGGGGACACCCCAATGAGGTCAACACACACATGCTTACCCCCTGCCCAGCCAAAGACAAGAATGTCCGCAGGACGCATGGTAGATCTTCCCTCTCGCGGATCAGTCAAAAAGTTAACAGGTGCCTCTTTCTTGATTGAGATCCCGGCACACCTAAGCACACCCCATAAGACATCTCTAACCCGGTCATGACGATACTTGAATCCCGACAATTCCTTACAGTGGAGGGCATGCTCACCAAATCTATCCAAACAAGCTTTTTACAAATGGGCATCAAATTTTGAGAAAAAGAATTTTTTTTAATTATATTTTTTAAAATCATGACAGAACTTCAAATAGTCAAAACAACGCTCCAAATGAAAATCCGATAAGGAAACTTATAAATAGGATGATCCAAGGGCGTATCCACCATGTCCTTATCGTCTTTACAATTGTACCGTTATCTCAACTACTTTCGATTCTATATATGACACACAATGTTCGTATTATGATTTCCATGCGAGGACTTGGGTAATTACGTGTCGACCCGTAATTACTTAGATCGTCAGATGGTCCACATAACTTGTAACATCCCGAAATTTCTAATAATAATATTTAATATATTATTTATTTATGGTGGAAAAGTTTACTTAAGTTAGTAGAGAAATAAAATAATAAAGATGGAAGGATAAGTAGGCTAATTAGATGGAATTAATTATGGACCAAAAAGAAAAGATGGGCTTAAGGTCCATTGGATTAAGGGAGTATAAATACCCCTTAAAACCCTAATCCTTTCCATTTTCATACATCTCTACACCATAGCCTACACCATCAAAACACACACTTAACCCAATTCCCATTTTTGAGAAAACCATCTACAAAGACACAAAGATTCCCGAAGATCTAGCCGTCGGATCGGTCTCAAATTTTAACTGACTGTTCATGATATAAAAATGAAGATTTCCACCTATTAGATCTTCGATCAGAGGTCGGGAAGTCCGATTTTTATCAGCAAAACCATAACAGCTCAAAAGTGAAGATTCCGGCAACTGTTCAGCTGTTCCAGCGACTGTAGCGATGGTTTTCGGCGAAGGTGAGCTGATGGTTTTGTAGATAGGGACGAGACGGTTCCGTGGCCGCTTGAATCACTCAAATCGGAGTTCGTTTGATATGGTTTTGATCATCTCGAGTGATTTCAAACAAAAACCTCAAAGGTACGTTCTTGTTAAAAAGGCTTACTTTTCATGAACGGATTTACATGAAAATTGGTAGGATGATAGATCGGGTCATGATTATTGATAAAGTAATGAACTTGATAATAAACGGGTTAGTTGGTTCGTTTCGGGTAAAACGAGTAGTGTTCGGTTTGTGAAAAAGAGGGGTAAACGAAGTCGGTTTTGCATGAAACTTAGTAGGATAGTAAATCGAGTATAGCTATACCATAAAGTTGCAAACTTGAGGACTAAAATGGACGAAATGGACTCATGGGTATAAACGGTTCTTAAAGGAAACCCTAGATCTATCCTAGAATGTTTTAAGTCTATAAAGGTCTAAGCTTTACGCCTAAAACGGGTTAGATCTAGATGATGATATAGTGACGGGTGTAAAACGGTTATGAATGATGATGAAAAGGGGTTAAAAGTTCATGATTTGAACCATAGAACAGTTAACTGAGCAAGGTAGAAAGATGAGCTGAACTGGGGGTTCTCGTCCAGGACTGAGGGTTCTCGGCCAACCCTTGTTTTCGGCCAGATATGGGATCTCGTTCAATACGGGTTCTCGGTCAACACGAGAACTCGGTCAACATGAGACTTCGGTCAGATCGGTGTTCTCGGTCAGACCAGAGTTCTCGGCCAGAACGGGTCTCGGCCAACATAGCTCCCTGTTGACTTTGGGCCTGGTCAGTTGGGCTCAAAGGTTACATTGGACAGTGGGCCTGATCTACTTAATGGACCCATATGTGAGAACTAAACAAACAAGCCCAACTTAGGAAGCACGTTGGTAAACTAAAATACCAACTTGAGTAATTATGCGGTTAATTAACAAATATATATTTAACAGTTAGCCGAGCTCAGTTAAAGAAGGGAATAACGACTAACGGCGAACGCAACAGGATCCATGGGAGTTTCTAGCCCCACTTCCTTATTATGTATTCGGGGTTGTGTGCATACCAATGTGAACGTTAATACACTTACCTTAAATGGTAAGTGTATACTATAATGATTGACGTAATAGTATGCATGAATGTTATGAATGAATGCTTGACGGAATGTGAACGATCTTCGGATATTACACGTATTGTCAAGGATGGTAATACGTAGTATGCCTAGAATGTAATATGTATGTATGAAAGTACGTAATGGAATGAGTATGTACGAAAGTACGATTATATAAAGATAGGTATGTATGGAAGGTATGGTTAGAAAGGGAACCGACCCAAATAATGTCGGCGAATGTAGGGAACCGACCCTAATAATATCGGTGAATGTAGGGAACCGACCCTGATAATGTCGGCGAATGTATGGAACCAACCCTAATAGTGTCGGCGAATGTAGGGAACCGACCCTAATAATGTCGGCGAATATAGGGAACCGACCCTAATAATATCGGTGAATGTAGGGAACCGACCCTAATAATATCGGCGAATGTAAGGAACCGACCCTAATAATATCGGCGAAGGTTATAGGGCGAAAAGCTCTTTAAAACGTATATGTATGAGTGGAAGTATGTATGTAAGTATATATGTAAGTATGTAAGGAAAGATGAAAATACGTGTCTTCGGATACGTATGTATGAATGTGAATGTAATGTATGTTGCCTGATTAACTAGAACTCACTCAGCGTAGCTGACTTTTAGTATGCACGCATGTGAGTAGGATGAGGTAGCTCGCTTGTGGGGAACACTTGGCATTGAATAAGAGTCTGGCATCGGAAGGCCCAAGACGTTTATTTAGCTATGTTTTAAAGACAGTATGTTTATTAAGACAAGTTATGGATTATTATGTATGTTTTATGAAAGTTTTTATATTCCGCGGATGTTTTTGTTAATTCTGATTATTAGAACAATGTTGATGAGTAAATCCAATGTCCAAATGTGAGGCTCCGGTAACGGGGCCTTACAAGTTGGTATCAGAGCAAAGTTCGAGAGATTTAAGCATCCTACATGCTTAGACTCGAACAGAGAATGGGATTTAAGTAAGAAAAGAAAGAAGATGCCGGTCCAAGAATGCCATGTGTCACTCAAGCAAGCTCAGTAAAGGTAAGATGTATGGTTAAACAATAATGTATATTGATGTTAGCTTAATTGCTATAGAAAAGAATGTTTGTATGCTAGCTTTATTGCTAGAAAATGAATGTGTGTACGCTTGCTTAATTGCTAGGGATAAGAATGTAGTTGTATGTATGTTTACATGATTGTGTGAGTAATAGAAACTAGCACAAGTGAAATCATAAAGGGAAGTATGTAGAACCTGAGGAGTAATGTAAAGAGTTAATTACACTTGGCCACTGTCATTAACTACTTATCTTACGAATCATGCGCTAAATAATTCCTAGAGTGATAACATTTGTGTTTCATTAGAGATAATATAGATGACCGATGCAAAGGAGGTCGTACTGGACACTGCGGTAAGATACGTTCCAACCAGTCACCTGTTGAAGAAGGTGTGACAAAGTAATACACGAAAGCAATAGGACTTCGACTTTAGGAAGTAAAGAAGAAGGATCACGCCTGGATCTTGTAATCATATACACCAAGGGAGTTTCTCAAATGTTTCGTACTACAATGCCAACAATGTTATCCCAAGCATCAAAGGTAGCCCGAACTGTGAAGTCCAAATGGAAGTAGCATGATATAAACAGAGATAAGCCAACTAGGACGAGTCAAGACAGGTAGTATGTTTGCAATAGTTAACTCCATAAAGGAACTTACTGGGGTCATGAGTAACGAAGCGAATGACGAGAAAGTAGAGACGATCGAGAAGGACAGGTGAAAGTCGAGGCATCCTAATTGAAAAGGAATGAAAGTACGAGACTACATAGTTTAGCAAATATGAAAGAAGACGTTAAGAAGAATATAGTTGTGTGCCTGATACTTTATAGAAGAGACCACTAGCGATACTTTCGTCAAAGTATGAGAATGGTTAAGAATTGTAAGGTAGAACTAGAGGGACGTGAGTTCCTTTCTACTCTTTATGATTGACCTTAAGAGAGTTCGATGTCGTTTGGGAATGGATTTGACGTCTGAGTTAAAGATCGTATAGCATGTAAGAGTAGGTTTATAAGGTTTATGTCATTGGATGGCGGAACAGTGACGGTTTATGGTAATAAGGAAAGTTCAAGGCCTAACGTCATTCCGATGATAGATGTTGAAGGTTTGTTAAGGCGAGGGTGCAGTGCCTACCTGGCGTATGTTGTCAAAGCTACGTCCGATACGAAAGAAATGAAAGATGTTCCTGTAGTGTGTGCTAACCAGAAGTGTTCCCGTAGGACCTTCCGGGGTTACCACTGGAATGAAAGGTGGGATTCCAGACAAAGTTAATACCTGGAGCACAGCCCGTCGCGAAAGCACCTTACCACCTGGTGCCTCCAAGATGAAAGAGTTGAACACCTTCCCTACGTGGTGTACCGGCGATGTTCATGAAGGAAAAAGATGGAAGTATAAGAATGTGTATAGATTTCTACGAGTTGAACAAGCTTACTGTGAAGAATAGATATTGCCACAAATGGATAATTTGTTTGATCAAATGCAAGGTGCGAGTTGGTCCTCGCAAATAGACCTCAGAGCAGGCTATCATCAGTTGAATGTGAAAGAGGCAGACACCCATAAGACAACATTTCAAACGCGATATGAATACTACGAGTTTCTCGTGATGTCGTTTAGATAGACGAATGCTCAAGCAGCATTTATGGTTATGATGAATAGGGCATGTCATCCGATATTAGGACAAATATGTTGTTGCCTTCACAGACGATAGTTTTGATTATTCAAGGGATAAGTCCGACCATGCTGAACACTTGAGAGAAGTGTTGGAAACGCTGAAAAAGAGTAATTGTATGCTAAGTTTTCAAGGTGTACCATTGACACATGTCATAAGAAACAGAAGGAACGGAATACGAGGCAAGAAGATGAGTGAGGCTGATAAATGATTATGACTGTGGAATCAAGTATTATCTTGGTGAGGCTAATATGGTTGTTGACTGCCAGAATATAGAGAAGATATCACGACATTTAATTAGTATAAATTAGTTAGTACTCTGGATTGCATTAGCGAGATCCACGAGGTACAGTTAAAAGTTATAAAGGATGCGAGAAAGACGAAAAATTAATGAATTCTCTAGTTACACCGAGAGTTATAAGATAATACTTATGATGTGAAGATCAAATTTGGTCGCCTGAGGATTCCACATCATGGATATCTTCGAGGCTAAATCCTGGATGAAGGTCATAAGTCTAGATGTCGCTTATAACGAAGGCATATACTGATAGAAGTGAAACACTTTAGTAGAAGTCAGATGAAGATGAGTCCATGGTATGTGATAGTTGTGGATAGACATAATACTTTGCCAACACGGATAAGAACAACCACAAGTGTTACGAATATGGAGCCGAAAGTCACACTGCAAGGGAAATGCTAAAAACCAAGGACAAAAGGTGGAAAGATATGCAAGGAAAGTGTAGATATGGTTTAGACTTATTGAGTCTTGACACAAATGATTAGTGAGTAACTGATAATCATGTGATCATGGAAGGGAAGTCCTCTGGAACGGAAAGGATAGAATGGTATTATAAAAGAAGGTCAAGACATACCGGAAAGGAAGTCGGTTAAGGTAATTGGTTACGATAGATCAGGCAGCCTGATATGCAACGACAAACAACAATGGATTCATAGGACAATGTGAGGCTTGATTAGTCAAGAAAGAGGGAGATGTATCATCATGGACTTCATGATCAAGCTACCTTGGACAGCTATAACTCATGAACCTTACATGTTGATGAAGAGCTGAGAATGAAAGAAAGTATAAGTGGTGACTTAAGGAGTTCTCCGACAAGTTATGCAACGGATGCGCTCAAGAATTGCAAGAAGTGTTCTCTCTCAAGGAATAGGCAAAAGGATTTTTAAGAAGTAACCCTTAAGGAGAAACTGGAAAGGTTTCCTTTTTGGAATTGATATGTTTTAAACGTATTGCAAAGCAGTATATTTGCTAAAGGTTGTAATTGGAGGAATGGTCATTCAGTGCTAATTTAAAGGACAAGAAAGGAGACCATACTTGTGGAAGTAATATGCACTTGCAAGGTCTGGAAAAGGAAGTGTATCATAGATGACTTCATGGACAAGCTACCTAAGAAAGCTAAAACTAATTAACATCACTCGTTGATTGTGAGACAAAGGATAAACCGGTAAGTCGGAAAGCTAAAGAAAGGATGTGAATACATGAAGTATTCCTCTTTACAAGGACTAAGCAAGTTTCGAGGACGAAACCTCTTATAAGGTGGGTAGACTTGTATCATCTCGAAATTTCTAATAATAATATTTAATATATTATTTATTTATGGTGGAAAAGTTTACTTAAGTTAGTATAGAAATAAAATAATAAAGATGGAAGGATAAGTAGGCTAAATAGATGGAATTAATTATGGACCAAAAAGGAAAGATGGGCTTAAGGTCTATGGGCTTAAGGTAGTATAAATACCCCTTAAAACTCTAATCCTTTCCATTTTCATACATCTCTACACTATAGCCTACACCATCAAAACACACACTTAACCCAATTCCCATTTTTGAGAAAACCATCCACAAAGACACAAAGATTCCCGGAGATCTAGCCGTCGGATTGGTCTCAAATTTTAAATGACTGTTCATGGTATATAAATGAAGATTTCCACCGATTAGATCTTCGATCAGAGGTCAGGAAGTCCGATTTTTATTAGCAAAACCCTAGCAGCTCAAAAGTGAAGATTCCGGCCCTAATATCGGCGAATGTAGGGAACCGACCCTAATAATATCGGCGAATATAGGGAACCGACCCTAATAATATCGACAAAGGTTATAGGGCGAAAATCTCTTTAAAACGTATATGTATGAGTGGAAGTATGTATGTAAGTATATATGTAATTATGTAAGGAAAGATGAAAATACGTGTCTTCGGATACGTATGTATGAATGTGAATGTAATGTATGTTGCCTGATTAACTAGAACTCACTTAGCGTAGCTGACTTTTAGTATGTACGCAGGTGAGTAGGATGTGGTAGCTCGCTTGAGGGGAACACTTGGCATTGAATAAGAGGCTGGCATTGGAAGACCCAAGACGTTTATTTAGCTATGATTTAAAGACAGTATGTTTATTAAGACAAGTTATGGATTAATATGTATGTTTTATGAAAGTTTCTATATTCCGCGAATGTTTTTATTAACTCTGATTATTAGAACTATATTGATGAGTAAATCCAACGTCCAAATGTGAAGCTCCGGTAACGGGGCCTTACATAACTCGTTCCATTGTGTGGTTTATAAAACGTTTGAAAGACATGTTTTGAGAAAACAAAAGTTTTAAGGAGTTTTAATTATAAAACTAGAAAATCACCAATGTATAAGAAATTTCAAAAGTTGCAGTGGATTTTAATAAAAACAAAGAAATCTCTAAGACATCTTTTAACGTAAAAGTATAAGTCTTTAAAGTTGTAAAGAGATAACTCATTAATAGTTAAGATTAATAAAATGGGTTATGATGAATGAGGATAAGAAAATAGGATAAAAGGATGCTATAATAACAATTCACTTAAATAAAATAAGCTTTATTCATAAGATAAGATATGCGAAGATATATAATTCAAACTGAAATTATTCAATGCCATAAAAGGCGTTACAATTCTTAATTGGGAAAAAGATAAAAATAGATTAAAATAGGATAAGGATATTAAGTCTTCAGAGTATTAGTTGATTTGACATGAAGCACCTTGAGGATTAATTTTTTAAGAGCTTGAGCATTAGAGGTATATTGACTTGAAATAGCTTGAATGGGTTGAACTTGCATAGCAGGGGCTTGAGTAGAGTATGTTTGGTACACTTGAGCTTGCGGGTGTGGGTTTTATAGAGTTGGGTTAGGTAAAGTTGACCTTAATAGATGGGAGGAGCTTGAAGAATGTGGGGTTGATGGGTTTGAAATTGGTGAGAATGGGTAAGGTAGTAGGGTGCAGTCATAGCTTGAGCTTGATGAGCATGGATAAGTTGAGGGCACGTGTTACGGAGATGATTTAGATCTCAACAATGATAGTAAGCACGATTATTAGGAATACTGTGTTGAGCATATGGAGCGGCTTGTGCATTCGGCGGGACACGACAAGTGTTAGCAGGTGGCCATAACGATTGCATTGGGTGCATAGAAGGTAAATGAAATTGAGTAGGGTGATGATGGTTACACTTGGCACATAGAGGATGAGGTCCAACGTAGGCTCTTTTGTTTGGGGCATTTTGGTTTTGGTTAGGAGGAGGTTGGTTATTGGGTTCATTAATGACATAGTTTTGATGGTTGGTTTTACGCTTGTTGTTGTGGTTCTTGTTGCGGTGACTGTTGTTGTTTGAAACTGGTTTGGGTTCGGCTTTAGCATCAAAGGATGAGTCGGTTTCGGTCTTGTCGGGAGTAGGCTTGGAATCCTTCCGGGACAAGGTTCCATCCCTAATATGATTGTCGGTGAGGGAAGCATCTAGTTCCATAGCCTCACCGATGGTTAAGGGGTCATGACTCAACATAGCATCACAGAAAATGGTTGGTAAACCGAAAATGTATTTTTGAATGCTACGGTTCTCTGGGGTTACAAGATGAGGTACAATACGGCTAAGATCATGAAAGCAGTTGGAATAGGTGGAGTTATCCCCACCAATTTTCTTGAGCTCCCAAAATTCGGTTTCAAGCCTTTGTTGTTCATGTTCGGGGCAATACTCTTTCTTCATGGCCTCCTTGAGAACGTCCCAAGGCATAGCCACAGGAAATTCAGTTTCTTGGTCGGCTTTGAAAGCATTCCACCAAGTGATAGCTCGATCCTTGAAAACGATCAAGGCGAACTTAGCCCGTTTGGCGCCCGGACATTCACAATGGATAAGCACGTTCTCCACCTTCTCGAATGTAAGGCCCCGTTACCGGTAGCCCTACTTTCGTGTTGGATTTACTCATAAACGCAGTTCTAATATCAGAGTAAATTAAAAAAACATTCGCAGAATATAAAAACTTTAATAAAACATTTCATAACAATTCAAAACTTGTCTTAAACAACCAACTTGTCTTTCAAAAACTAAGTAATTAAAACATAACACGCCCTGAGCCTTCCGATGCCAGTCTCTTATTCAACGCCACGTGTCCCCTCAAGCGAGCTGCCTCATCCTACTCACCTGCGTGCATACTAAAAGTCAGCTACGCTGAGTGAGTTCTAGTTAATCATACATTATACAATACACACAAACTTATATTCTTTCATTCATACTTTCATACTTTCTTTTGTACTAACTTGCTTTCATATCTTACGTTATAAAGAGCATTACGCCCTACATTCCTCGAGTATTATGGGCTCGGTACCCTCCTTCCTCGAGTATTATTAGGGCTCGGTACCCTCCTTCTTAGAGTATTATTAGGGCTCGGTACCCTCTTTCCTCGAATATTAGTAGGGTTCGGTTCCCTAGTTCTCGAATATTAGTATCGATTCCCTCTTCGTTACCATACAACCATACATCATACCTCGAGTATTATTAGGGCTCGGTACCCTTTTTGTAACCATACAACCATACAACCATCCTTTCATTTTTGTATTAACTTTATCACGTTCATACACATAAGCATACATATCATACTTACCTTATACATAGCGTTACAACCTGACAGTACGTGCAATATCCGAAGATCGTTCACGTACCATCAAGCAATCATTCAGACATTTCACATTATTCACATAAGGCATACACTTATCTCTTAGGATAAGCGTATTAACAAACATATTGAGTATGCACACAGCCCCGAAAACATAACACATAAATGGGGCTAGAAACTCACCTGAACACGGTTACGTTCACCGTTATTTGTTATTCCCTTCTTGAGCTATGCACGGCTAACTGTATAACAATACACGTATCAATCATCTATCGCTATCTATATTGTGTTTCTAGTTCAATTATAACCCACAACGAACAGGGGTCCGGGGGCAGCGCCCCTGGCAGCGTGGTTCTAGGGGCGGCAGCCCCTAGCAGGGTCCAAGGGGCAGAGCCCCTGGCTGGGCTGAAAAATTTTATTTTATTAACTGTCTTAACGCATTTTTCACTAGGATTTTAATTCATTTCTCAGCGAACTTAACTTTTGGCGAACTTAATATTAAGCGAATTTAACATTAGCGAGCTTGCTGTTCAGCGAAGTTAACATTGGCGAACTTATACCTCAGCGAACTTAACATTCAAGCGAACTTAAGGTTGGCGAACTTGTTGTTAGGCGGACTTAACAACAAGCGAAGTTGGCCAGGTAGCTTATTTTGGCGAAGTTAACATTCAGCGAGGTTAGCAGTGAGCGAACTTATATGCTTGAGCGAACATATAAGAAAGGCGTACTTGCTTGGCGAACATGCTGGGCGAACTTGCTTGGCGAAGTTAGTTGCAAGCGAAGTTGCCCAGCAGCAACTACGGCTCATCCAAAACTCCCATAACCATCACAGTTTTAACGCGAAATCTTTGGATACGATATTTAACCAACTCGCGATCAACCCTATGGTCGTTTTTGAATAAGATTTGGCCCGAAAATGCATAAACTTTGGACCTTTAAGCTCGAAACGTTCAATACTAGTTTAAGGGTTCATTTAATCGAGCCGTTTCCATTTCCGGGTTCATTACACTCATATTTACTATCAATTTTACAACTTTATCTTTCGTTTATACTCGATCTATTCTAGGTTCAAGTTTCAAGACTAAACATGTATAAAAATGTAAACTTTAAAGGTAAAACGGCTTACCTTTATACGTTCTTCGGTCTCGGTTAGCTTGCTTAAGGGCTCTAGATCTTGTATCTATCTTGAATCGCGTGTGCTTGCTCGGACCTCACCTCTCTTTCTCTCGGCCGAAATATGGTGTAGTGTATGTGTGTGTGTTTTGAATGTATAGAGAATAAGATGGAAATGAATGATGGTTTAGGGTTTAAGGGTGATTTAAGGAGGTATTTATACCCCTTAAGTCTCATGGACCTAAGGCCCATTACCCTTAATCCATCTTAATTAAATCCAAGTCCATGATCTTTTCCCATAGTTAGTTAATATTATTAAACGCACGACAATTTAACGCAACTTTATTTATTTATTATTAGAATATTTAGGATGTTACATCGAACCATTGCAGGAGTTTGGTAGCATTTTCTTTACCATGAAATGAGGTAGGTTTGGTGCTCAGGAAGTTCTTAAATTCATAGTTGTTCGGAGCAGCAGATGTAGCAGAAGCTTAGAGCTGAGGCTTTGGATTTGGGTTATGATAGTGCACATAGCAGCAACAAACTCTTTGGGGATCCTAGCAGCTAGATGACTATCGTGTGAACTAGAAGAACGTTAGTGACGAAGGTGGTTTCTTAGTGAAGACATTCTATGAGAATTAAAGGTAAAAGATTGTAAGATAAGGGCTACATTGCGTAAATACTTATGAGGTGATGTGGTCAATACGATTAATGCGTGATAACTAGATGAGGATATGAGGTCAATTTAAAAGTTAAAATATATTTGGTTAAGTTAACTTAATAAGCACCTAACGAAACAAAGTTTGTGTGTTGGCCTCCCAGAGCTTTCCATGGCAGTTTGAATGGCCCAACCAACTAACGAGTAAAAACAACTGAGTTGGACAGCCCATGAGCGTTACATGGCACTTTAACTGTACCAACTAATTAACGAATTATCAATACAAGAGAGTTGGACGGCCCATAAGTGTTACATGGCATTTTAACTGTACCAACTAAATAACGAACTAACGAGATAAAGATGTGTAGTTGGAGATTCCCATGAATCACCACGTTTGATGATCTCAAACCAATATAACATTTAAAACAAGTTGAGGAATGCATAGTAGGAGTGCCCATGGATACCATGTATTTTTCACCCAACTGCCCATTTAAAAAATAATATAACACAATAATCGGAAAAGACCGAATTTCGCCACGAACCACCGTGAATTCGGTTTGAAAACAACCTAAGGTGTCGGTCGTATGACAGTTGTGTCTCGCTTTGGCCTATAAGATGGAGTATTGTGGTCATGTTATCCTTCAGGTAAGGAATAACGTCTAACCTTGGGTTCTCGGAACCGGTTTGCCAAGGCCTGACTCACAGTTCTCTCCTCCTTCCAGTTATTACCGGATTTATCACACAACCTAGCCCTAAGGTGAAAGAGTAAAAACAACACTATGGATTTCTTAAGGAATTTCCCAAAAATAAAAGGCAATCTACATGATTTAAAATATTTAAGAAAAACTAAATTTGAAGTTGAGGCATAGCCTCGGAGTTGTGTATGTGTGCATGACAATATAATAATAAACAATAATTAAATAATTATCTAAGAAAGCTAAAAACAGATAATTTGAAAACATAAGGCAATCAGAAAACCATGGGCTCCCAAGCATGTTACTAAGGCACCACTAACGAACTATATTAAACCTTCGGCTCTAATACAATTCTATCACACCCCTACCTAAGGCAGAAATGTTGGGGCGTGAACTGATTACGCACACCTCTCAAGGTACTATTATGCAATATTTAAAAGTGACAATATCTAATAAATTCAATTAAATAATTCAAATAATTCAAGTACAAATCTTGAGATAAATGCAACAATATAAAATACAAATTTAAAGTTTAGACAAGTCTTGATTAAATTCTTCTAGCTGAAATCATCCGTAAATTATTCACCAATCTTGTAATAAATTTAATCTACACCTACATATGCGTAGAAAATAAAATAGTTTTGTCAACACAAGGTTGAGTGAGTAAAACACCAGTTATGTCAATACAATATAATATGAATAAATGAGAAAACTACCCTTAATGCGGTATACAATTAAGCCATTGCACGTAAACAATTCAAACAGATAATAAAATATGGGCTAAATTGTTGCTATGCGAATCGGACATTGGTTACCATGAGTTGACGGTGAAACCATTGTCATGCGATTGGACGCCGGCCACTTCGACAGTAGTATGATCATACTGTTACTGCGATTATGATGGACCTCTCTGAATGCGGTAAAATAATGCAAATAAACATATAGCAAGTTAGGCATTAAGCCGATATACACACAAGGATTAAACAGTTGCAAATGTGAATACTATATAATATGTAAATAAATAAGATACGCATACGTTCCCAAAATGGATTAAAGATAAGTAAAAAGGGGAGTGAAATACTTACCTTACAAGCAAGAGGATTAAATTAAATAAGAACAGTAATAAACGTCATGCTTGTCGAGAATATTAATGGACAAATCCTAAGAGTAATAATATCCGAAGAAATACTACGAATTAATAAATGAACTAAAAGAGAATCTAGGTAAGAGCGGCTATTACGCTTAAAATAATCTCTTTAAAAATAAATCTTTTAAAGGTTATTGAATATATATATATATATATATATATATATATAACAACCTAAATTCTTTTAATTATAATTATTATTTTTATCTAAATTTGTAATAAATAATATATATAAATAAAAATTTAAGGTTGGTCGGTATAATAAGTTATTACATTTTATTATTATTAACAAAGATCTCTTAAAATTAATATTATAAATAATAGATTATAATAAATAATAATGTTTATATAAAATATGATCTTTTATAAAATAGTTGTACTAAATATTAATATATTAATTAACAAGATTATATTAGGTATTTTAATTTAAAACCTTATTAAAATCTTTATAATAAAAACCTTTATCAATTTTTTTATTACTAAAATATATATAAATATATATATATATATGGTTTTAATCAATGTTCGGAAAAGTAGCTAGTTAAAATGTCAGTTTTAATAAAATACTGATTACTGATTATATATATAATATTAATAATAAAATTTAAATGATTAATATATTATATATATATGCTTAAAAGTAGTTTTCTAAAAATAAAGGAGGTAAAAACAAGGCTGGGGTTTCGAACCAGCGCCCCCAGCCAAGCAGACCACACACTCGCACCCCAACCCAACATGAAACTGTGGTGCCAGCTTGTTTAAAGACGATACCGAAACATTAAAACCAGAAGAACGCAAACACAATTATACTATGAATGATAAAATTGTCAATCGGCCAAAACAATCGTATGGCCGATTGACCTTGTGGCTTTTGCTACTTTCATCAAGACGAATTTAAACATATAACACAATACCTTTGATGTTTAATCAGTGGTTAATTTAGAGTAAACAGGGCCGTCAAAACGATGATCAAATCTTCAAACAAATGGCTTGGATTATATAATTGGTTATAAGGATTTCATAGGCGCTGGAATAAGGATGGTGTGTACAGGTTCAATTGTATTATAAAGATTGTTATATGTTATATCCTTAAACGAGTTATGTCGGCTGTTCATATAAGCAATACGTATCAAATACGATTGAGTTTAGATGATGGAAACGAGTATTAAGCTACAAGAAATCTAAATAGGTCTCGGTTTTGCGGATCTTGGTATAGGATATCGGTAAACGGGTTTCTGGTTAATAGATATATTAAAATACATTTACTAGATATTGCAGATTAGTCCCTAGAGTATAGATGATGGAAACACAACAAGGTTATACTATAGTTTAGGTTTAAATTTGTATATGTTTGAAAGTTAATTTTATATATTAAGTAAATATAATGAACAAATGATAACAATATAATAATAAATACTCGATAGACGCGATATTTTATTGATGAAATTTCTTGATCATCGAATGGGTCGGGTAACGAATAAAAATTATTATATGAAAAGTCCGAATTGTTACATTTAATGAGTTAGATGAAACCATAACAAAATCATATTAATAAATAGAAGATCAATCACTTTGCAAATTTCAACTTTTCAAACGTACTCTCCTCCAATCTACCCGACCACATTCAAAATTCTCCAATAATTTCCTCCTTAAAAAACCTCCCTTCACCAAATTATGTATAACATTATGCTACATCCTCTTCCAAAGCCACCTAACTATAGGTTCTTGAACTTATGTTGGGCTTGGTGTTCTCGGAAATATAATACCTTTTGAATGACCTCTTGTCTTTTTTTGATTTTTAGATCGATTCAGGCAATGAGAAATGGAAGGCTATACTCATTGGAATAGTGGATCCAATGTGTTGGCCTGTCACGTTCTCCTAGATCTCTATTAGATATGGAGTTTTATTCGTTTAATGTTGTCCGAAGGTTTGACTTTTGTAACTTTCTAACTTTGATAATAATAAATAAAAGAATTCTGTTTGCTTGATGGTGTGTTATTATTTAGCTAAACTGAGTAAAAATAATAGAGTGTGGGCTTAGACTATAAAATATGGAATAAGGGATGGTTATGGGTCTTTGGTCCATGGGCTTAAGGGTATATAAACCTCTTAAACCTCCCGAAAACCCTCATTTCCACCTTCTAGCCTCCATACACACTCAAAAAACACACACAAACACTCTCATCATTTCGGACCTAGATACGAGTAAAAGAAAGGTTGGATCTCATATTAAATATCATTATACAATAAGTTAAAAACATCCAGATCCCCATATTGGACCCAAGCCTAAGCAAAACCAAACGTACAAGGTACGTTTTAGATGTAAAGGTTTAGTTTTTGAGGTCGGTTTGCCATAATATTTTATACTAATTCAAATCGGGCCTTATTATGTAAGAAAAATGTGAATTGAATGTAAACGAGATGTTTGGAATGAAACGGGACAAACGGGTAATGTTTTGACCAGGTTAACGAAAGAAAATGATTTGGTTATAGACCAAGGCTTGATTCTAACGCAAGACGAGCAAAACGAGTACTCGTAAAGACTGGAAAGTGATAAGAATGAAACTATATGTGAATAGAGCCCTTAAGAAAATTGATTCAAAAGGAAAGTGATCGAATCAGGAAGTAATCGAATCTATTAGAAAAGTAATCGAATCGATTGGAAAAGTAATCGAATCGGGAAGTAATCATATCGATTAGAAAAGTAATGGAATCAAGAAGTCATCGAATCGATTAGAAAAGTAATCGAATCGAATTGAAAAGTAATCAAATCGAATGGTCATTCGATTAAAATTTCCATTCGATTAGAATATGTCATTCGATTAGTCTGTCATTCGATTAGAATTTCCATTCTATTAGAATTGAAATTCGATTAGATTAGTTAAAAGTTAAGTGTTCTGTTGAAATTCTAGTAAAGGACTGTTAATGAATTGAGATTCCATTCGACCCGAGCCAGAGGCTCTGCCTCTTGGACCCTGCTAGGGGCTACTGCCCCTAGACCCCGCTGCCAGGGGCGCTGTCCCCGACCCCCGTTCGTTGAGGGTGTTATTAATATAAAAATATGATATGGATATGGCTAATTAATTGATACTTGTAATTGTTATACAGTTAGCCGCGCCAGCTAAGGAAAGGAGTTACCACTAACTCTGAAAAGAATCGAACCCAGGTGAGTTTCTAGCCACATTTCTTTGTTATGTTTTCTAGGCTATGTGAATACTCGATGTGATTAGTTAATACACTTACCTTAGGTGGTAAATGTATAATATGTGATTGTTTTATGAATGATGTTTGAATGATATATGAATGTACAAAAAATATTAAGAGTACGTATAAAAGTATATAAATATAAATATAAAAAAAGTAATGTATGGTTGTATGGTAAAAGGGTGGCAGACCCTAATAATAATTGTGAAAGGAGGGTCACAAACCCTAATAATATATGTGAAGAAGGGTGGCAAACCCTAATAATATCTATGAAGAATTGTGGCAAACCCTAATAATATCTGTGAACGAGGGTGACAGACGCTAATAATATATGTGAAGGAGGGTGGCAGACCCTAATAATATGGTAGCAGACCCTACTAATATCTGTGAGGTTATAAGGAGAAAAGCTCTTTAAAACGTATAAGTATGTATGTAAAGTAAGATAAAATATGAAAGAATGAAAGTACGAAATCATGAAAGTAAGAATGAAGGTATATAGTTAAGTATGTACGAAAGAAAGTAAAGTATGTCAAGTATGTAGTGTATGAATGTATTATATGCTGCCTGATTAACTAGAACTCACTCAGTGTAACTGACTTTTAGTATGCATGCAGGTGAATAGGCTAAGGCAGTGCACTTGAGTGAAGACACATAGCATTGGACTGAAGAGGCTGGCATCTTTAGAAGAATTTTGTGATGTTATAATATGACTTTTTATATTATGCTTAAAGACAAAAGTTTGTTATTATGGAAAGATTTGAATGATATGTAATATATGGTTAAATTTTTATATACCGCGAAAAGTTTTAATTAACTCTGATATTTAGAACTATGTTTTTTAGTAAATCCAACACCAAAGCAGGGCATCGGGACCAGGGCCTTACAACTTTAAAAAGTATTTTGCTAAGCTTTTGAAATTTCTTAATATTAAGCTTAGCCCAACGCCCTCTAAGACTGAGACCATGTTGCATGCATTTGAAATGATAAATGGGATGTATAGGTGTAATCGTGTTGATAAACCCATACCCAAGATCCCAAAATGTGAGTTAATTTTGGAAAATCATATCCAACTAAGGTATGCATCAGTGTAAGCGTGTTGATAAACGCTGCCCAACATACCAAATTGCTATTCAAAGTTGGAGATTCATATAAATCGTCATGTAAGTAATGATATAGAATGCTAGATTGTTTATCGGAAACATATCGTTGAACTTATCGTTGGCGTCAAGGATGAATGCTAATAAGCATTGGTGAAATCATATAGATAAAGACATAATCGTGTGAAATTCCAAAAACTATTTTTTGTTTAGAAATTCTTGTTGTAGTTAATCCTTTGTACCATTGAAATAAATTTGTTAGCGTTAGGAATATAGTTTATTTATATTTATGTTGAATAATTATGTTGTATATGACCAAATAATAAAATAATTAAACACGTTGAACATTGTTTGTGTTTGACTTTAGTCAACTGGTCTAACAAGAATCGCATCTAATATTGTTTGTTATGTAGCAATCACTAACAACTGTCTAAAAGCACGTATAATATTATAAAAAAATTGACATAATTATACCTCATCATAATATTAATAAACGCATAATATTTACAAGTAAAAAAAAGATAAAGAGTGGACAAATAATATTAGTCCAAATGTTCTAGCACTTTAAGTTCAAGTAGAATGATAGAGAAATATGCATCTAAACCTAAGGCATGTTTAATAGGAAGATCACTTAATCTTGATTAATCATTTCAATTCTTCCTTGCTTATCTGACAACCCTAGCCATGACACTTGTGACTAATAGCATAACTATATTAGGCTAGTCAAATCACCCTATATATTATGAAAATTCTATTGTATATGCACTAAATATAGAAGATCTTATATTGTAACTATATATAAATTATTGTCAACGAAAGAAAGAAAGGGATTATACCCTAACATGCTATCATAGACCAGTGTTGCTAAACCTATTCAGCCACCACCCCCTTCATCCTTTATCTCTCTTCCACAATCATTTTTCCTCACCTCCTACAATGAACACAAAGTTGCATCCCGTGGTGACAGTGTCCAACATCAAAACATACATCCCAATTATTCTTGAAATGGAATCCGGACAATACATGTCCTGGAGCGAATTATTCAAAATTCATTGTCTTGCCTTCCTTGTTCACGACCACCTCTCTCCCCGTATAGATACTGAATCCTCCTCAAAACCACAACGAAAAGAGGGTGATAAAACCCCTAAACCTGATGTCAACTGGGATCGCCTAGATGCCATCGTTCTTCAATGGATCTACGACACGATCTATGGTGATTTGCTGCAAACTATTCTGAAGAAAAACACTCGTGCGTGTGACCATGGCTTGCCTTGGAAAATCTCTTTCAAGACAATAAAGCCACATGGGCCACCCTTCTCAAGCAACAGTTCAATAGCACTCGCCTTGCGGGTTTAAGGACATGTCTTCTTATTGCGAAGCCCTAAAGGTTCTTGCCGACCAACTCGCTAATGTCGATGCTCCTGTCAATAATGACTCCCCTATCATTCAACTCATAACCGGCCTAGGTGATCAATACGAAACCACCGCTACAATCATCTCCAACATGAAGCCGCTTCCCGATTTCTATGAAGCCCGGTCAAAACTTTGCATGTATGAGGGACAGCCTGCAAACAACACGGCATACGCCGCTAAAACGGCCACCCATGCACTTCACACCAACACCACTGCAAAACTCCCATCATCGGATATTCTGTCCGAGCGTGGTCATGGTCGTGGGAGATCACATGGCCGAGGTCGGGGCAGAAACCCAAGTGGTCATGGTCGATCTACTTTTCCTGGTTCCCAGTACCATCAAAGTACCTACAATTAATCTTGGAATCCTTCTTGGAATAGCATGCATCAACCCAACAATCAACAATGGGCTGGTATGCAACAACCCAACACCCACCAGTGGGCAGGCCCATCCCCACATCAATTCAACAACAACCAACAATGGGCCACACCACCTTGTCCATACCCGTCCAGACCCACAGGAAACAATTATATGGTTGGTAATTTGGCAGGAAACAGGTTCCTTGGTCCACGACCAAACTAGGCTTATAATACCGTTTATGCTCCTACCGACATTGAACAGGCAATGTATACAATGTCACGCAACCCTCCCGAGCAAAGTTGGGTAATGGACACCGGGTGACAAATAATCAGGGTAATTTTAAGTCATTCTTTAATACTTGCATGTCTAAAATAATCGTCGGTGATGGTAAAACCATCCCGGTACATGGATATGGAACCCAACAACTACCCCCACCATTCCCAACCCTCAAACTTAACCAAGTTCTTTACGCACCTAAACTAATAAAAAATCTTTTCTCTGTTCGTCGGTTAATAACTGACAATTGGATATCTATTGAGTTTGACCCATTTGGTTATCTTGTGAAGGACTACAAGACCCGGATCCCAATTCTCAGATGCAACATCAGCGGTGACTTGTGCCATCTCCTTCCCTTGGTTGGAGCCAAGACTACATCACCAACCTCATTTTTTCAGCTATCTCCTCTCACCTTTGGCATCAACGACTCGGTCATCCTGGCTCTTCTTTTTTACGTACTTTGAAAAATTCTTGTTGGATCAAATTTGGACCTTTAAATAAACATATTTGTCAGTCTTGTGTGTTTGGTAAAAGCATTCGCTTACCGTTTTCTGATTCTAATAATTGTACATCTTTGCCTTTTGACATAATACATAATGACCTTTGGACCTCTCCCATATTGAGTTCTAGAGGTCATCGATACAACATTTTATTCTTAGATGATTTTACAAATATTTTGTGGACATACCCGTTAGCCCGAAAATCCGATACTTACCCCCGTTTTTCACAACCTTGCAAAACAAATCCAAACACAATTTGAAAGAACCATTAAAACATTTCAATGTGACAACGATAAAGAATATATTAATTCATCATTTCAACAATTATTTAACCAAAACGGGATGCTCTTCCGCCTATATTGCCCACATACATCATCCCAAAACGGTAAAGCCGAAAGAAAAATCCGTTCAATCAATAATATCATTCGCACACTTCTCGCCAATGCCTCCCTACCCAACCATTTTTGGCATCACGCTCTTGAAATGGCAACGTATCTCCTAAATATTCTCCCTAGCCCCCACTCACAAAAATAAAACACCCCTCGAACTTCTCTATAACCGTACACCATCATATGATCATTTACGTGTATTTGGTTGTCTTTGCTATCCTCTCATCGCCACCCCCCCCCCCCCCCCACCATTCACAAACTCTCTCCCCGCTCCAACCCTTGCATTTTTCTTGGGTACCCCGGTTACCCATCGAGGTTATAAATGCCTTGACCTACACACAAAACAAATAATCGTCTCTCGTCACGTCGTCTTTGACGAAACCATTTTCCCTTTCGCCACTACTAACACTACCCCACCCTCCTATGAATTTCAACATGTGCAATCCCATACTACTACTCCTTCAAAAATACCACCCACTGTTAACAATTTCACAACCACCAATCCCATCTTGTCCACCCCACATACTCAAACGCACCTTTAGACCACTCATAGTCCACTACCCAAATACCACCTTCCAACTCACCACTCCAAAATATCCATCCCTCCTCATCGATCCAATCCAACTTAAATCACTCCCCTCCCTCAAGTCCACTAAACAATAACCCTCTCTCTGCCCATCCACCTACCACACCAATAAATCATCTCTCTACACCACCCACACATATTCTGACCAAAACCACACTACCTCCACCGAAAACTATCAACCTTTCCCTAAAGGCATCCCATCTCAACCCACCCGTACTATTCGCACCCATGCAATGGACGGTGTTGTCAAACCTAAATGACACTTTAATCTCTCCAACTCCACCATCATTCCCATACCTAAAAACCCCACCTACGCCTTATTCATACCGGAATGGCACAAAGCCATAACCGAAGAATATCATGCACTTACTAATAATGATACATGGGATCTTGTACCTCGACATACAAACATGAATGTCATCCGAATTATGTGGTTTTTTAAACATAAATTTCATAGTGATGAGAAACTTGAACGCTACAAGGCACGCCTAGTATGTGATGGTTGGTTACAACAAGTAGGGGTTGATTATGGGGACACGTTCAGTCCAGTCGTGAAACCGGCAACATTAGAACAGTTTTATCCATAGCTCTATCAAAAGCATGGTCGGTTCACCAATTAGACGTCACAAATGCCTTTCTCCATGGACATCTTGCTGAAATCGTATACATGTATCAACCCATGGGATTTCGTGATAAAAACTATCTGAACCATGTGTGCAAGTTGAAGAATTCGCTATATGGTCTCAAGAAGGCCCCAATTGCCTGGTACCAAAGATTCACAGATTTTGTTCAACAATTAAGTTTTATACAAAGTCGTTGTGACAACTCCCTCTTTATCCTTCAAAGTGGCACCGACACGGCATATCTTCTACTTTATGTGGATGACATCATCCTCACAACATCATCTGAAAGCCTCCGTCTACAACTCATGTATCGTCTTGGAACTGAATTTGCCATGAAATACTTGGGTCCTTTGCGGTTCTTCCACGGTATCTCCGTTACTCGTACCTGTAATTCGATGTTTTTGTCTCAACAAACATACGCTAATGACATCGTCCATCGTGCCGGCATGCAAACATGCAAAACCGTAGACACTCCAGTAGACACAAGTTCAAAGATCAGTGCCAACTCGGGAAGGGATTTTGTGGATCCTACTCTCTACCGTAGTCTTGCGGGTGCCCTACAATACTTAACATTCACCCGTCCCGACATTAGTTA
Source organism: Bidens hawaiensis (assembly GCF_021521415.1). NCBI lineage: Eukaryota > Viridiplantae > Streptophyta > Magnoliopsida > Asterales > Asteraceae > Bidens > Bidens hawaiensis. The sequence goes on from NW_027492549.1 coordinate 114,330, forward strand.
TGCGGTACAACAGATCTGTACGCACATGCACGCCCCTGTAACATCCCGTTTTTCTAATTTCGGTTAATAAAATGAAATATGAGTTATTATGAGTCGGGCTAGTGTTGGGTTAAATGGATATGGGTTATGGACTTGGGTTATGAAGGAAGGAAGGAAGGAAAGACCATGGGCTTAAGCCCATGATCCATAATTATATAAACCTTAAATCACCCATTTAATTCATTTCACACATATTCCATGCACCACCAAAACACATACTTAAGCTCTCTCTCTAATTTCTCTCCTTCTCTAGCCGAATCAAGATAGAAAATCGATCCTGATCCAAGGTAATGATAGTATGATGTTGTATGAGCTTAAACCCGTTAGATATGGTCACGAAACGACGAGCAGACACCGTTAAACCGTTCAACCGAACCTAAGATGAGCTTAGGGATCGCCCTAGCTCAGATCTGGATCGAACGTGAAGAAAAACGGTGAAAAACGAGTCAAAACTCGTTTTTCAGGCGAAACCGCGTTTTTCCGGCGACGGCGCCGGAAATGGTACGAGAATAAGGGAATGTCAGAGAATGTTCTGACATTCTCAAACCTAACCCTAGTTTGTTAACGGGGAGTTACGAACTAGAGGTAATTCGCTAGTTGATTCGTGTAAGGAAGCATAACGAACTAGCTTTAGTTCGTATCCAATTCATTAAGGGAAGAAGTTGACGAATTACCCTTAATTCGTTATAGTCATTCGTTAAAGGAGATAACGAACTGGAGGGTCCAATTCGCTACATGGACTGGTTCGTTATATATGGACTGATTCGTTAGAGGGTCCAGTTCGTTACAAGGACTAATTCTTTATGTTAGGCCAATTCGTTAAATAGCCAAGTAACGAACTAGAAGTTTAACATAATGATATAACAATCCCTGGACTTAGAAAAGAATGGGATAATTACATAATAGTCCTTGGGCTTTGATGATTTATGAAAGACACCTTTAAAGGTTAATGAGTAACAATTAACTAACCGGTAATAATCCAATGAAGTAAAAATGACTTAGATACGTGTGATAAATTTAGCAAATGATAAGAAGAGCTAGAACTATATTTAATATATGTATGATAATATAGTTAGTCGTGCTCAGCTCAATAAAGGATTAACTATAAACGGTGATTGTAATCGCGTTCAGTTGAGTTTCTAGCCCCATTCCTTGTTATGTTTTCGGGGTTGTGTGCATACTCGATGTGATTAGTTAATACACTTACCTTAAGTGGTAAGTGTATGTCTTATATGATTTATGTATGAATGAATGTTTGACGATGCATGAACGATCTTCGGATATTGCATGTACCGTCAAGGGATAGTGTAAAGATATAATTGTCATATATATGATGTATAAATGATGTATGGACGTACAGAAGTTATATTTATGAATGTATAGAAAGGTACGAAAAGTATAATTAGAATAGGGATCGACCCTAATAGTATCGGCGAATGTAGGGAACTGATCCTAATAGTATCGGCGAATGTTGGGAACCGACCCTAATAGTATCGGCGAATGTAGGGAACCGACCCTAATAATATCGGTGCATGTTATAGGGCGGAATGCTCTTTAAAACGTATCTGTATGAATGAAAGTATGAATGTAAGTATGAAGGAAAGAATGAAAGTACGTGTGTATGTAAGTAGATATGAAGGTATGTGCCTTCGGGTGCATATGTGAGTATGTGAATGTATCGTATGTCGTCTGATTAACTAGAACTCACTCAGCGTAGATGACTTTTAGTATGCATGCAGGTTAATCGACTGAGACAGCTGGTATGAGGAAGACACATGGCAGGAATTGGAAGAGACTGACATCTGAAGATTTGTCATGATGTTTTGATACTATGTTTTGTTTATGTTTTAAAAAGACAAGTTATGAATATTTGTAATGAACGTTTGGCTATTATTACTATACCGCGAAAGTTTTAATTAACTCTGATATTCAGAACTGTGTTTATGAGTAAATGCAACGTCCAATGTAGGGCACCGGGATCGGGGCCTTACAGCCCCGAAAATGGATCATTAAAATGCCCTTAAACGTATCATCCGCTACATTAAGGGTACCGCATCTTACGGTCTTACTCTCACAGCTTCAACAAACCCGTCCCACATTGCCTACACTAATGTTGGGCGGCGTGTCCGGACACCCGGCGATCCACAAGTGGATATTGCATGTATTACGGGTCCAACCTTCTCGCATGGTCTTCAAAGCGACAAGCAACGATCTCTCGGTCGAGTGCGGAAGCCGAATATCACGCGGTTGCGAATGTTGTTGCCGAAATATGTTGGTTAAGAAATCTGTTATTGGAGCTACGCCGCCCTTTGACCCGAGCTACCATTGTTTATTGTGACAACATAAGTGCTATATACTTGTCTAGCAACCCCGTACAACATCAAAGGACAAAACACATTGAGCTCGATGTCCATGTTGTTCGTGAACAGGTTCAACGGGGTCAAGTTCGAGTTCTTCATGTTCCATCTCGGTACCAGGTAGCAGATATATTTACTAAAGGTCTTCCTCGGGTGCTATTCAATGACTTTCGGTCCAATCTCAGCTTACGGTCTCCTCTCGCTTCGACTGCGGGGGGTATAATAGCATAACTATATTAGGCTAGTCAAATCACCCTATATATTATGGAAATTCTATTGTATATGCACTAAATATAGAAGATCTTATAATGTAACTATATATGAATTATTGTCAATGAAAGAAGGCAAGGGATTATACCCTAACAGTGACAAAATGATTCTCATGAGGAATCTGAGATACAAAAATATCCCTCGTTCCTCTTTAATGTTGTCACAAATATCTCGTAGCAGATGCTTAGAGTAGTTGTAGGGTTGTTGTTTCATAATAGCATGAAGGCGTTGGCCTTCGGGTGTCGCTACCCAGTTTAGTCTCGGCTGTATTTGTACAATCGTAAGCAAATTCATGCACAAAAACTGATATGAACGAAAGCATGGTATACATAATACTGTACTTTTCATTCAGCTTCTAAAATATGAATTACAAAGTGCATTACCCTTTCTCAGTCACTGGCATATTATGTACATATACATATGTAAAATAGTGTACGCCTCACCAACCAATACAACCCTACACTTTTATGATATATCATTCTGATTACTACTCTTTATAGGATAAATTGCATAATAACCTTGCTACTTCTAATATTCATATAACTAACACAACTGTTTGACTCATAAACATAGCTTACACTAAAAACAGATAGACAACTATACTCTATTATTAGTTTAGCTTCCAACAGCAACATGTCAACCATGTCAGCTAAAATATAATACTTCTTGTTAATCACTGCATATTGCGTTATTGCTCATTTTCAGCAATTTGTGTTGAATTTGCAGAAATAGTTTGAGGTGGAACTTCCATATGTCTTAAAAACAGTGGAAAGATTTGGGCTGTTGTACGCATGAGAGAGATTTCTGAGCAGATAACAGCCATTATAGTTGCAAGACCCATAATCATGAAGAGTACAAAGAAACTATGTACATCTAGACTTTGCGGAAAGGAGTCGGCTGGTTGTGGTGGAAGAGGACCTTGAATACCAGATACTCTTTCTTCATCCGTGTCATATCTGGACCTCCAGTAACCTTTATAACGGCCCGTGAAAAATCTAGTTGTAATGGAGACCCCCGAGAGAAAGCCTAAGATAAATGAACACACTTTTAAGTCATGAATAGTCTTTGGTACATATTTGAACACTTTTATTGATTAGCAAGTTAGACACTCACAAATCCTAATCCAGGTTCTGTGGCCAGTGGTCCAACCTTCATGTAATTATCTCCATACTTGGCTATAAATCTGTCAATGAAAGGAAGCTCATCAAAAATGGCATCCACCGTTCCCTTATCCAAAACATTTTTATAGTCATCCATGCTTGACAATGGTTGGAGCATATCTATGGTCGAGGGACATTGCACAGGATCATTTGCAAAATCTCGGACAAATGAACCATTTTGATATCCAACTATGTGATATTCTTTTGGCACTTTAGCTTGTAGTTGATTTACGGTTAACCATGAGGATAAGCATGCTGTGAAGATCTGGATTACTATAAAGATCATAGATAGCCATATAACAAGCACAACTTTAGAGCATCTGTTATGTATCCTTCCTATAAAGGTTTAACATTATATTATATAAGTATATGCGTTCTTTTTCTATTAGCCTCATTCAAGATTTTTATTATTAAAAATGATAATAAAGCCTCTATAAGATATATACCATACAGTGGTAGTTTATGTACCTTCATGGAAGAAAAATGTAGAAACAGGAAACCAAATAATCATAATAAGTTTATGATAGAAAGGCACGTTAAATTCAGGGTTGCCTGCACGGTACTCCAAAATACCAATAGCTACACCAATAAACATACTAGCACTAAGTATCGTGAGCCAAAGTCTCAATTTAAAAGGTCTTAGTAAAGTTAGCAGGGTTTGGTTCCATTGTTGTGCCGCTGGAACAAGCATGTATATTTCAGAACTCATATATGGTATCGTAAAATCAACATATTTTGTTCGGTTTGCTGTGATGGTAATGTCTCCTGCCACAGCTTCGCACCTCTACATGGAGATATGAAATTAACTGATAAGTGACAATTAACATCATGATATACAAGCTATATGTGCGTATATATGTTGGTGTGTGTATGGAAGTGATAATAAGAAATCACAATTACGAGAAAACTGAGAAGGTGTCACCAATCAATTAATTCGTTTATTTATTTTTTTTCTGCAGTATTTTCATATCTTATTAAACATTGCCAAAAATATAAAAAATTGTATGTAGTTAGCGAGTTACACATATGTTACTTGTAATCTACGTATACTATAAAATACAAATATGTAACTTCATGAGATATATATTGGTTTATTTTTTTCTACTAATAACCTTAAAACTAAAAGAATTGAATATATATATCTACAATATATATAAACGAAGATATAAAAATCTTATGTGTCGCGATGTGGTCGCTCCCCTTTTTTTGGAGTCACCAGATTTGCTTGATTTTTAAATGGAGGCTTCTCATGCATTTGACCCAAATTCATGGGTATGGATCTTACCAAACCCAGATATTTCTTAAACGGGTTATAACATCTCATTAAATTAAAAATTAATCCCACCAAATTATTGATGTAAAAATCCTATAAAATAGGATATAAATTAATATATGATTTATTTTAAAAAAAAAAAAATATATATATATATATATATATATAGATATTACTTAAATTAAAAAACCAATTTGATAGTAAAAAAGATAAACAGGTCTTGTGTCTCATCAAATCATACGTATATTATTAACTTTCAAAAATATTATTTATAATTAAAAAACCAATTTTATAGTAAAAAAATATAAACGGGTCTTGAGTCTCATCAAAACCATATAGCTTTTAAACCGGGTTATAATATCTCATTTATTTGTGAAACAATTTATTATCAAACCATAAGTATATTATTAGCTTTGATACAATAAAAAATATAAATTCAAAAAATAAATAAATATTAGAACAAACAATATAAAAAAACACCCGTAATACGGGGGTTAAAAACTAGTGTATATATATATATATAGGGGTGAGATCTAGAGAGAACTCCTTTTAAAGAGAGAACTAGAGAACTACTAAAGAATTATTTTTAACTATTTTAAAAAAAATATTTTGTGATTTTTTTTTCTTTCCTTCTAATAAGATGATATTGATACTAAAAAAAAAAAAAAAAAAACCTTGTCGGTGTAGTACTGTAGTGCATATGTGCACTAATGCCTATTTCATATATACAATAGTGTTTTATTGCATATAATACAACACAATTGCATTATCCAATACACACTATTGAATATATACAAATACGACACTAATAATTGTATGCAAAACACATTATCGCATATATGTAATACAACACTAATGCACATATGCACTATATTGATTTTTTTTAATTTTTGTATATAATATAACACTATTGCAAATAAACAATACAAACAACTATATATATGCTATTCAACACTATTTCAAATATCAAAATGCGCACTATTGCACATATGCATTATAAAAAATGTCGGTGTATTGCATATATGCATTACTCGTTAATTTTTTTTATTTTTTTATTTTTTTTTATTTTTATATTTTTTTGTGGTGAAGAATAACAACATATAATAAAGATGAAAGAAAAAAAATTTAAAATATTTTTTAATTAAATTAAAAATAGTTCATTATTAGTTCTCTAGTTCTCTCCATAAAATGGAGTTCTCTCATGATCCTCTCCCTATATATATATATATATAAATAGGATCAGGATCATGAGAGAACTTTTTTGAAATTGAGAACTATGAGAACCATTTTAGACCACAAAAAACCTAAAAATAAAAAAATCATAAAATAAAAAAAACACAAAAATGAAAAAAGTAAAAAAACCAAAATTCTTATTTTAACATCCCGGTTTCATTAAAAAAAACTCGGTTTAGCAAATTATATACACATATGTATAATATATACATATATGTACATTTACATGATTTTTTATACACTCTTGTATAATTTAAGTTAAATGATACTGTACATATGTGTATATTACGTAACTAAAGATCAAATAAAATTATACATATGTGTATAATACGACGTTTTTTTTTTATTTTTTTGTAATTTTTTTTAATGAAACCGGAATGAAATATAAGAATTTTGGTTTTTTTACTTTTTTAAAATTTTTGTTATTTTTTGTTTTATGATTTCTTTAAATATTTTTTTAAAGATGTTTTTAGTGGTCCAAAATGGTTCTCAAAGTTCTCAATTTGCAAAGGGTTCTCTTAGGATCCTTACCCTATATATATATATATAGTGAGAGAGAGAGAGAGGATTAAAATCATGTGAGAACTATTTTGAAATTGAGAATTTTGGAAATCATTTTAGAACAAAAAAAATACTCTATTTAACAAAAAAAAATAAAAAAATTTATAAGACAAAAAAAACTCGAAAACAAAAAAAATAAAAAAAGTAAAAAAAACCAAAAGTTTTTATTTTTGGAATGTGTATTGTGTATATTACGTAACTAAAGATCAAATAAAATTATACATATGTGTATAATACGACGTTTTTTTTATTTTTTTGTAATTTTTTTTAATGAAACCGGAATGAAATATAAGAATTTTGGTTTTTTTACTTTTTTAAAATTTTTGTTATTTTTTGTTTTATGATTTCTTTAAATATTTTTTTAAAGATGTTTTTAGTGGTCCAAAATGGTTCTCAAAGTTCTCAATTTGCAAAGGGTTCTCTTAGGATCCTTACCCTATATATATATATATATATATATATATATATATATATATATAGTGAGAGAGAGAGAGAGGATTAAAATCATGTGAGAACTATTTTGAAATTGAGAATTTTGGGAAACATTTTAGAACAAAAAAATACTCTATTTAACAAAAAAAAATAAAAAAATTTATAAGACAAAAAAAACTCGAAAACAAAAAAAATAAAAAAAGTAAAAAAAACCAAAAGTTTTTATTTTTCAACCCGGTTTTATAAAAAAAATATCAGTTTAACAAAATTATACACATACGTATAATACTTATTTTTTAAATTTTGATACATGTTTTTTATACGCATATGTACAGTTTAAGTATATGATAATGTATATATGTGTACATTACGTAACTAGAGATTAAATGAAATAACATATGTGTATAATACAAAGTTTTTTTTTATTATTTTTTTTAATTTTTTTAAATTTTTTTCATGAAACAGGAATGAAATATAAGAATTTTGGTTTTTTTACTTTTTTAAAATTTTTGTTATTTTTTGTTTTATGATTTTTTTAAATATTTTTAGAGGTTTTTTTAGTGGTCCTTAATAGTTCTCAAAGTTCTTAATTTTCAAATTGTTCTCTTAGGATCCTATCCTATATATATATATATATAATGGTTCAAATAAGAAGTTTTATAAGAATGTTAAGAATAATAGATTTTTTACATTTGGCATTATAACCTATGATGAAATTAACAATTATATGAAACAATATAAGTTATAATGGTGAAAGAGTAATTTTAGGAAACTAAGACGGTTTTGATAATTTTATATCTCAACCATTAATTGACATATCCAATGGCTATGATTTATTAGTTGTATTTCTAGAAAACTACTTTTTTTAGAACAACTCTCCCATATATATATATATATATATAAATATATATATATATAAATATAGATATATATATATAGAGAGAGATAGAGAAAGAGAGAGAGAGAGAGAGCAAAGTAATAATAAGAAGTAAATTTTTCTTAAGAAGTATATATATATATATATATATATATATATATATATATATGGTAAGAATCCTAAGAGAACCCTTTGCAAATTGAGAACTTTGAGAACCATTTTGAAACACTAAAAACACCCTTAAAAAATATTTAAAAAAATCATAAAACAAAAAATAACAAAAAATTTAAAAAAGTAAAAAAACCAAAATTCTTATATTTCTGTCCGGTTTCATTAAAAAAATAAAAAAACAAAAAAAATAAAAAAACGCTGTATTATACACATATGTATAATTTTATTTAACCTTTAGTTACGTAATATACACATATGTATAGTATCATTTATCTTAAATTATACACATGTGTATAAAAAAATCATGTAAATGTACATATATGTATATAGGGGAGGGTTATACTAAAAAGAAGTAGTTTCCTAGGAAGACTAGGAATAAATCATAGTCATTGGATCATGTTAATCAATGGTTGAGATTTAAAATTACTAAAAACTGACATAGTTTCCTAAAATTACTCTTTCACCACTATAACCGACATAGTTTCTTAGAATTGTTCTTTCACCATATGTTGTAATGTCACTTGTCAAAAATATATTGGTTCTTACCATTATTAGGAAACTCTTTCTTTTTATTTGAACCATTTTCTATGTATATATTATACATATGTGTATATAATTTATTAAACCGAGTTTTTTTTTTGTGAAACCGGGATGTTAAAATAAGAATTTTATTTTTTTTTTACTTTTTTTCATTTTTGTGTTTTTTTTATTTTATGATTTTTTTTATTTTTGGGTTTTTTGTGTTCTAAAATGGTTCTCAAAGTTCTGAATTTCAAAAAATTTCTCTCAGGATCCTGATCATATATATATATATATATATATATAGGGAGAGAGAGGGAGAGGAGAGAGAGAGAGCGATGTTATAATAAGAAGTTAATTTTTATTAAGAAGTATAGGAAGTGTGTTTTTGCCATTAGATTTAATTAAACACACCGCATAATAAACAAATTTTCTATATCCACCGTCACATCAACATATCTATCACACCAAAATATTTTTAAACTTCTTAGACAAACTCCACTTCTTATTATAACCACACCCTATATATATATATATAAAAATTGATTCAATGGTAGTAGGTCTCTCTCTTTGTGTATGTGTGTGTATGTACGTAGGAGTGCAATCATTTGGGAACTTGTATGAATACTAAATATCAATGGTAGTAGGTCTCTCTCTTTGTGTATGTGTGTATAAGTAAATTTCATCTAAAACATCAAGAAAATAAATTTACATCAATAGGCTATTTAAGTACGTGTAATAAACGATTACATTATAGTGTGAATACTAAATATTTGCATAATGTAAACGTTTGTTATATCATTTTATAAAGTTGAGCCGTGTAATAAAAAACATTTGTAATGTTTTTTTTTTTAAACGTAACCGATATAATACAGATGAGAAAAATGCAATCGACTAAATATTTCAAATAAACACTAATCATTAGGGAAAATGTCATAAAAAACCAACTAACTTTCTTAGTTTTCTCACAAAAGTCCTTCAACATATTTTTGCATGTTAAAGTCCTTGTACTTGCTATTTTTAAACAGATATGTGAAATTACCTATGATAACAGGTTAATGACCCACAACTCATTTTATATAATAAATAAATAAATGCACCGTGTAATTATATCTTCCTCTTCAACCTCTTGCGCCGACACCATCGTCAAACCACCTTCTCCACCAAACTGCCCGTCACCTATCACGTCCATGTCATGTCCACCATCTTTGTTCACCTATTCATTGTCCCCAAAACCTTTTATATCTTCTTTTATTACTTATTCCATATTCATTGTCCCCAAATTTGCTTTAACTGAGACCCTTTTAAGAAGCCAATCTAGCGAATGATTCAATCAACGGCTCGATTCCGTTGTCGTTTTACAGTGTACCGGAACTAGAGTAGCTTAACATTTCACACAATAATATTTCTGGCAATTTTTTTCGGGATTTGCAAACAAAGTTCTAGTAAATGCGATAATTGATTTGTCATCTAATAATATGACCGGAGCAATCCCAGAACCCGGCGTGTTCTTCAACAAAAATGAGAGTTCAATCGCCGGAAACCGCGAGCTTTGCGGAAAGTCGTTAAAAAAACCTCTGTGTAGCCCCGTCCTCGGTTTCCACTCCACCCAACGCCTCTTGCGATTCCATATATCCGCCCGCCATCACCGGTTTCCCAAGAACTATCCCCTCATCTCCTTCAACCATTTCGTCGAACACCTCCGATGCATCATCAAAAACCAAGTTTAGAAACGAACACAATTGTCGGAATTGTAGCCGGCGTCACTGTGGAAAAGATATTAATTAGACATAGGCAATCCCTTATCTTTTGAATCCGTGAGGCGTGTGACGGGCAGTATGGTGGAGACGGTGGATTCACGGTGGTGCAGGTGTCGGAGGTAGAAGAAGAAGATATAATTAAGCAGTGTCATTTTATTTTATTATTATATAAAAAAATGAGGAGTTGTGGGTTATTAACATGTTATCACATGTAACTTCATATTTTTGTTTAAAAATATCAAATACAAGGACTTTAACATGCAAAAATATATAGAAGGACTTTTATGAGAAAACTAAGAAAGTTGGTTGGTTTTTTGTGACATTTTCCCTAATCATTATTAGTACGTTACAAACGAAAGAAAACAAATTTTTAAGACTTCCTACAACAAAACCATGTTGAAACTAAATCAAATTCTAACCCTAGTCGAAATAATTATTTAATTCTAATCTAGATTTCAAACAACTCTAGAGAAATAAAAAATAAACAAACAAAACAAACGACCGTTAAAGTTTTAGTAATCTCCTCCTTCCACCCCTCGAGATAATTGGGTCGTACCACCCCTTAAACATTGCACGTTTTTTTAATATAATCTATATTGATGCCATGTTCAAGTAATCTAAGTAGATGAGATGACTCCTTTATCAGCCAGCCTAACATCTATCTTAGTTTAGTTACTAATTGTGCATACCTTGCGTTCAATTTGCTGAACAAGCTCATCATAGGAACCTCTACTTTCGCCGTTTTCATTTACGAATGGCACAAAAACAGGTTGAATCTTGAATGGTAATTCTTGTAACACCAAGCAAAATATAACTATGGAGAATCCGCCTTTCAATTCACCATCTTTGTTGACATCTACGAATTCAGTGAATGCGGTTTTCTTTGGCACCCATACTGAAGAGGTAGGTCCCAGCAGAGCCCAGTTGGACCCGCAAGACTCACCTTGAAGAGGGACGTCTGCGCAAGGACCAACTGCTTCCGCAGGACCCACCATGCTCAGAGACCTTACGCGCAGTACGCCAGCTGTTCCCGCAGGGAAAGCCTCCCAATGGTGAAGTACCCTGCTTGTTCCCGCAGCTGCGGATACAAGCCATCAGGGAAGGCTACCAGCACTGATAGCAAGGCTACACGCACAAGGCACTAACTCGATACTTCAGTAATGTCACCTGAAGGAATGAGCAAGGCGGGAATACTCCCGCCCAAATGAGCCAGTCCGTATGCTTCTGGAAGATCTTTTGTACTATACCTGCCAAGGTATGGGCAGAATAGACGATCTGACCAAAACAGCCCATGAACCAATCACAGGGTGACAGCTCACCGACAACAGTACGAGGAGGAGCACCCTCTAGTACTGTTTGTCACTATTAGCCGCTGCCTACTCACCAACCCTCACTGTGGGACGTGCGTAGCCTACAGTTGGTGGAACAGTGCATAGCCGGCAGTAAAGGAACAGTACACAGCCGGCCTTGTCACTGTCGGCCGCAGCCTATCCACCAACCAGCATGGCTTGTGCGTAGCCCACTGTTGGTAGAACAGGGATACTATTCAGCCGGCTGTACCTTCTTGGAAACCTACCTTCGGCTATAAATACTCCAACACCTTGGAATGGTAAGGACATCATCTGATATCTCATTATCTTATCTTCTCTAGCAATCTCTTAATATACACTTATATTCAGAGCAATCTAGTCTGATTCTCACGCCGGAGGGTGGTCACAAGGAGGACCCCCCCCCCCCATTCTCAGTGACGAGCTTACGGTGTCTGTTTTGCAGGTCACCTGAAGAACAACTTTCTTTACTGGACCTCATCCTCGTGGGAAACATCTATTTAACCCCCAGATTATCCGTAATCTGCCGGGGTCACTTAGTGTTTCTTCACATACCTTCAACATTTGACATGGATTTTGTGTTTTGTTAGCGTCACTCTTCCATTTGGTCCCTAAAATGTCTTTTACACATGCCACAAATAGGAGTTCATTTATAGAAAAGAAGGAAAACACATGTGAAAGTACTTACACTAGAGTTGCTATTCAATGAATACACTAATTAAACCATAGAATATTACAACTGTTTGACGATCACTAGTAGAAAAAAGACTTTTAATTACATGCGCACTATGACAAGCGATGATTTATGACTTGCAAATGTGTGTCATTCAAAAAATGTCATATTGTTAAAATTTTAAGAAATTATGACACCTATTATTACCGATTCAATAAGTTAAAAATAAACATCATAAGAAAATGGTTGTCATATTAAAATGTCTTAGGGGGTGTTTGGGATTCCTTATTTGCATCAACTTATATCTTATAAGCTTTTTGAAAAGTTAATAAGATGTATAAGGTGTTTGGCAACCCATAAGGACTTATGAATTTTAACTTAATAAGAAGACAAAATAAAGGGGTTTTGAAAAGTTATGAATTTGTAACTTATTAACTTAATGAGTTTGATTTACCTATTACACCCTTCCAACCCTCAAAACTCATTACATTCATTTTAAAAAAGAGTGTCCTTATTAGTTATTTTGTTTTTCCTTAACACATAAGCTAATCCAAACATATTTTTAAAAACTTCTTTTAAAATAATCATAAGTTAATAAGGTCTTTTAACAACAAAATCTGTTTTTTCACTCAAATAAGCAATCCCAAACACACGCTTAGCATCCCATCTTAAATCAGTTCAAATAACTTAACCCGTCCAATATCCTACACACAACTTCTAATCTCAAATATCCAGAATACACACAAAATTGCCGTTATATAATCTAAGGTTTCTCAATGTTGTGCCACGATCAGTCCTCGATCGGTAAGGTTTCTCAAAATTTCTGTTTAATATTATGTTCATGATTGATAGGGTTTCTCAAAACTGTCGTATTTGTTCATAATTTGTTATTTGCAGTCGATTGAAGGTTTATATGCGGTTGAATCAAGGATTATTTTGCAATTGCTCATTATCTGCAGTCGATTGAAGATGTATGTGCGTTCAATTAATTACATAATCTTTTCATATATTTTAGTCAATTTTTAGCTGCTAGGGTTTTGGAAACTTTATGTTTTGTTGTTAATATACAGGTATAAGTTTTCGTTTTCGTTTAATGCCATAGATAGGTTGTTGTTGTTGTAGAGGGTTATTTTTTTAATGCATACCAAGTGTTCGACTAAATGTCTATATGTCTTTTTGTTCTTTGAGGTGGACTTGTTGATCGGTTATTGACCTGCCTATGATCGGTTTTTCACTGTTCTTCGGCCTATTAATCGGTTTGGAATCACAACCAGTTCTTAACTGGTTCGTATAAAAGACAAGTAAAACTGTTGTTTTGACCAAATAGTGTTAACAAATAAAACTGATGCAAACATTTTATGGCTAAAGGTTATCTTCTAAATACATGATAACCATAAAGATTGTTATTATATACCTCTAAAAGCATGCATTCAGTAGAATTGGATTTAAATGAACTGTCAATTTAATATTTCAAAAAAAACAACTTTGAATGAACGGGTCGTCTCCGTGCCAATTAAGAAATGAACATTCATGTCGTGTTTGGGTTTATTAGACTTATATCTATCTTTTTATTTGTTAATGGGCCGAATGGAAAAAAAATAAAAATAAGCACCACTGCATAAATGTATTCTACAGTTTCTTCTTTGCTTATGAAGGGTCTTTTAGACTTATATCTTTTTATATGCTGATGGGCAAAATGAAAAGAAAAGAAATGTTTATTTGTAACCTTTACTTTTGAAAATTAAATTGACTATTTGTATTCTATTTCAAAGACACCAGTTACCACATAACAGTTGTAGCTAATTTACGTCCATTATTTAATTGTTTCGTTTCCTATATTTTATAAAAAGTTTTTATCTTAGTGTATTGTGAAATCATATCTTCATATATGTTTGTGTGTTTTCTTTTGATGTTCAACTTAACTATTTCTTTTATGTTACAGCTGTTCGGTGTCAGAAACCTGCTTGAATCATGAGTTTGTCTTTGGCACGTACTTTTTACTTAGTTTCAGTTCTGTTTAGGTGAACTTAGTCATAGTTCATTAAACAACAAAGATAACCAAAAATTGGTATCAAGCCAGTCAAGAAACATATGAAGTGATCATTTAGAGAGATTTTAAGGAATGCCATCAAAGCTATACGCGTGGAAAGCGACATAAACCTGTAGCATGCAACGATCTTCTGGATGATTTAAAGGGTTGCATCGGGACCTCCATAAAGTTTTGGCCTGATTTGCAAAGTATTTTCGTTTTATATTGCCTTAATTTAGTTTTATGTAAGCATCTTTTTTTTCAATGTAATTATATAACTATTAATGCAGTATTCACATATGGATTCTGGAATGGAGTTTGATAACGTTACTGTTGCTGCACGTGTTCAGTAACGGGCGTTTCTTGTCCCGGGGGTAAAGTCATAATCGTTGCTTTAAATTTTGTTTTGTTTTTCTTTTATTGACTTACTTATAATCGGTAAATTTGGTTTTTGTTTTGTTTCCAACGGGTCAAAGGGGTATAAAAGTCCCAAGTGTGCTTATAATACATAAAATCTCCTACAAATTGTCAATTGATCTGAGAGCATGTTTAATTGTGTAGTGTCCTACTCAGCCGGGAAATACCGAGTGTGGTTATTATATCTTAAACTTTCTGAAGGAGATCGTCCGTGAAGGACTTGACATACTCGTCAATAACGATGTAAGTGTAATGTACATGTTTGATCATGTTTGTATTGGTTTGTTTTGACCCAACTTGTTTTGACGGACCAAATTTTGTAACGTTTTCTTTTTTTTTTCTTTTTTTTTTTAGGTTGGGCGAGGCAAAGAGGAATACATAGAGCCAGATTTTGATGCTGTTTGAGAAGAATGGTCGAATTATGCGGCACAGTTTATTTTCCGATAGTGATTAATTATATTGACTATTAATCAATATTATTGTTAACTTGAGAATATATATAATATTTTGATGTACGATGTCTAATTAAGAAATGAAATGAAATGAATATTTTTGCTCTATAATTGCGTCATTAATATAAAAAGTAATTATACAAAAAAATATAATAATTTATTTTAAAAAAAAGCTATATGATGACATGCATAAGTGTTGGTCATAAATTGGGTCATAAATGCGTGTCATTAAAAATGACACACGAGTGCATGTCATGTTTTGTTTATGATTGGGCCATTAACTACACGCATATGCTTGTCATCTATACCATATAAGGGGGGAGGGGGTGGTGCAAAGCTCATCACACACCACCTCCAATGATGGTGTGCCACATCACCAACCCCAAATCCATCACATGTGATGGATTTTTACTAGGGGTGGTGGTGTGATAGATTTTCACCCCATCACTAGCGTGATGGCCATCACGCAACACTCCCCCTCACGCTTGACAAAAAGACTAGCGGCGGTGTGCTAAGAGCCATCACGCGGTGCCCCGTGTTGGGTTTCGTAGGCCTTTTCGGTGTAGGCCCGGTTTATTATTTGAAGTCCAAACGGCAGGCCCGGCCCGGTTTGGATTTCTTGTTTAATAAGATACAAACCCTAAGTGTATCTCTATATATTTGATGTCGTGTAATTGTAATCGTCGTCACTCAATAAAAGATATACCTAGTTGCCACCCGTGGACGTAGGTCAGTTTAGACCGAACCACGTTAAATCCTCGTGTTCGTTATTGCTTTCGTGTCGTGTTCAGTTCGTGTGTGCGTTTAATCCTAACAAGTGGTATCAGAGCTTAGGTTCGGTTCACACGAAGAACACTTTGAACCAGTGGAGTCGCCGCAAAACCTTCTGGCCGCCGCCACCCTACCTCGTTGGGGTTTCGCCTCCGCCTACGGTTTTTCGATCGTCTTTAGGTTTACCGCCGTTTCGCCGCTAATAAACCCAGTGAGACGATCTCAACTTGGGTTCTGTTTCGAAAGTCAAGCATCGTATCACCACCGTTTGACCGCCACTACGCCACCGCTAAAAATCGTTTCAGATCTTATCAAAGGGCAAGTTCTTTAACCGAATCGCAGGTTCCTTTTTTTTGAATAGGAAGCCAGAAATAAGTAGATATTAACGAAGTGTTGCAAATATATTTTGTTCCACAAGTCGCTATTTGCTCTTTGTGTTTGACCAGGAAGAAGGAATTTTAATTGTAGAACTGTGGATTAAAAATTAAGGGAAGGAGCTTTTTTTAAAATTTGAGTGGGGTTGGAAATACTTTGGGCAGTTTAGCCAAAGAGAATTATGTGGGTCAAAATCATTTTTTTAAAGAACGAGCCAATCAAGATCCTATTTGGTTGAAGAACCGTTGTCAATCAGAAGAAGCGTTAAAGAAACCAAAAACAGTGCCAACCGCGTTTGTCAGGTTTTATCGTTTCAGTTAAAGTTTCAGTTTCTGATTTACAGTTCGTATTTTCGCTGCGTTTAAAATATGTTGATTGTTTAACGGAGTTCAGTAGAACAATCGTTAAGTTCAGGCTCGTGTTGCTGTGTCTGTTTCTGTTTTTATCCAGTTTTTCATTTTAGTCATTATCATGGCAGAAGACGGAAAGTTTTCGATACAGAAGTTTGATGGACAGAAGTTTGGTTGGTGGAAGATGCAGATTGAGGCACTACTTTGTCAGAAAGACTTGGATGTAGTGTTTGAGGATGAAAAACCAGAAAAGTTGTCAGAAACAGATTGGAAGAAGTTAGACAAGAAAGCTAGGGCTTGTAATACATTGTCGTTGTTGGAAGATGTGGCATTTAACGTCATGAAAGAAACCATAGCCCGTGGTATGATGGACGCACTATCCAACATGTATGAGAAGCCTTCGGCAACGAATAAGGTCTATCTTATCAGAGAGCTAGTGACAACCAGAATGAAAGAGGGTGTGTCAGTTACAACGCATATCAATAATCTTAATTCGAACCTCTCCCGCTTAGTGTCAGTCGGCATTAAGTTTGATGATGAAGTTCAAGGTCTTTTGTTGTTATCCTCTTTGCCCGACAGTTGGTCGCAAACAGTGACTGCGGTTTGTAGTTCGTCTACAAAGATTACTTTTGATGGGATTCGGGATTTGATTCTTGGAGAAGATTCAAGACGCAGAAATTCAGGTGGATCATCAAGTGATATATTAGTCACAGAAGGTAGAGGTAGGGGAAAACAACGAGGCGGTGGGAGTAGGAAGAGGAGTCAGTCTAGGACTCGTAATGATATTGAATGCTGAGGTTGTAAAGAGAAGGGACACTTCAGGAATCAGTGTCCGAATGGTAAGAAAGAGGTGAACGTTACAGAAGTCAACACTGCAGAAGAATGCCCAGAGGATGAGTTTTACGTTCTTAGTGTTGAGGATAACGTTGATGCTTGGGTGATGGATTCTGGTGCATCGTTTCATGCCACTCACTGTAGTGAAACGATAAAGAATCTAAGTTTGGGGATTTTGGAAAGAAAGGTTCGACTTGCGAACGATGATATTTTAGAGGTTACGGGTATGGGAGATGTTGATTTGATAACTTCAGCCGGTACTTCTTGGACTTTGAAAGATGTTAGGGTTATTCCAAGTTTGAAGAAAAGTTTGATTTCAGTTGGGCAGTTGGATGACCAGGGTTACGATGTTAAGTTCGGTAATGGGCAGTGGAAAGTAGTCAAAGGGAATCTCGTTGTTGCTCGTGGCAAGAAAATGGGTTCGTTGTATATGGTCGATATGTCACCGAAAGGAGTGGATCCAGTTTTGGTGAAAGACAAAGTCTGGTTCACAGAATCTCGTGGGCAGAAGAAGGTTCGTTTTGCAAGTAACAAACCCAGAGCCAAAGTGAAGATTCAGGATGAACGAGCTAGGAAGGTTAAATCAGTCAGAGGACATCGTGACAGTGGGAGCACAGGTCGTGTTTCAGTTACAGTTCCAGGTTGACAGTGGATTAAGAAAACCAGTATTCCAGCTATAAAAGTCTCTCCAGTGAATTACTTGCTGAATATGGAGAGTGTTTGTTCTCAAGATATCTCGGGATTCGGTAGTTTGTTTCAGTGGGAGCCGGTAGGGACAGAGAACGGTTCAGGGGCAGTTTTAGCCGTGACTGACGTGTTGGAGCTCCGGGGAGCTTCAACGGGCCTTCAGGTTAATTGATGAGAAGGCGGTGGCAACTAGAAGATGGTTAATGTTCGGATTACAGAAGTACAATCAGGAGTGCAGAAGAGAGTACTCAAGGCCTCCGAGTGGGAGTTTGTTGGGTTTCGTAGGCCTTTTCGGTGTAGGCCCGGTTTATTATTTAAAGTCCAAAGGGCAGGCCCGGCCCGGTTTGAATTTCTTGTTTAATAAGATACAAACACTAAGTGTATCTCTATATATTTGATGTCGTGTACTTGTAATCGTCGTCACTCAATAAAAGATATACCTAGTTGCCACCCGTGGACGTATGTCAGTTTAGACCGAACCACGTTAAATCCTCGTGTTCGTTATTGCTTTCGTGTCGTGTTCAGTTCGTGTGTGCGTTTAATCCTAACACCCCCGTCCCCCTAACAACACGCAATGCGTGTCATTAAAAGCATTTTTTATATCGGCATAATTTTGATAACAAACGAGAATAAGAGACAAGAGTTTTGAATTAAACGTGTAGTTTTATTTGTTAGGTTAATCGGTTTATTTGTTTGTTTACTTTATAGAGTTTGAGTTAGAATAATTAAGATTAGCTTCATAATTAGTATAAATATAGGGCTTTGTAATCATGTTATGTCTGTCAAGTATATTGTTTAATAGAACCGTGTTGTGACAGGTTGTCTTTCAAAACAGGTATTTGATTTTGTACTTAATCGTAGTAGCCTGGCCGAACACAATACTAAAAAATTAAGTGATTTGCGACAACGATATTAAAATGTCGCAAAAGAGTCGTAATGACATTTTAAGGAAAAAGATAGGCTGGCGTGAAAAAACAAATTAAGCTACCAACAACTTTGCGACAACTTATTAAACGATCTGATCACAAAAAGGTCGTCGCTAATTTTTCCGACTATTTCGTCGCAAAACATTGAATCTTGCGACAGTTTTGTGCCACAATATTTTAGACACACTTTTTTACTTTTTTTTTAGTTAATCACGCTTAGTATTAACATACAAATAAATTATTTCTGACTTTTCATTGCAAAAATGTCATGCACCTAGAATTTGTGACAACGACATTATATGGTGTGGCTATTTCGTTGGAAATTTGGGACAAATTAAGGGATTAGTTTTGATTTTTTTTAGTCTCGTTTCTTTTATTTAAAATATTGATTTGCACATTTTAAGGGAAAAATTGAAAACTTATAGAGTTGAGGCCGGGGCCAAATGATGAAAACCATTTACTTAGTCTAGTAACACAAGAGGTTGCATACCTGAGCATATGTTTATTGTTCCGTTCATTTGTTGTTGGATCCATGTTGTCATGTGAATGCTAGAAAACGTTCCACCGGTTTCTTTTGTTACTGTAGATGCCGTCACGAAGTTTGAAGCTAGATGTATATCCCAACTTAACAAAATAAACAGCACAAAGAAGTGAAAGAACCAAGCACGTTTTCGGATATCCATCCCTGTGTCAAATTAAGTTTCACCGAACACGTACAGTAATCTTTATGATCTGTATTTTTGTACACGGAATTCGATTTCCTTAAACACAAACTGTTTCGGTTTATATATATAGACATGGAAGCAGGTTGTGTGATTTGACAATTTATACCGTTGACCTCACATTATTATATGCAGATGTGACCGGCCTTTGAAGTGAAACGAAACAAATATTCACAAAAAATAGTTAAAAAAATAACCCCGGAGTTTTTATAATATTGGACCTTGAACACTTCCATTGAAAAGTAGTTCCTACATGGTTAATTTACTTGTACAAGTGATCTATTGACCAATCTTGAATTCTTTTATTGGTGTTGAATACCGTGAAATTACTAGGAAAAAGGCGTATATATTTATTAAGAAGGCTGGGGAACTTAAGGGGCTAGTCAAATCTTTTTCCTTAAAAAATTAAGTTATTTTTCACGGCAAACACGGTACTCTCGTCATTTGTAATCATAGAAAATGATAACACAAAAATAGAAAAAGAAATGAAGCATGGAAGAAAACTTTATTTATCACAGAATGAGAAATTACAAATGCTAAAGAACAAGAAACTATATATATAGACATCACATATCCGGCACATATGTTATACGTCGTATAACACTTAGGATGTATATGTACACGCGTATATGTATATATACGCTCACATTTAAGAGGTAATCTACATCTTATCAAACACACTAATACCTTTAGACAAAAGATTTTTCGTGACAAAAAAAATTAATAATGAAGTTATTGTAACCCAAGCTTTAACAAAAGTCGAATATTTTGATTGATAGCATTTCAATTACGATGACTATTCAGTAATAACAAAAAGGGTTTTTAACAAACTTTTAATGAAACATTAGAATTAGAACCATTATAATACCAAATATCTATATATGAGCCGATTAATGTTCTTTATTCACAAAATTTATGAGTTACTTCTGAGTTTACAAGAAATTCAAATATATTTAATATTTAAAAATAAAAATGAATATTACCGACTATCAAGTAAAATAAAAATGGGTGTTGCTAAACGTCCTCCCCCCCCTTATACCACTTTTATTAAATATACTCCCCCCTAAACTTATTACATCAATCACTATTAGCGCTTAACATTATTTATATACATATTAGTCCCTACAGCATTTTTTTCACTTAATAATCTACACTACATATATCAAATTAAAAACTATCAAGTATTACTATTAATTTATTTTTTTAGTATTAATAGTATAAATATTTATAATATCTTTTTTTGAATTTTAATAGTATATATATTTATAATATCCTTATTTTACCTCTTTATCTTTTACAAAATAAACCCGAAACTCTGAACCCTAAACCCGAAAACCCAAACCCTAAACCCAAACCCTAAACCCGAACCCTAAACCCGAACCCTAAACCCAAACCCAAACCCTAAACCCTAAACCCGAAAACCCGAACCCTATACCCAAACCCTAAACCCTAAAACCGAAACCCTAAACCGGAAATCTTAAAAAAAAAAACGCTATTTGTAAAAAAAATAATCTGAAATCCTTAATTTTGTGCTAATTTGTTAATTATATGATTTTAAGGGGTAATATGAAACTTGGTTTTCCAGGGGAGGGGTATGACAAGCAACCAGGGGGGTACGTTTAGCGAATACTAATGGATTCGGGTCCATAACGATGGGTTCCAATGCACGAGATCTTGTAGCACTTACCAATGAGGCCCTATCAATTAGTATTACACAGAAGAAATCAATTATAGATACTAATACAATTAGATCCGCTCTTTAGAGACAAATTTGGGATTTGCGATCCCAAGTAAGATCGGTCCAGGATCATTGGATCCTTTTCTATCAGATAGGAAGGGTTGTAGCACAAAATGTACTTTTAAGTAATTGCTCCATAGATCCTACATCTATCTATATGAAAAAGAAATCATGTAACGAAGTGGATTCTTATTTGTACAATTGGTACTTCGAACTTGGAACGAGTATGAAGAAATTAACGATACTTCTTTATCTTTTGAGTTGTTCTGCCGGATCGGTCACTCAAGATCTTTGGTATCTACCCGGACCCGATGAAAAAAATGGGATCACTCCTTATGGACTCGTTGAGAATGATTATGGTCTAGCGTGGCCTATTAGAAGTGGAAGGCGCTCTGGTGGGATCCTCACGGACATGTAGTCAGTTTGATAAGGATCGAGTGACATTGCTTCTTCGACCCGAACCAAAGAATCCCTTAGATATGATTCAAAAAGGATCTTGTTCTATCCTTGATCAGAGATTTCTCTATGAAAAAGACGAATCGGAGTTTGAAGAGGGGGAAGGAGAAGGAGCCCTCTACCGACAACAGATAGAGGAGGATTTATTTAATCACATAGTTTGGGCTCCTAGAAATGGCGCCCTTGGGGCTTTCTATTTGATTGTATCGAAAGGCCCAATGAATTGGGATTTCCCTATTGGTCCAGGTCATTTCGGGGCAAGCGTTATGATGAAGAGGATGAGCTTCAAGAGAATGATTCGGAGTTCTTGCAGAATAAGCTTCAAGAGAATGATTCGGAGTTCTTGCAGAATGAGCTTCAAGAGAATGATTTGGAGTTCTTGCAGAGTGGAACCGTAGAGTACCAGACACGAGATAGATCTTCCAAAGAACAAGGCCTTTTTCAAACAAGCCAGTTCATTTGGGACCCTGCAGATCCACTCTTTTTCCTATTCAAAGCTCAGCCCTTTGTCTCTGTGTTTTCACATCGACAATTATTTGCAGATGAAGAGATGTCAAAGGGGCTTCTTACTCCCTAAAAAAATCCTCCTACATCTCTATATAAACGCTAGTTTATCAAGAAGACGCAAGAAAAGCACTTCGAGTTGTTGATTAGTCGCCAGAGATGGCTTAGAACCAATCGTTCATTATCTAATGGATCTTTCCGTTCTAATACTCTACCCGAGAGTTATCAGTATTTATCAAATCTGTTCCTATCTAATGGAACACTATTGGATCAAATGACAAAGGCATTGTTGAGAAAAAAATGGCTTTTCCTGGATGAAATGCAAATTGGATTCATGGAACAGGAGAAGGATTTCCCATTCCTTAGCCGGAAAGATATGTGGCTATGAAAGACGAAGGAAGGCTGGAATGCCAACAGGCGTCTATTATTGAATTCACCCGACCCGCCAGTACCCGTTTGGGGAACGTCCAGTGCCAAAGTCACTGAGTGGGTAAGTTGCCAATCCCTAAAACGGATTATTGGGTTACGGGCGGTCATTTTACTAGAGGTTTATAATCTACCCTTGTGTGATCTCTGTTGAAGCATATACTCGAGGGGTGGGTGCAGGGCGGACGATTTGAAATTTTAAAGCAGACTCCCTATTCATTAGATAGAGAAGATGACCAAGATTTTGTGATCCACTATCGAACTTATTCCATGTAACATCCTCAAAATTTCGATCCAAATTTGACAACTTATGAAAGTTGAGGGATCAAAAATAAGACAAGTCATGAGAAAATATTAAATAAGGAAAAATAAGAAAAATAAGAAAATAAAGATATTTCCTAAACTAAGTATTCTTACATGAAAGAAATATGATAAAGAAAACCCATCCCACATTGGAAGATGTAAGAAGTGAAAGCATTCCAAATGGGTATAATTAAGGAAGATGGAATCCATCCCACATGGAAAGTGGTAAAGAAATGGAAGCTCTTTATAAAAGATAGAATTTCCATAGTTATATTCTTTTATGAATATCATGCACCAAGTAGTCCTAGCGGAGGGTGCGCAGCACCCGACGCGCATGCGTACGGGCTCGGACGAGGACGATGACGATGACGAGGACGAGGACGAGGATGATGGCGAAGGCGACGGCGAAGGGCGTTGGGCACAATGTGGCGCTTTGATGGCGCACTTCCCATGCTCGCATCGTCGCAAGCCGCTTTGAGAGCCGCCTTAGTATTTTTGGACAACGAGAGTTAGACCCGGACATGACAACTTTCTAAAGTTAAGGGACTGAAAATGAAAAATAATTTCCAGAGACCCATCGCGCTACGTGATGAGTCTAAGGAGACGGCCATCGCGTACCGCGATGGGCCGTGATGATGCATCAACCACATGTCACACTCTGGTGACACGTGGCAGACGTGTCAGACCACATGGCGACACGTGGAAGACGTGTCAGGCCACGTGGCGACACGTGGCATGATCTCAGAAAAGTACCCGTCGCGATACGCGACGGTGTTGAAAAAGGGGGCCCATCGCGTACCGCGATGGGATCCAAAATTTGCTATAAATATGAGGGGGTCACGGCTCATTTCACACACACAACCACTCTCTCTCTCTCTAACTTACTTTCTCTCTCTACCTCAGTTTGTGTGCCGAACACCGTTTTGCGTGCCACCGACCCGGCATTCATTACCTCGTAATCCGTGCCAAATAACCGACGTTTCCTCGAAGTTCGTGCCACCAAGAGTAACCCGACATTCCGCCTCGAAGTACGTGCATGACCCGACGACTACACATTGCCTCGATTTGCGTGCCAAGGAAGGTGGATCAAGAACGCCTCGATAAACGTGCGTATAGAGTATACGTGCTGCCCGTGTAAACTTAGGAATATCTAACTCCGAATACCCGTGCGAGGTAAGGGTTCTGCCTAAGTTATTATTTTATTATTATAAATGGCTTAGACCATAGTCGAGGGTATAGCCCGAACCTTGATTACGATTAAGAAAAATATAACTTTTCTTATGCAAAGGTTATAGTTAAAATAATATTTATTTAATATTAAGAAATATAATATTCAAAGAGTATAGTTAAATAATGTTTCTTCTTGAAGAAGAAACTCAGTATAGATGTTTCTTCCTGAAGAAGAAACGTAACATATAATTGGTAAATAAAGAAAAGGACTAACGGTTCAAATGTTTTATATAAACAAATGATTTTATCAAGGTTGAAGTTATACCAAAATAGACTAAAGGTCTAAAGCTAGATCGATGATCTAGTTATTTATACAAATGTTATTCTCGTACTATAGGTCCGAGGTAACAAAACAAGAAGAAGAGAACAGAAAACAGGAATCAGTATCAGAAACTGATTATTAACAGAAAAGGTGAAAACGTCCAAAACCTTTGTATATTGAGTCAGAATGTTTGCATAGGATTTACGAATCCTTAAAAACTTTGTGTACAATAATAAGAAACGGACACTCTGATTAAGAGTATACATGTGTCTGGATCCAAACATACATGGTGACTCGACATATCCCCGAGGCCATGCATATCATCAACATGCCTCTTAAGGTCTACGGGACTGTTTAGAGAAATGATATTGTGTATATAATTAATTGTACATGTTACTTAGGGTAATTTGATCCCAATGTAGTTGGGTGCCTAATGAGTAGTCACAAAGGTATTATTGTTGGTTTCACAAAGGTATTGAAAAGATATTTTGAGTCAGCGTTATTCACCAACTTTGTGCTGACGTATTTTCCCACCCATGTTAAAGGGAAACAAGAAAGGTTAGAACAGACAAGCAAGAAGGAATAGAATATTGGCGTTATGGTCATTAGATGCTATCTGGTGGCTCAGATATTTTATTTGAAAATATTATAAAAAGAGTTATGTTTTATAAAGAAATGTATTTGAAATATCAAGCGGGTATTTAAACCCGAGATTTTAATAAGTTTTCAATATAAATATTTTAAAGACTTCCGCTATAAATCGCAACTCTGATTTATTTACACAACAGGTACCAACTTGTGGTCACACGCCTAGGCCCTAAGTGAGGGGTGTGACAAGGTTGGTATCAGAGCCATCAATCTTAGCGAATTAGATATTTAATTATAACTAGGCTTTGATTATGGATAAGTTTTGAAAACTTATTATACAAATAATGATTCAAACAAAGTAGATACTTAATTGAAAAGTATCAAGAAAAGATTCGAAACCAATACGGATAAGATATAAACAATATGAGTAAGATAGGAACGTCTCTCTACGTCTCCCTATTCCTAAAACTAACCTCGCGCAGATATCCAATTGTCAATCTAGCCAAGGATCATGTCAACCTCGATCTGGTAAAGAAAAAGAATTTATGGGAACGTCTTTTCTCCAATTCCTATATCTAGCGATGAAAGTATATGCCAAACAAAAATGGCGGAAGATTTAGATTCATTTGATTCTGACATTCCGTCAAAACACATATGGAGCAGGATCAAGTAGATCCAAGAAACCAATGTTGCCAAAGGAAAAACGAAGTAATGAATTATCCGGAAGAATATATTCGAGAGCATGAATATTTTAATTTTCCGGCAACTCAAGATCCTTACCTTGCTTACACTCAAAATGGAGAAACAATGAAAGCAATGAAGGTGGAAGAAAAAGAAAAGAAGGCTAGCAAAGATAGCAAGATTAAGAAATTAGTCATCCGCTGGAAGAAATAGAACCTTAGTAATTGTAGAGAGTATAATTGTAACAAATAATATGCACTCTTGTAAACTATAATGAGATGAATAAAAGATATGTTTTGAATTCTTCGAATATTGGACTTATCTTTTAAAATTTTATTGTAGTATGTCAAGAGAAGAAAGTGCAAACTCTCACAACAGTCCTCCCAAGAAAACTGTGAATGAAGAAAACATTAAGAATAAAGATAAGGATAATGAAATTCCCGCCCAATTTAAAGCAGAAATTCAAAAGATGATTAAGGAAGCTATGAAGGACTTTTCTATGAGTCAAAGTCGACCAAAATCTAACAAGAGGAGTCGAAGTAAATCTGTTCCTTCAAGAAAGGAAGAAACTTATGATAGCTCTACAGCTAATAATAATCCAAAGAACAAGAAACGAAAGATCCAAAAAGGATGCAACTTTAAGAACTTTAAAGTTTACGATCCTAAAGAATTTCATGGAGACTCGGATGGTATAGCCGCTATGAGATGGCTAGAAGAATAAGAATCAATCGTCACCATAAGCAAATGCAATGGTGAGGAAGCTATTCAGTACTCCTCACAAATGTTCAAGGGAGAAGCTCTTGAATGGTGGAACACCCTGATTCAAACCAAGGGTCGAGAAACAATGTATAACTTAAGTTGGGAAACATTCAAAGGTCTCATATTAAAGAAATTTTTCCCAACTCATGAGATGGATCGAATTCAAACCGAGTTATGGAATCATAAGGTTATTGGCACAAATCTTAGGGAATATAACACTAAATTCCTAGAGTACTGCCGATTGGTTCCACATCTAGTAACTCCGGAATATAATAAAGTAACTCGTTATATATATGGGTTACCAAGAGAAATAAGAGACATGGTACGATCCAATATGCCAAAAACAGTTGATTCGGCTATGGAAATGGCCGGATACTTAATCAACAATAGATAAGGAATCAAGAAGAAGAAAAGAAGAAAGACCAAGAAACCAAGAAATCTAAAGATTCCGAGAAGTTAGGAAAAGAAGAAAATACTCCCAAGTCAGCCTGTAAGACTTGTGGAAAGAAACATACTGGAAAGTGTCGACTAGAAAATACGAATAATTGTGCATACTGCAAGAGAGCAGGACACACAATAGAAGAATGTCGAAAGAAGCTAGGAGTATGTTTTACATGTGGAGAAACAGGTCACTTTAAGACTGAATGCCCGAAAAGAAAAGCTAGTCAATATTAATGAATGACAAGAGCACATCAAGGAAATGTCAAGATAGACTAGTTAACTTTTGTATATTAATTGTAACTCGTTCTTAAACGAGAAGTTTTGTAATCAAAGAAGGGTATTTAATTCCCTAAGTTATAAATGAAATATAGATCATGTTAATACACAAAAATGCTTATATTCATTACCTCGAAAAGACAATAAGAAATCTGGACACCGAAAAGTTTTATTTGGAACTTAGAATGTAAAAGGCTTTAACCTATCATCAAGCAAGATAATTAGAAAATATCGTTCAAGAAATACAAGGACAGTATATCATCGAAAAGAATTCGTTTAGGAAATAAGACTGATGGAATATTATACTACCTAGAAAGGTTGATCAAAAAGTCAAAAGAAAAGAGCTCGAAGATATTCAAGAAATTTATTTGCTAAGTATAGCCAATGAAATTAAGACAAAGTACAAGAATACTGTTAGAATATAGAGAACAACATTAATCAAGATCTAGGATAGAATGGATTCGATAGACTGAATCTAAACAACTGAGTGGAATAGATTCGATAGACTGAATCAAAACAACAATGTAGTTAACATCAGTAAATATTTAGAATACCGAATGATAAAGTAAATAGTTAAACACAACTGATCAATGTTTTTAGCAATTTATATTTACTAATGATATTTTGGATTATTGACTGGTTACATCATTCAAGGATGTAAGTTAGCAACAAAATAAAGACCCTAGTCATTCTACATACAGATTATAACAACAAGAACCAGATTAGATAGAATCTAATCAACAATCAAAAAGCAAGAACCATTCACTCTTAAACCAACGAATATCGAGGACGAGATTCATTCCAAGGTGGGGAGGATGTAACATCCCCAAAATTTTGATCCAAATTTGTCAACTTAGGAAAGTTGAGGGATCAAAAATAAGACAAGTCATGAGAAAATATTAAATAAGGAAATATAAGAAAAATAAGAAAATAAAAATATTTCCTAAACTAAGTATTCTTACATGAAAGAAATAAGATAAAGAAAACCCATCCCACATTGGAAGATGTAAGAAAGTGGAAGCATTCCACATGGGTATAATTAAGGAAGATGAAATCCATCCCACATGGAAAGTGGTAAAGAAATGGAAGCTCTTTATAAGAGATAGAATTTCCATAGTTATATTCTTTTATGAATATCATGCACCAAGTAGTCCTAGCGTAGGGTGCACAGCACCCGACGCGCATGCGCACGGGCTCGGATGAGGACGATGGCGAAGGCGAAGGCGACGGTGAAGGGCGTTGGGCGCAATGTGGCGCTTTGATGGCACACTTCACACGCTCGCATCGCCGCAAGCCGCTTTGAGAGCCGCCATAGTATTTTTAGACAACGAGAGTTAGACCCGGACATGACAAGTTTCTAAAGTTAAGGGACTGAAAATGAAAAATAATTTCCAGAGACCCATCGCGCTATGCGATGAGTCTAGGGAGACGGCCATCGCGCACCGCGATGGGCCGTGATGACGCATCAACCACGTGTCACACTCTGGTGACACGTGGCAGCCGGCATGACACGAGGCAAACGTGTCAGACCACGTGGCGACACGTGGCAGACGTGTCAGGCCACATGGCGACACGTGGCATGATCTCAGAAAAGTACCCGTCGCGATACGCGACGGTGTTGAAAAAGGGGGCCCATCGCGTACCGTGATGGGATCCAAAATTTGCTATAAATAGGAGGGGGTCACGGCTCATTTCACACACACATACACTCTCTCTCTCTAAGTTACTTTATCTCTCTACCTCGGTTTGCGTGCCGAACACCGTTTTGCATGCCACCGACCCGACAATCATTACCTCGTAATCTGTGCCAAATAACCGACGTTTCCTCGAAGTTCGTGCCACCAAGAGTAACCCGACATTCCGCCTCGAAGTACGTGCATGACCCGACGACTACACATTGCCTCGATTTGCGTGCCAAGGAAGGTGGATCAAGAACGCCTCGATAAACGTGCGTATAGAGTATACGTGCTGCCCGTGTAAACTTAGGAATATCTAACTCCGAATACCCGTGCGAGGTAAGGGTTCTGCCTAAGTTATTATTTTATTATTATAAATGGCTTAGACCATAGTCGAGGGTATAGCCCGAACCTTGATTACGATTAAGAATAATATAACTTTTCTTATGCAAAGGTTATAGTTAAAATAATATTTCTTTAATATTAAGAAATATAATATTCAAAGAGTATAGTTAAATAATGTTTCTTCTTGAAGAAGAAACTCAGTATAGATGTTTCTTCCTGAAGAAGAAACGTAACATATAATTGGTAAATAAAGAAAAGGACTAACGGTCCAAATGTTTTATATAAACAAATGATTTTATCAAGGTTGAAGTTATACCAAAATAGACTAAAGGTCTAAAGCTAGATCGATGATCTAGTTATTTATACAAATGTTATTCTCGAACTATAGGTCCGAGGTAACAAAACAAGAAGAAGAGAACAGAAAACATGAATCAGTATCAGAAACTGATTATAAACAGAAAAGGTGAATACGCCCCAAACCTTTTTGTATTGAGTCAGAATATTTGCATAGGATTTACGAATCCTTAAAAACTTTGTGTAAAATAATAAGAAACGGACACTCTGATTAAGAGTATACATGTGTCTGGATCCAAACATACATGGTGACTCGGCATTTCCTCGAGGCCATGCATATCATCAACATGCCTCTGAAGGTCTACGGGACTGTTCAGAGAAATGATATTGTGTATATAATTAATTATACATGGTACTTAAGGTAATTTGATCCCAATGTAGTTGGGTGCCTAATGAGTAGTCACAAAGGTATTATTGTTGGTTTCACAAAGGTATTGAAAAGATATTTTTAGAGTCAGCGTTATTCACCAGCTTTGTGCTGACGTATTTTCCCACCCATGTTACAAGGAAACAAGAAAGGTTAGAACAGACAAGCAAGAAGGAATATAAGATTGGAGGTATAGTCATTAGATGCTATCTGGTGGCTCAGATATTTTATTTTAAAATATTATAAAAAGAGTTATGTTTTTTAAAGAAATGTATTTGAAATATCAAGCGGGTATTTAAACACGAGATTTTAATAAGTTTTCAATATAAATATTTTAAAGACTTCCGCTATAAACCGCAACTCTGATTTATTTACAAAACAGGTACCAACTTTTGGTCACACACCTAGGCCCTAAGTGAGGGGTGTGACATTCCAAGAGAGCTCGGATCGAATCGGTATTGCTATCCGAGCTCTCTTATTGAATTGCTCGTTGAATGAGCATTCTCAATATTATTCCTTGAAGAGGACTCGAACCTCCACATTCTTTAGCACGAGATTTTGAGTCTCACGTGTCTACCATTTCACCACCAATGCATCTTGAAAGTTAATCGTATTCCATGAATATGATATCTATCTAGTGTGATGTATGGAATAGTGGAGTGTTGGAGTCTTTCTATTGATCAGTCATGTCATATAGGCCCGAATTGGACATCCAATTGCTTCGATTTGAATTATCCGGAGAATGCCTTATATAGATATTGAATATATCAAAAATATGGACAATCAAACCTATTTCTCGATTCAATAGAAGCCCAAAGAGGTGAATAGGGTCCCAAATAACGAGAGATATGTAAAAAGCAGGTCCGATTACGCCTATTCCTAATCCTAAATGGAATGTAACGACGTAGGGATCCATATGTAAACATAGTATCTATTTAGATATGCTCATTTGACCCCTTCTCACAATGAGAATGTATATAACCCTATTCCGGTCTGGTCTGG
This sequence comes from Bidens hawaiensis, assembly GCF_021521415.1. Lineage (NCBI taxonomy): Eukaryota > Viridiplantae > Streptophyta > Magnoliopsida > Asterales > Asteraceae > Bidens > Bidens hawaiensis. The sequence continues at coordinate 145,954 of NW_027492549.1, forward strand.
TATGAAATGAACTTATAATCATAGAATCGATTTGATCATCAGATTATAGATTATAAGTTCATAACCCAAGCCCATTGCCATTTTGGGCGGAACAGATCTACTAATTCTTTGATTCCAGTTAGTAAGGTTAGTAAGAGGGATCTTGAGCTAAGAAGTAGACCCTAGAAACTACAAAAGGGTATCCTGAGCAATTGTAATAATCAGATTCATTGATATTCCTGGAAAGTAGATGCTATCACACATACAATCATACTCAATTCGATGGAATTGTATGATCTTAAAGGGGATCTTCTATAATTTTGGACGTGAGGGGTTATTTCTTGGTTTCGTCCAGACATTAATAACTTGATTATTTTTAGATAATAGTAAATAGAAACAACGCTTGTAAGGAGTCCTATTAAAACCAAGAAATATAGGCCTTCTTGCCATCCACACTAGAATAAATAGAGTTTTCCGAAAAAACCTGCTAGTGGAGGAAGACCTCCTAGGGATAAGAGACATAGGGCTAAAGAGAGAGCCAAAAAAGGATCTTTCGTGTATAATCCTGCATAATCTCGAACGTTCTCAGTTCCGGTACGTAGACCAAATAAGACAATGCGAAAAATGTGTGTAATGTTTCTTACTTTACAATGGGTTGCATTAGCAATAATGTTTGCAGTTCTAGAGCAAACATATAATAGCGGATTCTAAATTGTAACCAAGCGTCGCCTATTGGTTCTACACCTGATTCATAACTAGAAAGTTTCTCCGGTCCTTTCCTACTCGGAGCTAAAAATCCCGAAATGAAAAATACCAAAATAGGAATAAGACTTGATATTATCATAAATGCCCAAAAAATATCATATTCGTAAAGCAGAAACATAGATGCATTCCTATAAACGTGGAAAATATACCGGCTTAGTAAATTCAACTTGAAATTTTTAAGTCGTTCATAACTGTTTAGTTAAAGTAAGAATTGCTTTTGGTCCAACCATCTAGTTTCCTTTTGCGGGGCGTGGTTCCTTTCAATATTCATCGATTAGAATCATATTTTAGTACATCACTTTTGTTTTTTTTAGTTATAGTTAAAACTAACTATTGCTCTTATCCAAATTCTCTTGTTTTCATCTCAATCTTACCGAGAATTCTCTCTAAAGAAAAGGGATTCTAAATAGACTTCTCATTTTTTTTCGAATTTTGTATTCTATTTATTAGTTATTATAAATTGATCGAAATTGAAATTGATTTTTTTATCCTTTCTATTTGATTATCTTTATAGAATAGATTTAATTTCCCTTTTTTATGAATATGTCATTTTGTCTCTTTTTTATTAGTGGTTTAGAATAAAACAAGTAGTCACAAGTAGTCAGATGTAAGAGAATGCAGAGGAATTTTCTTTAGAATAGAAGGGTAGAAGGGTCAAGGATCTTGGTATATTACTTTTATTAGAATCCAATCCCAATGGAGGATTTTCTATCGAAAGAGAAGACTAGGTCTAAGTAAGGTATACTAAGAATATTTTACGTTTTCGAAAATGTTTACAATGAAACTTAGCATTAGCAAAGATATTAGTTTTTTAAAACTTGATCTTGTGCGCAAAATTGGGGTAGGGTTAGGTTGGAGTTTTTAACCAGACTCGTGTTATGATTCAAAATTCACTAGAATTGGATATACCAAAGAAGGGTAGTATAATTAACTTGTTAATTTCGGACAGGACAAGAGGAAAATTCCATATGAATTTTCCTACGAAGAGTAATGAGGAAAAGTTGGTTTGTTTATCCACAACTAGAAAAGATCAATTGGGTCCACTGAAATGAAATGTGTTTTTGCTTTCCCAATGAATGAGCTTATAGGAATGATTGTCTTTTGATGAAGCAATCAGTCAGTTAAAAAAATAACGAGGAAAATCAAATAAAAAAATATATATTTTTTTGTATTAGCAATATTAATTCGTGAATTGTTTGAATTGTATGTATAGGGCTCTAGGGCTATACGGACTCGAACCGTAGACATTCTCGGTAAAACAGATCAAACTGGTTATTATCAAAATGATATGAACTGTTTCAAAGACCCAACATGCATTTTTTTTTTGCATTGGGCTCTTTCATTAACTGATAGAAATATCAGCTACTCCGCCATTTTTATTTTTGACAGAAAAATAAGAAGATGGCTTCATGTGCTCTGAGTCATTATGTTGATTCAGATTCAGGAACACTACCAAAGTTTTACAAGGGGGGTTATCTTGACGTAGGTTTGCCTCTGGCCTAGATTAACTTACTAGATTAACTTAAGTGAAATGAAGTCTCTATCGCTCTACTTAAAAATCAAATATGAGACTTCATACACCTTAAAGTTCATAGGACGAAAAGAGGTTTTTTTTGAGGCCCTGATACTCAACCTAGCATTGAATAGACTAGGTATTCACCTTATCAATATATCAAATCAACGGTGGGGTCTGTTTGGCACCTAACTGGGCACCTAAATCGGACTGAACCCTTGTCAGGCTATTGTTCTCTTCTTCCCTCAAAGTTATCGAGTAAGACATCAATTTATCAATAAGATCAATTTTTTTGATTGCATGATGCACTCCCCTGAAAAACATCAGCGCACGTGTAAACGAGGTGCTCTACCAACTGAGCTAAAACCCTTAGTGCTTGTAATACATATTTTATTATGTAGATAATTTCTTGTCAAGATGGCTATTCCATGATCCAAGATCATATTGATCGGTATTGCTTCTAAGTAATATGATCTTTATAATCCATCGACGGCAGGAGTCCCTTTTGGTTTTCTTTGTGAAGATAAATAACCTACTTAACTCAGCGGTTAGAGTATTGCTTTCATACAGCGGGAGTCATTGGTTCAAATCCAATAGTAGGTAGAACTTATTAGATATCGCGGTCAATGGTATCTAATAAGTTTTTATACCCATTTTATTTTAGTAATCTTTTTTTTGTATCTTTTCTATTTATTTTTCGTTGCATAAAAATGTGATCATAAAAATATGATTCCGCTTGATTGTATTTAATCGACAGAATCAAGTCAAACAAAACAACCAAATTTAGGGTGTATAAATTGATGATTTACAATGAAACTTAGCATTAGCAAAGATATTATTTTTTTCAAACTTGATCTTGTACATAAAATTGGGGTTGGGTTGGGTTAGGTTGGATTGAGAATAATGTGGTATGTTTACAAAAATGAATAGTGAAGGAGGTCACACTATTTGGTTTCCTTTGGATCAGAAATCACGCAAAGACACTTTCGATTAAATGGGATCAATGGCGCCACTCAAGTATTTCTTGTTTTGTTTAAAACCCTTTGTCTCTTAGTTGTTGCTATCTTTTTTGGTGTGGTTGTTAGACTTTCTGTTCCTTGGTGAGCTTCTTACTTTCCTTTGGTTCAGTTTTAATATTTAGTTTCTTTTCTATATATATATATATATATATATATATACACGATCCAATACCTACATATATGTATGTAACATCGCTGTAAAAAACTTCTGAAATGATCCAATGCCTATATATATATATATATATATATATGCAGAGTTATTCTAAAAACAAGAAGTTTCTTAGGAAGACTAGGAATAAATCATAGTCATTAAATCATGTTAATCTATGGTTGAGATTTAAAGTTACCAATAACCGACATAGTTTCCTAGAATTAATTTCATCATTATAACCTACATAGTTTCCAAGAATTGTTCTTTCACCATCATTTGTAATGCTAAAATGTCAAAATTTTGTTGAGTCTTACCATTCTTAGGAAACTCCTTATTCTTATTTGAACTCTTATATATATATATATATATATATATATATATATATATATATATATATATATATATCCAATAGTAATGTTTTAAAGAATGCGGTAAACTTCATAATATGTCCATAATTAATCATCTATCAGTTATCTTTAAGAAAACAATATTGGTTGCGAACTTGCGATGATAGAACAGTCGGTAATTTGTTAGTTAAATTTTGTTTATGATGTGTTGGTAACTTCGTCGAAAATAAAATTACCCTTACCCGCTCTCTGATATTCAATATATACTATCGCCGCCTTATTACTTGTAACATCGCGAAACTTTCGAGCCAATTTTGTCAACTCGTGAAAGATAAAGGACCAGAATGAGAAAAAAGGAATTTTATTCTCATCGCTCATTGCGATGGACAAAGTCTAGGTCCATCGCGATACACGGTAAACATTCAAAATATCTGAAAAGTGGGTGGTGTCGTGATACGCGATGACCCAACCCATAAGTAATCAGAGACACGTGTCGAATCCCGTGTCAGCACGTGGCACGATGACACATGCCAAGTGTCACCACGTGGCAAAACGTGACAGATGGGTGGCGTCGCGATACGCGACGACCTCGCTTTGCATGCCATCGCGATAGGCGATGGGTTCGAAAATTTGCCTTTAAAAGAGAGGAGTCGGGCATATCATTTGTATTCCAAACACATTCTCTATACACACAAATATACTTACCAACTAAGCATGCCAAGGACTCCCAAGCCCCGAAGTTATGGTAAGTTCATTCTCAACATACAACGTATAGTACAAGTGTTGCTCGACCGGTCTTAGGCGTTAAACTCCAAGTATCCGTATAAAATAGGGGTTTCGCTTAAGTTATTTTATTATATGGATTAGACCATAGTCGGGGATGTAGCCAAAACCTTGGGCAAATTTAAGTAAAACATAGTTTTTCATTTAGAAAAGTTGAAGTCAAAACAATATTTCTTTATAATAAGAAACATGAAGTTTACATACAAAGATTATAGTCAAATTGACGTTTCATTTTGAATAAGAAACTAAAAATAGACGTTTCTTTATGAAGAATAAACATAACATAATTGATAAAAGAAAGGCTACATGTTTATCTGCTTTAATCAGACAAATGATTTATCATGGTTAAAGTTATACAAACTAGACTAAAGGTCTATATTGATCTAGATATTTATACAAAGTTATTCTTGTACTATAGGTCTGAGGTAACTCACAAGCATAAATCAATATTGAACTGATCAACTGAAAAAAAGTGGAATACGTTAGATATCTTTACCAATAAACTCTTTAAACGACTCATTTACACAAAAGATTGCATGGGATCACATATCCCTAAAACTTTAGTATATGTTGGTATTCAGCCTAGTTATACGTGTGTCTGTATCCATACATATATGGGCAGAGGGTGGGCATGCCCCACCACACTTAGTATCATGTCCCCTTCTCATTAAGCTAGTCTAATACGGTTGTGTGGGCTTGACTATGTGCATATAATTTGTACGCCGGACTACAAGGCAACTGTTTGTTTCGAGTATGAACTAAATGTTTACACAAAATGTTTAGGCGTCAGCGTGTTCACCAACATGTGTTGCTGAAGTGTTTTATAAACTGTTTTACATGTACCAATGTTAGTCACACGCCTAGGCCCATGGAGCCGGTGTGACAGGTCGGTACAAAGCCATCCATCTTAGCGAATTAGGTATTTAAACGTTCCTAGGTTTTGGTCAGGGATAAGTTTCAATATTTTATTTATAGGAATAAAACAGATTGGTATTCTTTCCTATCCATCCTTAGTCTAATCTTGACAAATGTCATTTGATCCCTATATCATCCATAGACGTAAGCCAACATTCTTTCAAATTCAATTCCCATAGAGATGTCAGATGGAAACGACAGTTATTTTACCGACTTTTTTAACCGTGAGCATATAACGAAAAGGATGATAGACGAGCCAGTTTATTTTCCTGGCAAGGAGCAGATGCTAATTGATGTATCAAGAGATTCTTCAACTTCTGGGTATAGCCCCATGTATTATACCTTGGAAGATCTAAAGGAAAATATAGGAGGCCTAAAGTAAGATAAAGCAAGAACCCAAGCCAGCTCCCGACTTTCATCCATCAGATGTACCAGATTATCATCCTCAGATGAGATGGAGGTTGAGAGCCAAAATATGCTGGAGCCAGATACTTAAAGCTGGATGGAATGTCATTCAGACCAGAGCCAGTGGCATTTTGGAACTCCGATATACAATCCCACTGTAACCACATGAGTGGTTTACTTTTCAGATGGAAGCCAACAAAAATGATAGAGTGACAGACTTTAAGGTAGACCCATAAGAGGACTTGGAGGGAGAACCTAAAGACAAACTCGAAGAAGATTCCTATAGACCACCGGTCCACGTATTGCCGTATACCGGATCTGAAGAAGCGAATGACATCAGGCAGTAGGGAGAAGCTGCATAAGCATCGTAATTTGGATTTTCAAGCAACCCCACTGCAGCCATATCCGAACAATCCATACGTTTTAATAATGATGGGGTACCAAGATCCACCTCCACAATATGGTTATCCTAATGTATTCCACGGTCAATGGATGAACATCTTGATCATGCTTTGCACGCGTCAAATGATATCAAGAATGATTTAATTGACGTTAAGAAGAAATAGAAGAAAATAGGGAAGAAATTGTTACAAAAATGTAACAAGATGAAGAAGATAATCAAAAGTTTCGTCAATGATTAGAATTCCAAATGTTTGAAACTATACCAATTGTATATGTGTCAATAGTGACATACTTTATCATAAGTATCATGTCCGTTAACTGTTAGTTAGTTTGTAGTGTACTTCACCACCAACATATGAATAACCGTTTCTACTATCTAAATTTATTGTACTTTGATTTTAAAATGTTTGGATAAAACAATCTATCTTGGAACAAAGAATCTTTAGAATAAAGAAGCAACCAAACAAAATCAAAACCTTTCCAGGAAGTTCCTGACCAATTGATAAACAAAATGCAAGAGATGATTACAAATGCAAAGCAATGAAAGAAGGGTCAACATACAAGCGTGCATCACGTTAGTTCAATAAAACTGTCAAAACTTGAACTCGTTGAAATCCTTAAACTCATCATGACGTATGTAACATCCCCAAAATTTTGGTCCAAATTTGACAACTTAGTAAAGTTGAAGGATCAAAATTATTCTCTAAAATAAGTAATGATAAAATTTAAATAAAGAAATAAAATCAAATTGATAAGGAAATAAAAATATTCCATAAATAAAGCTATCTTATGTTAAGGAAAGGAAATTCCATCCCACATTGAAAGATGTAAGAAAGTGGAAACATTCCACATGGGTATAAATATGGAAGTTAAAATCCATCCCATATGGAAAGTGGTAAAGATTTGGAAGCTCTTTATAAAGGGATAAAATTCCATAGCAATATTCTTTTATGCCTACCATGCACCCGGTGGTCCTAGCAGAGGGTGCGAAGCACCCGACGCACACGGGCACGGGCGAAGGGCGATGGGCGCAATGTGGCGCTTAGATGGCACACTTTGCACTTCGCACGCTTGAGAGCCGTCTTAGTATTTTTGGAAAATGGGAGTTAGACCCAGAAGTGACAAGCTAACAAAAGAAAAGTGACCAAAAGTGAAAATTTGAGTTCAGGAAGCCATGGCGATACGCGATGAGCACAACACAAAGGTCATCGCGTATCGCGATGGACCTTGATGAGTCAGCGGACACGTGTCACAAGCTGGTATGGTGGCGTCAAATTACGGCGTCGCGATACGCGGCGGGTTAGAGAAAACCCATCGCGTATTGCGATGGGTCCAGTTGCAGCCTATAAAGGGGGGGGGGGGGTTCATGGCACTTCAAATCTCACACCACAATCCTTTCTCTCTCTAGAATCTACTCTCTCTCTACCTCATTTTGCATGCCGAGCATCGTTTGGCGCGCCAAACCTCGTAATCCGTACCAAATAACCGAAGTTTCCTCGAAGTGTGTGCCACCCGGAAATAACCCGACATTCTATCTTGAAGTACGTGCATGTCACGACGACCACCATATGTTGCCTCGTTTTGCGTGCCAACATAGAAGTTTGTGCTAAGCCCCGAAATACTGACGATTTAAGCGCCAGTACCCGACATAAAGTAGAAGTGCTGCTCATACAAGTTTAGGTATATAACTTCGAATACCCGTGTAAGGTAGGGGTTCTGCCTATGTCATTCTTTTATTATTATTATTATTATTATTATTATTATTATGCCTAGACCATAGTTAGGGGTATAGCCCAAACCTTGATCACAATTATGTTCACATAAGCTTTAAACATACAAAGGATTATAGTAATATTTCTTTACAATTAAGAAACACAGAATTTTTCATTCATAAGTATATAGTCAAATATAGTTTCTTCACGATTAAGAAACATAACATTAATATACAAAGAATACAGTTAATACATTGTTTCTTCATGTTTAAGAAACATAAGATTTTACATACATAGAAGTCAATGAATGTTTCTTTTTGAAGAAGAAACAGATTATAGATGTTTCTTCACGAAGAAGAAACTCATCATATGTTTTGGTACATAAACAGAAAGACTACAGGTCTAAATATTTTATTCAAACAAATGATTAATCAAGGTTTAAAGCTATTTAAACCAGACTAAAGGTCTATAGCCGGATCATGAGACGATCCAAATATTTATATATACCTATTTTATTATAGGTCAATCCAATCAGTCAGTCAATCAATCAATCATTCACAGTTAAGGTTTCAAACGCACACCGACGGTACTTGTGAATATGTTAACCTTTTCAATCAATCAAAACATATTTATACTCGATAAGATGAACGGGTGTTTGTCTTAACGAGTCAGTAAACGTTTACATGAGATTATGTGATCACTAACAACGTTATAATACAATATAGAAAATAAAACCAACTCAGACCGAGTACACATGTGTCTGGATCCATACATAACTGTTCAGCTAAAACAATCTAAGGCTAAGTGGCAACGGGCTAACAATCATAACTAGTTCTCCTTTCAGGGGCTGCCATGGCTCGGGGAACACTTGTGTGTGTGTAGGGTAGTACAAAGCCCAGAAGTAGAAATACTTCTGCTGAGTGTACAGAAAACTATAATTATATTGTAATGTCATTCAAATGATTAATAGAGTCATACGTGTTCACCAGCATATAACTGACGTATTTTCCCCACATTTCAGGGAAAACAGATTAGCACAGGTAGCAAGACATTATAGACATTCATGAAGTTAGATGCTCGAAAGGTAATGATGGCTCAGTTTTTAATTATTAAAATATTGCAAACAGTATTTCAACAAACTTTATAAATCAAACACCGGGTATTTATTATCCTAGAAGTTTTCAACTAAACTAATATTTTATTCAACCAAAGTCTTCCGCTAAAAATAAACCGCAACTCTGATATATATTTACAAAACAGGTACCAACTTGTGGTTACACGCTTAGGCCCTAAACCGGGGTGTGACAACGTAAGTGTTCAGAACTTGAGTGTTGATGACAATCTCAACCGTAATTTTCAACAAAAATAAAAAAATCAAAGGTTGTAGCTTCAGAGACTTCAAGGCTTATAGTCCCAAGGAATTCTATGGTGATAAAGGCACCATAACATCTTTACATTGGCTCGAAGAAATGAAGTCAATTATCATTATTATCAAGTATATTGAAACAGGAAGATTCAATATTCATCTAAGAAATTCAAAGGTGAAATTAGGGTGGTGGAACAATCTAATTATGTCCAAGGGCAAAGAAGCCTTGTACCAAATGAAATGGGAGCATTCAAAGAATCGGTATTATAGAAGTTCTGCCCTGTGCATGAAACTTATCTGATCGAAACTAATTTCTTGAACCACAAGGTGGTTGGAACTAATTCGAACGAATACAATACTAAATTCCAAGAGTATTGAAGATCGGTTCCACAACCGGTAACGCTAGAATCCAACAAAGTAACATATTACATATGGGTTAACCAAGTCATACCCAAGACATTGTAAGGTCTTAGTTACCTCAGACCCCCGATTAAGAAATGGAATTGGTTAGTTATTTGATAAATGTTCTCATCCACAACAATAAAGAAGACAAGAAGGGTGAGACAGTAGGTGACAAGAAGGGAAAGAAGAATACTCGCTTCAAGGGTAAAGAAGTGAATAGAATGAGGGGAAGTGTTGTTTTAAATCCTGAATTTAACAGTGAATCAAATGTGAAATTTTGCATGGATTAAACTAAGAGTCGTGGAACACTTTCAAACCAAACTATTTGATCGGTATTATCAAATGTTTGAACGGATAAAACTCAGTTTTGAGACAAGAATCAGATTATTTTCTTTGAGAATAATCAATACCGAGAGAGACTTTCAGAATAGAAAAATATATGTTTTTATATTCATGGCTATCGAAACTTCTAGAAAGTATATCCCATATTTTTAGGAAACGGTTGAGGAAGTTATCCAAAACCAAAAACTGCTTCCACGAATGTCACAATGAATTTTATATTGTACATGGCTTATTATTCAATTAATATTTCTAGTAACTTGTCAATTAATTCTTCACCGAGAACATGGAGTATTAAGCCCAACACTTTATTCAATACAATTAATATTGTATTCACCTCAAATCCAATAACGCACACAATCTCATTTGAAGAATCAAGCTCGCGCTTCTGCATCACCTAGCTTGATTAATTACTAACGAAATAACCTATTCTAACAAGTTAATCCAGTATCACCATTTAAAGTTGGTAACACTAAAATTACCAACAAGTTTCACCCCATACATTCCCAATATTCAAGACATACAAGAGACGTCAATTGGGACGGTGTAGATTCGAAGGAACAACCTCAGCAGTTTGTGACCATTGCAAGGAACCAAGTCATGTTTCCTAAGACTGCTGGTAAAAGAACTTGACATGTTACTTTTGCAACGAAGTTGAGCACCTTAGTCTTGAATGTCCAAAAAGGAATGTTGTCGGTGGAGGTGCTGGAGGAAGCGACACCAATATTGAAGCCAAATATGGAATGGCCACGTGTTTATGCTAGACACTTAAAAGGCTGCAGGCATACCAGACTCCGTCACTAGTACCTTCTTAATTGATAACGTTATGCTAGCGTTTTTATTTAATTAATGTTCCAATCAATGTTTTATTGATTATAAAATTTATGTAATCTATTAAATGTGCCTTTAAGAAAATTAAATGAATCCTTAAACGTTGAAACAACCAATAGTCAAAACTTCTAATGTCTTAGAAAATGGTAGAATCTTGTTAAAAGGATATATCATATCAATTCAACAGTCATCCATGACATTAGTTGGATATAGTCCTAGACATGGACTGCTAATCCGATAACCATGCCCGTATCATTTGCAATAAGAAATCAATAAAACTCCAAGCCCCAGATAGTAGAACAATTCATATATTGGGAGAGAAAAATGCTAGCCACATTAGCATAATCTCCACGATTAAATCTAACAAATGATTAAACCAAGGTTGTTTAACATAAATGGCATACATTATCAAAGAACCCAAGAAGAAAGAAATGCAAGACGCGCCAGTGGTAGCAATTTTTTACCAGGTGTATTCCCCGATGAGTTACCAAGAATACCACCCAACCGAGGAGTTGAGTATAGAATATATCTTACACCCGAAACAACTCCAATAGCCAAATTTCTTATTTATTAGCCTCGACTGATATGAAAGAACTCAAGAAAAAATTGGACGAACTCTTGGAGAAATGATAATACGGCCAAGTTCATCACCATAGGGAGATCAAATAATGTTTATCAAAAAAGAAAGACGGATCGACGAGGATGTGTATCGACTATAGATCTCTGAACAAAGTAACTATTATGAACCGATACCCGTTACCTAGAATTGATGGTCGTTTTAATCAATTACTAAGAGCGGGTTTCTTTTCAAATATAGACTTATGTTTAGGCTATCAATAGCTTGAGGTTCAAGAAGAAGATATCCCGAAAATTGCATTCAGAACAAGTTATGGAAGTTATGAGTTCACGGTTATGCCCATTGGACTTACTAATGTCCTAGCCGCATTCATGGATGTGATGAACAAGATTGTAAACCTTATTTAGATAAATTTGTAGTCGTATTCATCGATGATATCCTTATTTATTCTAAATCAGAAGAAGATCATAAAGTTCATCTTAGGATTCTACTTGAGTTCCTCAGATTGAGAAATTGTACTCTAAATTCTCAAAGTGAGTTATGACTTCACGAAATACAATTTCTTGAACATGTTTTAATGCAAGTGGCATACAAGTAGATCCTATCAAAATAGAAGCAATTTGAATGGGAAATTCCAAGATCGCCAACCGAGGTTAGAAGTTTCCGTAGGTTTGGCTTGATATTATAGAAGATTCATCGAGAATTTCTCTCGAATTGCAGTTCCCCTAACTTCTTTAACTCGTAAGAATGTTAAGTTTGAGTAGGGACCAAAACAACTACAAGCATTCGATGTTCAAAAGCAGAAACTTAGTCATGCACCTATACTAGCTTTGCCAGAAGGTACAAAAGATTTTGTTGTATTTAGCATTGCATCCCATTCAAGTTTAGGTTGTGGCCTTACATAAAGAAATAAATTTACAGTATATGCTTCTCAACAGTTGAAAGTGCATGAAAAGAACTGTACAACTCATGATCTAAAGTTAGGTGCCATAATATTCGAATTGAAATTATGGAGGCATTATCTTTATGGAGTTAAGTTTATCGTGTGTATGATCACAAGAGTTTGAAACATATCTTTGATTAGAAAGAACTCAACATGAATCAAAGAAGATGGATGGAAATTCTTAATGACTATGATTTTGAAATAGTCTATCACGAAGGAAAAGCTAATGATGTAGCAGACGCACTAAGTAGAAAAGAGCATGAAAACCCAAGATGGTTAGAGCCTTGAGATTAGAAACGCAAATAGATCTAATCGAGAAAATCAAGAATGCTCAAAAATAAGTAATAGAAGAAAATCAAACCTAGGTAGAAAAGCAAAATGGTACCGCTGACTCGTCAGTCAAAGGAGAAGATGATATTCTCAGACTCGGGAATAGAATATGGGTACCAATAATAAAAGATTTGTGCGAAAGGATAATGAACGAATCTCACATGTCAAAGTACATGATGCACCCCGATAGTGATAAGATATACCAAAATCTTAGGCTCAACTACTAGTGGAATATAATGAAAAGCGATATAGCCTTATATGTTGCCATATGTTTGACTTGTTTACAAGTTAAAGTTGAACATTAGAAGCCCTCAGGTTTATTTCAACAACCAGAACTTCCAATTGGAAATGGGAAATGATAACCATAAATTTAAGCATGAAGATTCCAAATACTTCATGCCAGAATGATAATATTTGGGTTATCTTTGATAGGTTAACCAAATATGCTCATTTCTTAACAATCAAAGAAACATTCTATATGGATAGATTGGCACAAATATACATGAACAATATCGTTTCACTATACGACGTGCCATTGTATATCATATATGACCGAGACATAAGATTTATGTCATTTCTAGAAAATCTTTGAAAATGCTCTAGGTACACAATTGAATCTTAGCACAGCCTATCATTCTCAAACTTATGGGCAGAGTGATAAAACAATCCAAACATTGGAATATATGCTCTGAGCATGTGTGATAGTGAGAAACCATGTGTGGTCGATTGCTATCATGGATCTAGTCTATTGTATATGAGGTACGATTAGAATACGTTAACTATGTTTACTATGTGTGCTGGGAGAGTATTTGGACAGAGTAACGAGTTTCACTCAATAATAATAAGAAATGTTAATTATATGATAGGTTACAGGGGATATACATAGGAGATGACCTCAATCGTTATACAGTTCATAACGAATGAGTCATCGCTATCATATGTTAAACTCCTATACATTACTATAACGAATCAGCAATTCATTGGTTCCATTCGTTAACATCACTAATGAATCAACAAAAGGACTCATTTGTTATTAGCTACTCTAAAGAATGAGCCTTACATTATAGCGAATGTGCGTATACATTTAACAAAATACCCCTATACTTTATATTAATAACCAAAATACATTAAACAAAGACCGAGACACAGAAACGTGTATCAACATATAGAATTAGGAGAAAGTTGGGAAAACAATCTCCCTTTGATGGAATTCCGTATAACAAAAGATATCACACGAGTATTCAGGAAGCACCATTTGAAACATTAGATGGACGTAAATTTATAACGCCGGTATGTTTATCTGAAATCGGAGATAACCAAATGTCTGGACCTAAAGTAGTCCATGACACAAACATCAAAGTTCTCCAAATCCATGAGCGACTCAAAGTTGCTGGAGAAAGAAAAAGGAGCTACACAGACGTTCGTCGCAAGTCGTTAGAATATCAAGTAGGTGACAACGTACTGTTGAAAATATAGCCTTGGAAAGGTTGTCGATTTAGCAATAAAGAAAAAATTAAGTCCTTGTTTTGTTGGACCGTTTGAAATTTTAGAACGATTCAGTACAATAGCCTATTGCTTACGCTTGCAGGAAGAGATGAATGGAATAGATGATGTATTTCATGTTTCTAATCTGGTAGACGAAATTTTAGCAATGCCATTAGGAGACAACAAAATTAAAAAAGTCTATGATTTATAGATAGAAGATCTAAAGTCAAAGAACATAAGCGACGAAAGTTAAAGTTAGTCAAAGTAAGATGCAACTGCCGAAGAGGTCCATAATATACATACTTTCACGCCCCAGCCTACGGAGGAATATGACGGGGTGCAACTGATCGCACAGTAGCTCGCAAGACACTATTAATATTAAGGTGACAATAATTAATTATATATATTTATATAATCAAAATACAACACAAAGATTATCCAAATAAATTGTTTATTTCTTCAACAACCTAAATCCAACTAAATGTCTTCTCGAACTTCTAAATCTTCAACTAGCAAACCTGTAACATGCGGAAAGTAGAGTTTGATCAACATAAAGTTGAGTGAGCAATACACAAGTTTAGATGTATTAATATATTGTAAAATGAACAATTCGTATGTGAATATAAAAAATCACAACATTGATTATATATAACATATACCAAATATAATAGATGTGGACCGTCTCGGTCTAGCACAAAGTCAGCTTACCAGGTTAAGGTATGCATAATCGATGAGGATGAGGTGGCCCAACCGCCAAACAATAAATATAAACACATAATCATATAGCATTTCATCGATGAGCAATAAATTCATAAACACATAATATCGAATTGTGGTTGATGTGGTATAGATGTAAATAAATAAACTTTGATATATATGGAACGCATGTTACCCCCGAAAAGTAAAATACGGAATGAGGGGTGTGAATTACTCAACTTTATTATTTAGGCGAGATAATAATAAAATAATAATAAACGAGGAAATTATCGTGACGACTAATCTGACACAAAAAGACCTGCAAATTTGAGATAACAATCTAGAGTCAAAACCGAGAATAACACCACTGAATCACAGCAATCGGATAAATAGAACTCCAGTTATGAAATAAACAAGTTTTAAGCAAGCTGATGCGGGTCAAACTGCGAACAGAGAATCTGAGTTCAGGTTCTGGTTCATCAGATGTAACTCGTGAAAATAAACATAAAACTCTTCTAGACCGAAAGCTGTTTTTGACCAGAAGATGTAATAACTGAGAAAACACGGTTTTTAACCCTTAATGAACCCTGAACGGGTCGGGCAGAAATTGATCGACCCGTTAATAATCAAAATTAATAAAGCGGTTTTGTTCCTTAGATGACTTGAAACATAAAATATTCACAAACTTACTAGAGAATCTAGTAAGAACTAGTTGATTGTGGATTAAATGACCCATTTGACTTTGTGTGGTCAACTCTTGAAGAACACTTAGATTGAGCTTGAATTCCGGATTAAGGTGAAGATTTATGAGTTGAGATACAAATTATGAATAACCTAATGCCCTTATATATTTAGGAGAACGGATATAGGTCGTGTTTATCACGAACTTAGAGATAAACTCACTTTAAACTTGAACCAATGATAAGATAAAACACAAATTTGTGTTAACTTTGTAAACTCGGGATAATGTTCTGTGTTTTACGATAGGATTTCACTTATGATTATTCTAGAAACAAAGAGTTTGAATTACCAAGATGATTGGATAGGAATCGGATGACAATCGGCCAAACCGAGCCCAAACGAGCTGAACTAGCACACACGAACCGGCTGCTGATATGTTACAGCCAAAAAACGCAGTTGCTGCAGACATGTGGGTCACGTTACGTGGCGGGGTGAGCTTCCAACTTTCACATCTTGTCAAAACTAGTCCATAGACTTACCGAAATTACGTTTTTCAACCGAAATACATGTTTTTAAGGAGTTTTAACATGTTTACACATCAAAACAATATAAAATAAATTAAATAACATAAACTAATAATAAAAAATTGGTTTCATAAATAATAAGAATCCAAATACGGGCCTAGGTCGGGTAAATAAATAATTCAAAATTGACGAATGTCACAGTATTCCCTATTTTTTTAAATTTCGTCCCGAAGTTAAGGAAAAACTACGATGAAAAAAAAATCGATTTAACCAAATAAAAGAATATTCTATGAAATCATCAACGTAACAACTTTTAAATCAACATAACATAGAACTTTGCGAAACCCGGAGAAACGCTCCAACTTAAAATACAATGAGGCCACTTATATATATGATGTATTAGCGGCGTATCCATCATATCCTTACCATCTTTACATTTGTACTGTTACCCAAAACCACGTATAGTTCTAAGTTATGACACGCATTGGTACATACAATGATTTCCATGCAAGCACTTGGATAATTATGTTTCGAACCATAATTATCTTTATCGTCGGATGGTCCATATAATCCGTCCCATTGTGTGGGTTATGAAAACATGGGTTGTCAGTAATATATATCTTTAAGGGAAAATAAATTAACCAACAAACTTTTATGAACTTACTATAAATCAAGAATATCGTTATAAATATACAAAACATCATCAAAAATGTATTAAGTGAACCTTCGGGTTTAAAATAAAGAAAGTCTTTGTTATATATAAAAATCGACAAACAATTAGAATAAGCACGCGAAAATGTTTAAAGATTACAATTATCGTGACGATGAGTTCCTTTGGGGTCATAAATGTAAATGTGAACAAGATTAGAAGAAAAATTAAGATGAATTGAGTTTAGATAGCTGAAAAAGTGTTGAAAATTGTACAATACGACTTCTGTTAGTTAGCTATGATCATAGCGATACTCATAGCCCCTGATTTTAATAAGCAATGAATGCTTAAAGTAACCGGAAATAGGCCGTTTAGATAGAATAGTTGAATGAAATATAGATGAGGGTAGATTATAGATGAATAATAATAATAATAATGATAGATGAATTAGACTTGATATAAACTTGTAATAAATTAACTTGAAATAAATAGACTTGAGATGGACTTTAGTTAAACATAAAATTCTAATACGATACCATAGTTAAGAAAAAGTCGTTACAATACTTAAACTGAAAAAGAAAAATAAACAAAAAAGAATGTAGCGAGTGGCGAGAATCTTCGAGTAGCTGAAATCCTTTTTCGCGGTTGACTTGGAACATCTGACCTTGAGCACCTTGAAGAATTTGATCTTTACGAATTTTGAGTAGATGGGTTTGGTTGGAATTGTTTGAATAGGCTGGGCTTGGATGTGTTGCATGAATGGAATTTGATTGAAATGGGCTTGATGAACTTGGGCTTGATAAGTTTGAATTTATATGTATGACTTGAGTTAACTTGATTTGGGTAGACTTGAGGTTGATTCGCATATACAAGTCTAGGGCATGCATTAAGAAGATGACTCAGATCACCACAATTGTAGCAAGCTCGATATGTCGGGAATGGTTGGGTAAAGGGTTGAGTATATGGCATGGCATGGTTTTGAGCAAGGTGCAGTAATGATTTGAGCCATAGGTGGGTTGGGTTGGGTTTGCGAAAAATCATGACATGTGTAGGTGACATGACCATAACGACCATAATTGAAGCATTGACGACATGGTGAAGTAGTTGGATGATGATACTTTCACGTGCTATATAAAGGATGCGGTCTGGTGTAAGGCTTCTTGTTGGTTTAGGTTTATGGATCAAGGGCTTGTGTAGGATTCGATTTGGTTAGGGCATATTTCCTACGTTTGGAGGCTTGAAAGGTTTTTGTATGGGTAGGTTTTGATGATGATTCAACCTTGACTTTCTTTGGAGGTTCGGTATTATCTGTCTCAATGGTTTTCTCGGTTGGTTTCTTTGAGTTTTTCCTTGTCAAGGTTCCGGCGTTAACATGGTTCTCAGTAAGAGTAGCAGCAAGAGTGATGGCAACATGAAGGTTTTGTGGATTGCTACTTAAGGCGGAGTCTTGAATTTGCGTAGGTAAACCAACAATGTATTTGTCTATGGCACGAGAGAGAGGAGTAACCAAGTGGGGAACCAACAAACCAAGCTCATGGGAAGGGCTATTGTAGGTGTCACTATAGCCACTATCTGGCTTGAGCAACCAAAATTCAGCTTCCAACCTTTGTATCTCATTTTTCGGGCAGATGTCAGTAAGCATGACTTCCTTGAGATCGCCCCGCGACATAGCCATGGCAGCTTTGGTTCCCCAGGAGTATTTCTCGTTGTTCCTCCAAGTAAGGGCTCTCTTCTCGAAGACACTTGAATCATAGGTGGTTTTCTTGTCCTCGGGACATTGGAAATGGAGGAAAACGCTCTCCATGCACTCAAACCATTGGAGGAGGATAGTAGCATCCTTATCTCCAACAAATTTGGGAGGATTAGCAAAGGTGATTGCTTATAGGAACAAGCAATGGGATTTACGGTTTCGGTGGTAGCATTAACGGTTTGCATTTGGATCATGAGCTCGGGAAGCATTGTAGCCATCTCCTTGGCGAAGTAGGAGGCCATCTTCTTCTTGGAGTTCTTTTTGTTGCTAGCAATGCGCATGTATCGACCAAAATACATTCTATGATGAAAAATATGAATTTTTATGAGATGATAAAATTCATGAGGATGTTAAGAAAATTGAATAATACATTAAAATAATTCAAGTTTGATCATTATTTTGAGGTTGTTGTTATGATTGATGTTGAGATTAGAAAATATAAAGATTCTTAAATATGATAAAAAAAAAAGTTTAAAAATTTTATCGGATATTGAAACATCCATGAACCAGCATGAATTTCATGTTTCAATCAACAAATAAAATTAAAAATAGTTGACATAAATGATTGAATTTTCATGAACCACCATGTTTATCCAATAAAACAATCGAAATTCAAAATAAAATCAAGATTTGGGTGTTGCGTTGTCCATGAACCACCATGGATCTCCAACAAAACAATCAAAAATTTTGCTGAGGAACCACCCCTTTACTTCACTTGTTCATTCAACAAAACAATAATGAGAAAACCGAGCTTAGCCACGTATCACCGTAAATTCGGTTATAAACGAGAAATGTGATCACATAACCACGTTGATCCAATGAGGTTAGTAGATTTGTATGATGTTTGGTGTGATATGCTTTGGCCTAATAGGTTTCACGACCCTAACTGAACTCTCCAGGAAAGCAACCGGGTCTCGTGGTTGATTGAGATATATGCGCATTGCATTTCCTTCGGCTCCCAAGCCTTGGTGTCAAGGGTTCGGAGAACAAGTGTGTCCCCCTTCCAGTTACTACATACCCGTTACACGAATCATCCTCAAGGAAGAATGCAAAAAATCGAGGGAATTTATAAGATATTTATCGAAAAATAAAAAAATAATTACTAGGATTTTGAAAAACAATTTTAAGAATGAGGCATAGCCTCGGAGTAATGTGTGTGCATGTGTACATTAATTATATAATAATAAATAATTAATAAGCAAGCTATGAACAATCAAATATGAATCATTATGGTAAATACATAAGCACGTATGGGACCCTAAGCATGCTAGTAGGTAATTACGTCTAACAACCTATCTTATAGCCTTCGGCTCTGAAACCAATCTGTCACACCCCAACCTACGGCGGAATATGACGGGGTGCAACTGATCGCGCAGTAGCTTGCAAGACACTATTAATATTAACGTGACAATAAATAACTATTTATATTCATATAATAAAAATAAACACAAAGATTATCCAAATAAATTGTTTATTTCTTCAACCACCTAAATCCAACTAAATGTCTTCTCTAACTTCTAAATATTCAACTAGCAAACCTGCAACATGCATAAAAATAGAGTTTGATCAACATAAAGTTGAGTGAACAATACACAAGTTTAGATGTATTATTATATTGTAAAACAAACAATTCGTATGCGAATAAAAAAAATCACATCATTGATGATATATAACAATTACCAAATAAAATAGATGTGGACCATTTCGGTCTAGCTCAAAGCCAGCTTACCCGGGGTAAGGTATGCATACTCGATGAGGATGAGGTGGCCCAACCGCCAAACAATAAAAATAAACACATAATCATATAGCAGTTGACGAGGTATAGATGTAAATAAATAAACTTTGATATATATGGTACGCATGTCACCCCAAAAAGTAAAATATGAAAGAGAGGGGTGTGAATTACTCACCTTTATTATTTAGGCAAGATAATAATAAAATAATAATGATCGAGGAAATTATCGTGCTGACTGATCTGATACAAAAAGACCTGCGAATTTGAGATAGCAATCTAGAGTCAAAACCGAGAATAACGCCACTGGAATCACAGCAAATGGATAAGTAGAACTCAATTATGAAATAAACAAGTTTTAACCAAGCTGAATGCGGGTCAGAATGCGAACAGCGAATCTGAATTCGGGTTCTGGTTCGTCAAATGTAAAACGGGAAAATAAAAATAAAACTATTTTAGACCGAAAGCTGTTTTTGAACATAAGATGTAGTAATTGAGAAAACACGGTTTTTAACCCTTAATGAACCCTAAACTGGTCGGGAAGAAATTGACCGACAAAACCCTGTTAATAATCAAAATTATTAAAGTGGTTTTGTTCCTTAGAAGACTTGAAACAGAAAATATTCACAAACTTACTTGAGAATCTAGTAAGAACTAGTTGATTGTGGATTAAAGGACCAGTTTGACTTTGTGCGGTTAACTCTTAAAGAACACTTAGATTGAGCGTGAATTCGGGATTAAGGTGTGGATTTATGAGTTGAGATACAAATTATGAACGACCTAATGCTCTTTTATATATAGGATAACGGATCTAGGTCGTGTTTATCACGAATTTAGGGATAAACCCACTTTAAACTTTAACCAGTGATAAGATAAGACACAAATTTGAGGTAACTTTGCAAATTCGAGATAATGTTCAGTGTTTTAGGATCGGGTTTCACTTATGATTATTCTAGAAACACGAAATTTGAATTAACAAGATGATTAGATAGGAATCAGATGATAATCGAGCCAAACCGAGCCCAAACGAGTTGAACCAGCAAACACGAAACAACTGTTGATATGTTGCAGCCAAAAAACGCAGCTGCTGCAGCAAAGACGCAGCTGCAGCAGACCTGCGGGTCACGTTACGCGGCAGGGGGGGGGGGGGCTTCCTGCTTTCACATCTTGTCAAAACTAGTCCCTGTACTTACTGAAATTACATTTTTAAGCCAAATACATGTTTTTAAAGAGTTTTAACATGTTTAAACATCAAAACAATATAAAATAAATTAAATAACAAATATTACTAATAAAAATTTGGTTTCATAATTAATAAGAATCCGAATACGAGCCCAAGTCGGGTGAACAAATAAACCGAACATGACGAATGTCACACATACCTGAGAGTTAGAATCAGAAATGAAGAAGAAAGACCCACGTCTATATCTCGAGGACGAGATTCATTCTAAGGTGGGGATGTAACATCCTGAAACTTTCTGGCCAATTTTTTCAACTCGTAAAAGATGGAGGATCATAATGGGAAAAACATAATCGAATTCCCATCGCGCATCGCCACGGACAACGGCCAGGTTCATCTCGATACAGATAGACATGCAAAATATCTGAAAAATAGACAGTGTCGTGCTACGTAAGGACCCAGCCCATTTCTCCATCAGGATACTCGATGACCCTGTTAAGTAATCAGAGACATGTGACAACCACTTGTCAACATGTGGCACAACGACACAGGCTACGTGTTACCACGTGGCAAAATGCGATAGATGGGTGGCGTCGCAATATGCGACGACCCCCTTTGCATGTCATCGTGATACGCTTAAGTTATTTATAATATGGCTTAGACCCTTGTCGGGGGTAAAGCCAAAACATTGGGCAAATTTAAGTAAAACATAGCTTTTCTTATACAAAGGTTATAGTCAAACAATATTTTTCGTGACTATGAAACATGAAGTTTAACATTCAAGAATTACAGTCAAATTGCTTCTTCTTGAAGAAGAAACTTAAAATAGACGTTTCTTCAAGAAGAAGAAAGGTAGCACATAATTGGTAAATAAACAGAAAGACTACATGTCTAAATGTTTTAATCAGACAAAATGATTTATCAAGGTTAAAGTTATACAAACTAAACCAAAGGCCTAAAGCTAGATCATTAATCTATAAATTTATACAAAGTTATTCTCGTACTATAGGTCTGAATTAACTCACAAGAATAAATCAGTATTGCACTTCTCAACCGAAACAAAGGTGAATATGTCTAATATGTTTACAAACAAATTATTTAAATGAGTCATTTATACAAAAGATTGATGTAGATGTCGTGCTCTAATAAAAAAACAAGTATTTATAATCGTAAATATCGACAACTAGTATGGGAAAGTAAGGTCGTCTCCATAGGGAATCAGTGGAAATTGCAAGTTTGACTTGTGACTTTAACTAAGTAACTAGGCGGACAGTCGATGTCAAGCAGTTCAGAAATATGGTTTAAATGCATCATAATTACTTTTAAAGTTGTAAACCATTATGAGAAAAATGATTCTCTTCAGGTTCAGGTAATACGATGACCAACTAATCACATATTAAGATAAATTAACTGTGCAGTAATTACTAGAGCTAATAGTTGGGTTGTGAGTTGAATTGTTGACCAAACGGAACCCGATCTACCTAATTACCAGTTTTATATTATGATAATCAATTAGGTTGCAATGACTAGCGGTCATTAGTTCAATGACACAAGAACATAGTCCTAAATGTTGATGAACCCAATCAAATAAGTGATGCAAAATTCAATAATCAAGAACACAAACTGTTTAAACAATCAATTGGCAAAGTAAACAAGATTAAATACAAAAATCAATCAAGTTCATAATCAATTAAGAATAAAGAATCTGATCATAGTCAATAACACAAAACCCTACACCTTAAGTGGTCACAAGTGATTTAGCCACGCCTCTACATCACGATGCACTCGAATATGAATTGGAAGGATGAAACCATGGATGATTTGGTGATTGAGATGTGTAAAGATGGTGAAGAATTGCTCCCAGTTCGTCCTTGGCAGCTAGTGTATTAAGGATCATCGTTCTAGGGTTTTACCCGGCTTAGATATGTAAGAAAACAATCCCAAAACACAATTCCCGTCAGACTTGGTCGTAGCCTACGACCATGTCACCGTAGCTTACAGCTGGGTCGTAGGCTACGGCCTCCAAATATTTCCTAACGGTGACTATTACTAATTTTTCATACTCTTCTTGTCGAGAAACCCAAAATTCATATATTATGGGTTCCGTAACTCATTTTCTAGCCCCGGATATGCCTATTTTACTTTAGACGCGCACGAATCACTTACAAACTCCTCTGATTGCTTCCTTTTTGCCCATAACTCAATTCCATGTCATCCTAAGTGCTTCAAACTAGTTCATTTAAGCTCCAAACACCTGTAAACATAAAACCACTTAAAGTACTTGTGTTTGATATATAAAAACACTTAACACACATGAAATTAAACACTTAAAACACATTCTTTTACCCACACATCACATCCCCACACTTATCCTTTTTCGTCCCGAAAAAGATTTACAATGGAATCAAAATCAGAATCTGTCTCACTTAGGTTATTTTAATTAATGACAGATAACACAAAATCCGTGATTGCCAGTATGGCTATCCACTTAAACCCAAACGTCGACAAATCAAACCCCTAATCATGTTTAGCTTTTAAGTTCAATTTGATATCTAATCTAAGGGTCCCACACCTAGAATCCCAAATCCACTTAATTTGTTTCAGAATTGTCAAAGCAAAGATGAAATCAAAAGTATTTTTCTACCACTATAACCCAAAAACTTGTAAATGTTAAAGCCTAATCTCACAAATGGATAGATGAATACATAATTTGAGCATTTGCATATAACTATATATTAAACCTCACCCGTAGATTTTCACATTGTGGTTGCTAGCCTAGTGAGAAGCATATAAGTTGTTCGTTTTTATTCATTAATGTTCACTGATCCTCACCCAGAGGCCTATCTGCCAAGCAGCTAACTCAAGGGAAAACACATGGGTTGTTGGATCTTAATTATGCCATTAATTTTATATCCTCATCCATAGATGTCATCTCCAAATCACTATCCCAGAGGGAGACATATTAAATTATTGGATCATTCTCAATTATTAAGCTTTTAATGCTCACTTTTATGAATTATTGAGGCGTCACACTTGTGTGCCAATTAAGTGAGATCAAATCTTAAAAGTTACAAGGTTTTGCCATGTAGTGGTGCTTATTCATTAACTTAGACATTTCAGTTTCTCCACTTTCCTAAGATAGGAACCCACAAGACTTAATGATTTTAATTATAGGTCTATTATGTAATTTCAGAAATCTTTCATTATTGGTTGGGCCTACCGACACATTCCAAGTTAAATGCGTTTATGTTTTTTTTTATTATCTCATATATATACTAGTTCTGAAAAAAAATTCCCAATTTTCCATTTTAAAAAAAATAATTTAAAAATTCAGGACATTTTTAACTATTTTGACATTTTTCTCAAAAATTCTTTCCCCAATACTTTCCCGCATCCCCACACTTAAACTTTACATTGTCCCCAATTTATATCTTCATTTAACAACCGAGTGTAGTACATGTCAACTTAAACTATGTTAACAAACAAACAAAGGAAAGAGGCACATGCACCTGATTCAAATCTCTCTATAAAGCGGATCCTGCTAATGAGTACTTTTCCAGCCTTTACCCGCACTCCTTGAACTATAATATGACAATATATACTCCACCGAATCTTGACTTAACCACCCTGAACTTCCCACACTTAGGGTTTACTATGACTGATAAACACAAACAAAAAGTAACTCGCAAAAAGAAAATCAAAAGTAAAGAAAACAACACAAAAGGCCGACTTCCGTAACTCATTTTGGATTAAGGTCATTTAAAAACATTTATAAAAGTACCTCTACTAGCAAGGGCAAGCAAGGTGTCGAATCCACAAGGAATCAGTGGAAAGTGCTCGTTCAATTTAATGCTTTTACTTAATTATACTATGGTGGACAAACGATGTCAAGCGGTAATTGACTTGTAAAACAATAATATGAAAATAACCAATCTCCAAGTTTCATGTTTTGAAGCAACTTAGACAATTGATAAACCTATTTGGAAAAATCCTTGTTATTATATGTAGATCAAAATACTTAATAATTAGCTATGCGGAATGTCAGAACTTAATCCAAACGATTGACACAACTTAATAAAAATCTATTTGATTATCGGTTTCAGGTTTTGATACACAAAATCAATACTATGTTGAAGTGATAGCGAAAAGGCATAGTAGAAAACTTCATAATCTAATAGAAAACTTCATAAACAGGTCAATAATGAAAACAACTAAATCCTAATGGTTGATGACCTCAAATCGATTAACTGATAAAAGGTTAAGCAATCAAATACTAGAAAAATGCTTAAGCACACAAACAAATATAAAGAGTTGATCAACCGAATGATTAATCAATTCGAAATCCAAAGTTAAAGTTTAGAATACCAAAAATCCATCGTGCAACTCAAACCTACGCCCGCAGATGGTTATGAAGTCCTTAGCCTTGCATATTGATCTTTAATCTCTTTATATAATGTTGGAAGATGATTGCATATGTGATTACGGTGATTAGAAGATGATATGATGGTGAAAGATAACCTCCCAAGCACCCAATGTGGTAGATAATAAAAGATAAACGACCTTAGGGTTTTTGACTCTTAAATATGGAAGAAATAGCCCTGTAGGTTCCCAGCCGGATCTACACGAGATATCTCGTTCTACGTAGGTGCGGAATCCCTACGTAAGACGTTACGAGCGTAGAAGACAAAACGATTAAACACGTTACAATAAACACAAACACGTTATATTGCAACCGTAAACATGTGATACAAAGATCACCAAATACAGACTCTCTCTAACTCGTTCTCTGACTAATGAACTCGCTCTTTTGTTAACTAAAACTTAAGCCGTAACCTAGGACATATATATCACGACAACTTCGCCTGGCATGTTCAGGCGAAGTTGTCCCTAACTTCGCTTGTCTAACAAGTTCGCCCATATCAACGAACTTGTTAGCAACTTCGCTTACATACAAACTCAAATCCAAACGACTCGATTACAGACACTAGACACTGAACTACTGACATCATGTACCAACAGACTCCCCCTTGGCAGTAGCTTCATCTCTTTATCTTCAAACACGTGTCTTGTAATCTTCAACGACCTTGCATCTTCATCTTCAAGCATGAACTCCTTCGCGTACACAAACTGATACAATTCTTTGATATTTCTTCGCTTCGTCTTTCCAAGCAGGAATATAAAAGATTTTCTTCTTATTCAGCACCTGCAGATCAGCTTGTGACAAGTTCACTAGATGCATCGGATCATAAACTCTTAGCAGCTCTTGTTCATCTTCGTCTTCCATCACTGCTTCAGCTGTTTCACAATCAACATACCACCACTTTAGATCTTTGAGCACATCCTTGGGCATCTGTTTCATTGGCACTTCTTTAAGGCACCGGATCGGTTTATACTTCATAATCATCCAAGGTTTACCATCTGCTCTCAATCCACGATCTTTGTCTTCGATAAGTTTTCCCTTTTTTGGTTTTAACAGCTCAAAATTCTTCTCTTTTATACTTTCCTTCCAAACAATCTTCCCAATAACTCTAGCCATATTATCATCACTTCGGTTTATCAATCCCAATCTGGCTAAGTCTTTCACTTCACATTCTGGCAGTGTATTCAACGATCTTAAAAGTCTTTTGAAGTACTGAACACCATCATACCTCTTAATAACAAAGAACCTCAACTGCTCATCGTATATCCAGCAAATAATCCCCTTTCTCGCTTCAGCATAGCCTCTAATGTTGTAACTCTTCTTGAACATTGTAGGGACCGCTGGTTTCTTCGTTTTGACGAACCACTGAGCATAGCCTTCTTTCCATATAGGCTGCTCTTCCCATTCAGTCTCATCATTCCCAATCTCTTGACTCATATCTACGTTCTCGACTTGCGGTATCTCATGCTCCACATTCTCCTCTACTATCTCTCCCTCTTCAATATCATTATCAATAACTATCTCTTCACCAATCTTCTCTATCTCATCACTCGGTAATACATCATCATCACCTATATAGTCATCATCCATCTCCTCAACCTCCACTACCACCACATCATCACCACCAGCTGCAGTTGTCGACTCCCCCTGAGTTGTGGAAGTTCCAAGAGCTTGTACAGTTCTTGGCAACTCACCACCTGCACCTTTCGATGCATTGGGATCATCGTCTCTATCATTGCGTCTCTTGGTCCTCAACTCATCGCCTTTACAGCTCGTCTCCCCCTGAGATGCCAAGAACTCCTTCAGAGCATCTATGATTTTACCATGTTCTACCAGCAGGGACGACTGCATCTGATTCTCTGCAACAAGGCGTTGAATAGCCTGGGTCTGGATAAGATTAATCCTTGAATGCTCTGCCACGACCCGTTCAAGTGCTGCTTTTCGTTCTGAGTCTGATAAGGTTGCATCGAAATCAAACCTCAGATGTGATATATCTTGAGTGTACTGAGGAGGGATTTCCGATGTAACCGGGACCTCAGAAGTAGGCAAAGACGTAACCGCAGGTGGTATCGTCACCGATAACCCTGCAGTGGCCACAACAGTCGACTCAATAAAGTGTGCCACGACCTCCGTTGGAGTAACAGTCGGCGGCAACGAAACAATCTCCGGAGTCGGTAGTTGGAATGAAGTTGGTGGGAGGCCAAAGGCAGATGAGGTAGCCACCATGGGAACGTCCGTGGCGCTTGGCCTTGTAACCTGTAATGATGAGGGAACCATTGTCATACCGGACAATGCGGGTGGAGTGAAACGTACCACCCTCGAGCTCTCACCAGCTCCAGAACCTGCACCTGTCCGTTCCCTTCTTGATCTGCTTATTAACTGTTGTACCTCTTCCTCATAATCTGACTCGCTATCATCATCAGTTCTCTTTCTTTTCCCATGAGTCCGTTCATGTGTTACCAAAATCCTTCTTGCCTCATCAGAACCAGCCACCGTAGCAGCTGTCCTAGTAACATTCACAGTCGACACCCTCTCAACCGAGACTTGCACATACTCCTCTGGATCCACCTGTTCCATATCAAAGTAGTCTTGACCTCCAAGCTCAGCATCAAGGTCAACGTTCTCCTCCGGTGACACAACAGGTGCAGCAGGTATAACTTGAGGTGCTCCTGCCTGTTGTGGTGCCAGGTCCCAAAACTCGTCCCCTCGAGCAGGTACATACCCCGGGTTGATTAAGTACCCAAATAGTGGAGTATGCCGAGGACGGAGCTCAGGTTTGCTCCTCGCACTGGAGGATCTGCATTGGGCAAAGATCCTTTTATTCACACTTTCAACGTATCTTATCGGACGGCGCTGAGGTAGCGTTGGAGCAACATGATTCAAGATCATTTGTAGGAATCTTGGATACATGATGAATCTCTCACGCGCCATCGCCCTTCTCTGACGATCAATCTCATAGAAGACCATCTGACTAAAGCTGTATCGCTTGTTGTAAGTCAGAGCAGTCATCGCCGACTGCATGGTCGCGCCCATGCCATCAGTGCCCGCCTTTCTCCCTGACATGCATACAATCATGACATGCATGAGAAAGCGCCACTGGTCAAGTAAAAACCCTTTCCTTCTCTGCGTATCCCCCAAGGGACCAGAGTACCCATCCTCAAAAACGCTCCATCACGGAAAGGAGCCACAAACTCTGTCGGGTCATCCCTCGTCTCATTTCCAAACCGTAAAGCCACCCGGATCTGTTCAGAAGAGAACTGAACAATCTGATTGTTGACTGTTGCGCGCATCACCGGGGGCTCGACTCTACAGTCATATTCCACGGTCTGCCAAAAATCCTCAATGTTGGGCAAGGATATCGGCAGTGTTGTAGTGATCGCGTGGAATATACACGAGCGTAGTAAGAATGTGATGATTTCGCGGAAATCATCAACTCCGCTCGCCTCCGGGTCTAATGTTATATACATGTTGTGACCCGGGAAGAACTGTCTCTAGTTATCACCACCGTCAGCTCCGCCTGCACCACCTACAGCAGCCATATCTGCATCAAACAGATTAAGTTAGATACACGTCAATGCAAATCACAAGTTCGCCTGTTACCATGAGCGAAGTTGTGATTTATTCTGTATAGGCGAGGTTAGAGGTGGGGCGAAGTTGGGAAACAACTTCGCTTCAACTTGAACTTCGTCTGATAACTGTTAGGTAAAAAGGTCCAGGCGAAGTTAATGATAACTTCGCCTAACCACAACATCGCCTCATAAACTGTTTCAAAATCTATAATCAGGCGAAGTTAAACCTCGGGCGAAGTTACGGATAACTTCGCCTAAACTGTAACTTCGCCGAATTCGAATCGGCAACAGTTAGGTTTGTCGAACGACGTGTAGATGATGAAATTGGAGATCGAGGACTCCGTAACACATGATTTTATGAAGTTTTAGACGTTCAGGTATATTACGAACACGTAATAACAAGCTTGAAATCGGGTGTTTAAGGTTTCGAAAGACGAGGTCGATAATCGAGTCGAAACGACCGATGATTAACCTCAAAAACATTGATATTAGAACCCTACACACCTTTAATCGGATTAGAATCTGAAAAGAGAACACAGATTGATCGATGAAATACGATAAGTTCGCCGGTTGACAAGAAAGTTAAGTTCGCTGGTTTTTGAAATAATGATACTGTTTGACCTTAAAACTTCTTTATATAGGGTCAAAGTTTGACAGGCGAAGTTATGGATAACTTCGCCTATTGAAGGCGAAGTTATGGATAACTTCGCCTATTGAAGGCGAAGTTATGGATAAGTTCGCCTATATATGAAAATTTTCAAAACAAACCCCTACAATTTGCAATTAAGTTTTAAAACAACCTTTAAAGAATTAAATGATACGATTAAGACAAAGTAACCAGGTATAAAATCAAACAACTACATAAGCAGAAAAATTTTAAAAATAAAATACACGGGATCAAATTTCAGTCTCGATAGGGACTACCATGTTTTAGAAAAGATCCGAACAGGAATCATACTAACTACGTGACTGTCACACAGATCCGTGTTTAGCTGTATTATGACATAAAGAAACAGGTTGTAAGCAGGTAAATAACTTAGAATGGTTTTCATCGTTTCTGTGATACGGGTTAGGTTCAATTAAGCTCAAAATTTTAAATGGGCAACAACTCAGAGATTATGATACCTCCTATCTATTCTCAAAGCGTATTTGGCTTTCCCCAAGTCACCCCGAGTTGACCTCGACCCTTAGTGTCTGATTAAATAGTAAGTACTCTTCGATCTTTAGATTTTGCTTCCCGTTCTCTTTCTTACACCTTGATTGAGAAGTATAAATATTATGAACTCTAGAATGTCTCAAATATTTCTTTTCTTTTCTTTTTTTTTCTTTTTTTTTTTTAAGAATTTACACAACTTCTGATAAACTCCTGCAAGTCCCGAATCTGGATCACTGCAGTTTCTTGACACGCTATCTTCACGGGAATCAAAACACTCACAGGCTCGTGTATGACTGGGTAATCGCTTTTCTGTCTATTATTCGGAAAAATATATATGGAGACATGCACAACTCATAAGAAGTTTCCACATAAAATCGAGTAGATTTAGTTAGTATCACTTCTACTTTTACGCACCATAAAAAGCTACCATGACATACAATGACTGTTCTAAAGTCTTTTAGGCCTTATAACTTCACTAGTTAAGCACACAGAATCAGTATATCTATCACTTTCCAAGGTTGGATCAATTTTCTGTTAAACATAGTAAAGGTACTTCTTACGAAATAGTAGACTTGAAAAATAATTTCATCTCCCAGAAAAATTTTTAACTTCAATCGTCCCGATCAAATTGAAGTTTTCAGGTAAACGGCTATCCCGAAGATCCAATGGATCAGCTGGACCGACCACATACAAGTATGTGTCCTTCTAACTAAGTATGATCGACTAATTTTCAGCGAAAGAATAAAAACACATCATAAACCGCCCCGGTCACTTTCAGTCATCTGGTTAATGGCTATCGTCATATTCTGCAAGTAGAAATGAGGACCAAACATATCCGAAGATATGTCCTTCAAACTGAGGCGACCGACATAATTCTAAGCGATAGTGACGTTTTTTTTTTTTTCTTTTTTTTTAAACAATAAACATAAAGCATGGTTACTTGGGATTGATCATCCCATTCAGCTCAACAAGGTTTTGAAATCTAGTTTTGTCAAACGCTTTCGTAAGTCAGCGAAATTATCTAGCGTATCAACCTTTTCGAGCTCAATCAGTTTCTTCTCAGCACAATCCCGTATAAAATGATGACGTATGTCAATGTGTTCAGTTTTACTGTGCTTAACGGGATTGTTAGTTACTGAGATAGCAGCAGTGTTATCAATGCAAATAGGAGTAAGAGTAAAATTCAGACCATAATCGCGCAACTGTTGTTGAATCCAAAGAACCTGGGAGCAGCAGTTGGATGCTGCCATGTATTCTGCTTCACAGGTTGAAATTGCGACTGAGGTCTGCTTCTTGCATTGCCAGGACACTAGTCTGCCACCAAGAAACTGACATCCACCAGTTGTAGACTTCCGACTCTGATTGCACCCTCCATAATCAGAATCTGTGTAGGCGACAAACTCCAAGTCTCCTCCTCTCGTGTACCACAACCCCAGCTTAGGCTTGCCTTTGAGATACCGTAGAATCCTCTTCGCACCCTTCAAGTGAGATTCCTTTGGGTTTGCCTGAAAGTGAGCACAAAGACAAACAGCAAACATTATATCAGGCCTAGAAGCAGTTAAGTACATTAAAGAACCTATTATAGCCTGATATTGGGTTGGGTCCACGTCTGCATCGTTGTCTGACTCAGCACCCAATTTGTGGTTGACGCAGACTGGAGTATCGTATGGAGTGCTGTCCTCCATCTTGAAACGTTTGAGAACATCATGGACATACTTCGTCTGATGAATGAACATACCATCTTTCTTCTGATCAACCTGCAGTCCTAAAAAGAAAGTTAGTTCACCCATAGCACTCATTTCAAATCTCTTCTTCATGACGGCCTCAAACTCCTGACACATGGCGACCTTTGATGCAGCAAAGATAATGTCGTCCACGTAGACTTGCACCAGTAGAAAGTCGTTCCCTTTTCTCTTGAAGAACAATGTGCTATCAATCTTACCTCTTTCAAACTCATTCTCAAGCAAGTAGTCGGATAACGTTGAGTACCAGGCTCGAGGTGCCTGATGTAGTCCATACAGCGCTTTACTTAGCTTGTACACGTGATCGGGAAAGTCAGGGTCAGGAAAACCAGGAGGTTGCTCAACATACACAACCTCATCGACTTTACCATTTAGGAACGCACTCTTCACATCTAACTGAAAAACCTTCATCTCCTTATGAGCAGCAAATGCCAAAAACAAACGAATGGCCTCCAATCTTGCCACAGGAGCAAACACCTCATTGTAATCAATCCCCTCTTGCGGATTAAAGCCTTTAACAACCAGCCTCGCCTTGTTTCTGATAACAATCCCTTTCTCATCTCTCTTGCATTTGAAGACCCATTTTGTGCCAATCGCATGCACATTCCTTGGTTTTGCAACCAAGTTCCATACCTCCATCTTCTTAAACTGGGCTAATTCTTCTTGCATGGCTTCGACCCACGAGCTGTCCTTGAGAGCCATTTGATAGTTCTTTGGTTCAATCTGGCTGATAAAGCAGGTGTACAAGCATTCGTTGATTATGCCTGATTCTTTAATGCTTGTGTAAACACAGGTGTGCTCATTCAAGCTTTGTCTTGTTTGTACACCATCGGACAGATCACCTATCACATTTTCCAGAGGATGATTTTTGTGAATTCTCGTAGTCGGAACCGAACTGACATTCAGATTATCTTCCAAGTTCGAAGATAGCTCATCAATGGGTGAATGATGTTGAGAGTGAAACGGATTGATGAATTCCTCTTCAGTAGAGGCAGCAGGGGTATTGACAGCATTTGACGAGGAAGGCTGACATTCATCATACTGTGGTCGTTGCACCAAAGTGTCTTCCTCATCGCATATCATCTTCGTAGCAATTCTTTCCTTTCTAGAAAATCCAAATAAGGCATGTTAAAAGATTTAAAAAGTCTATCATAGTCGAAAACCGCGGCGGGTCCCGTGCTTGGTTTTGGTGATTTATAACTTGTGATATCAGTGTTACACACCACCTCAACCTTGCTGGTCGATGTATTAAAGACCCGTCTGTTAGGAGTCCCAACAACGTATCCGACTAAGATTCCTTCGTCGGCTACTTCACCAAATTTAGAATTGGTCTTTAATATCGAACACGGTGACCCGAATGGTTCAAGACCACTCAAGTTGGGCTTTCTCCCATGCATAAGTTCATAACAGGTTTTATTTAATCTTTTAACAGTTAACACTCTATTAAGGATATAACAGGCTGTTGCAACTGCTTCAGCCCATAACACCACGGGAAGTTTCGAATCAGCCAGCATGGTTCTGGCTCCTTCAATTAAAGTTATGTTCTTCCTCTCAGCCACTCCATTTTGTTGCGGTGTATACGGAGCGCTATACTGGTGTTCAATCCCCTTCTGTAAGCAGAAGATCTCCATCTCATAGTTCTTGAACTCAGTCCCATTGTCACTTCTGATGAACTTAACCCTTTTTCCCATGATATTCTCAACCTTGGTAATCAAATTCTTTACCATCTGAACAGTTTCATCCTTTGACTTCAGATAATATACCCAGGAATATCTAGAGAAATCATCAGTGATCACCAAGCAGTAAGATGTTCCTCCTAGACTTTTTACATTCACTGGACCGAAGAGATCCATGTGAAGTAGTTCTAGGGAACTGACTATAGAATTAATCTTCTTGGTGTGATGGGATTTCTTGTGTTGCTTTCCCTTCTTGCATGATAAGCATTGGTCTTCGAAGTTGAAATTCTTCAAGGGAACACCCAACACCAACCCATTCTTGACAATGTAGTTCATCTTCCGAAGATGAATATGCCCCATTCTCCTATGCCATAATTCGGACTCCGATTCAGTCGCTTTCGACAAAAGACACGATTCTTCTGTGGCCATTTCAGTCGACCACATGTCCATGATATACGTATTCTTTTCTCTTGGAGCCCTCATAACAATCCAATCCTCGGGTATCTTAAAACCAGGATGCAACACAATCGCCTCATTCTTGGTAAAATGCATGGTGTAATCCTTGTCACAGATCTGCGAAACACTCAGCAGATTGTGCTTCAATTCTTCAAAAAAGTTCACTTTCTCTAAAGTCATCTTTCCATTTGTCACAGTCCCAATTCCTGTGATCCTTCCACAGCTCTCTCCAGCGAAACTCACTCTTCCTCCTTGAACAGGTTTCAATTCGTGTAACAAATTCTTGTTACCCGTCATGTGCCGGGAACAGCCGCTGTCCACAACCCATAGATTGTTTGCAGCCCTGTTCAACTGTTCCTGCACGATTAAAGCAGAGGGTTAAAATCTGGGGACCCAAGACCTCTTGGTCTTGGGTCGATACATCCCGTACCTTGGCTGTCCAAAGTTAGCATCAGAATAATTTTTGTAAGTCTTGAGCGGGTACCTTCTTGGAGATTGACTATGAGGCCATCCAAACCATCGTGAATTAAATGAATTATTACTTATGGTTTGGTTGTTAGCAGTGAAAAACTGAGATCTATTTCTTTGAAAACCTGAATTAGACCAATTTTTGAATTTTGATGGGTTTTCATTTTTTCCATTATATTGAAAACTGTTTCTTTTCTCAGATTTTGAAGGCCTCACACCTCTGAATTTCTGCTTCAGAGGGCAATCAGCAATTAGGTGTCCTAATCGATTACATCTGAAACAACTCCTGTGTTCAATTTTTTTTTCCATAGTTGTTTTAGATGTTGAGGCTGTATTACTGCCCGTTTGTCTCACATAAGGTGGGACATACGGGTTTAGTGGAGATTTCTTTTCAGTTGTTTTATGTTTCTCCCCACTTTTTGGTAACACTGCCTCTTGTTTTGTCTCACTCGACTCGGAAGACTTGTCCGAGTTAGATGAGACAGGACTAGGCACAGAAATTTTCACAATAGACACAGGCTTACTCGTTTCGCCTTTACTAACTTCTGGATCTTTAATAGTTACCTTAACCGGAACTGTCTGACTATTATCAACATCAACAGATTTTTGATTACTAGGATCATAAGTGTAATTATGATTGTAAGGTGGTGGAACTTCATGATAACCAATTCCTCCCCTTTTAACTAGGGAACCTTGATCACTAACGAGGTGATCAAGTATAGCGGTGGAATATCTGAATTTCTCAAGTTTCCTGTTTAGTTCCACCACTCTCACCTGATGATCAGCTATCTGTTTATCCCTTTCAGCTATTAGTTTGGTTTTTTCTTCTAACACTTCATAGCTCAGATCAATTACTTTAATTTTTTCAGCTAGATTTGCTTTTAGACTTCTAATATCTTTTTCACTAGCTTTTATTTTTACTTTATAACTATTTTCTCTAGCTTTAGTGAAATGATGTTCTTCTTTTAAGGTTTTAATTGAGCATCCAAACTAACATACTGATCAGTTATAGTTGTCAATTGTTCAGACAGATTTTCACACTTAGTGCAAGGGAGTTTAGTACTTACCTCGGTGAGCTGATCTTTCACATCTACCATACAAGCTTCATTTTGATCCTCTGCCATGTAAGCTTCACTTTCGCCAGTCACTTCCTCATTATCTGCAGTTTCGATGTTCGCCATATTGGCCTGTTCGAACACTTCTTCAACATGCAGATTCCAGTTATATTCCCCATTCTGTCTGGAAATCATGGCCCTATTATCATTACCACCCCCATTCTGGTGTGTCGACCTGTTCTGACTACGTTCAACTCTCTCATTCGTGCACTCCTTCGCAAAGTGGCCATTCTGTTGACAGTTGTAACAGCGCACCTTTGATTTGTCAAAACCCGGTCTCTCACCAACAAACTTCCTTCCTGTCTTCTTCATAAACCTCTTAACCCTTCTCACAATCATCGCCATCTGCCACTGCAGATCCATCTCTTCCAGATCATCAGCATTGATCTGATCATAATCTTCATCCAAAGTCGCAGGATCAACAATCTTACCCTGAATGTAATTTTCATACGAAGCAATGAAGGATGCATAGAGAGCAAACTGCTGTTCAGCAGATTTAACACTCATGGGCATCCTTGAGTAGTTGTTGTTCGAAACACCTGGGGAAAAACTACTCTTGGTTTCTTGAGGGTTAGAAGCATTTGATCCTCCAACTACAAAGCATACATCTCCATTCATGTTGAGAGATACATGACCGTCATGTGTTGAGTTAGCGCCCGACTCTCCCTTTGAGTAGTAAGCAGACGAATCAGACTTCGAACTTGAACTTGTATTAACCTTGGCACCATACATTCCTGGATCTTGAACCTGATCAGTAGGTGTCTCTTTTCGAACCATGTTTAGTTCAAAAGTTCGTAGCTTGTTTACTGCCGTTTCCAAATCATAGTCGGCAAAGTCTTTGTCTTCTCTCATCAACACGGTGTACATCTCCTATTTCGGTGGGAGAGCATCAAGAAGCTTTTCAACAATCTCATCTTCTTTGTAATTAATCGAATAATTGCTGAATTCTGTCATCAGATAATAATATCTAGTGATGATATCATCAAGTGATTCATTCTTCAGATACTTGAAGACCGAGAACTGGGTTTTAAGTAGTTTAATCTTTGAAGCACGGATTCCCACATTACCCTCAAAACGGTTTTCAAGCGCTTCCCAAAGCTCTCTGGCAGTTTTGTACTTTCTGAAAGTGTGCAGAATATCTTGTGGAAGAGCCATTGTAATTGCTGCATGAGCTTTGCTTTCGGCCTCATACATTTTCTTCTCTTCTTCTTCCATCTCTTTGTATTTCTTTATCTGATCACGACCCTCATACTCAGCAGTAGGTGGAATGTAACCATCTTGTATGCATACCCACATCTTAGCATCTTGGTACTTGACATATTGTTCAAAACGATATTTCCACGCTACATAATCGGTTTTCTTAAGCATCTTCGGTGCCTTTGTAGCCGAACCCGCTTCCACTTCCATCTTAACTAGTTCCGTAATGTTGATTGAAGACATCTTTCACGAAACACACAGAAACCCGAAAAATAAAAATTTTATTTTTAACAGTACTGTAGGCGAATTTGTGGATAACTTCGCTTAAGTCTGAACTTCGCTGATTCTGAACTTCGCTTCCTTTTTAAATTCGCCTGATTCAGCGAAGTTGTGTAAAACTTCGCTTAAGGTAAGCGAACTTGTGAAGTAGGCGAAGTTGTGGGTAACTTCGCTTGAGATAAGCGAACTTGAGAAGGTTGGCGAAGTTGTGGATAACTTCGCTTAACCTTATATCTTCGCTGAAACCCTACGAACAGTGACGGCAACTTCGCCTGATGAACACGATGAATATGCAGGTTTGATTTCTGGACTTTACGAGGTTTGTGAAGGTGTTATGGGTTGTTTAAGATTGTAGGAGGTGAGTAGGACACAAAAACTCAGAAAACTCGTCCCGCGAATAGTCGAACGGAACGATTTCTACACCCGCGTGATAATCCCGAACCACACAATCGAGCAAAAGCTCTGATACCAATTGTAGGTTCCCAGCCGGATCTACACGAGATATCTCGTTCTACGTAGGTGCGGAATCCCTACGTAAGACGTTACGAGCGTAGAAGACAAAACGATTAAACACGTTACAATAAACACAAACACGTTATATTGCAACCGTAAACACGTGATACAAAGATCACCAAATACAGACTCTCTCTAACTCGTTCTCTGACTAATGAACTCGTTCTTTTGTTAACTAAAACTTAAGCCGTAACCTAGGACATATATATCACGACAACTTCGCCTGGCATGTTCAGGCGAAGTTGTCCCTAACTTCGCTTGTCTAACAAGTTCGCCCATATCAGCGAACTTGTTAGCAACTTCGCTTAGATACAAACTCAAATCCAAACGACTCGATTACAGACACTAGACACTGAACTACTGACATCATGTACCAACAAGCCCGAAACACGAATCCCCGTTAGCCCTGACCGTAGCCAATGGCCAGACCACCTTAGCCTACGCGCTACCTTACGAATCCCATTTGGCCGTAGGATCAGGCCTGAACCCATAGCCTATGGCTGCTGCAATGTCAACTTCCCAATTTCCGTTTTCCTCGACTTTCGATCGTCCGGTTAAGCTCCAGATAACTCCTCTTTTTAAAATCTTGATTTCTCCATCCTTAAACACTCCAAATTAGCTTCGTTAAGCTCCGCTCACCTTTAAACATAAAAACACTCAAAGTACTCGTGTTCGATACATATAAACAAGTAAAATACACGAGATTACACACTATAAACACATGCTTTCAACGACACATCACATCCCCACACTTATCATTTGCTTGGCCTCAACCAAACTCTCATGCAACACATACACCTCGATCGATTGTTCAACAATTATCATTATATACTAGTGAGGTATAAGGTCATACCCAATTCCTAAGAACCGACACTTTCAATATTGATAACCCACCAGATAATTTAGTAATGCATTTAAAAACTACGGAACCGCCCAAACAAGTGTACTTTGTTTCCGGTTAAGACACACATGTTCACACCCCTCATAATACAATATCTCTACTCTCGGTTTAATATACGTACCAGCAAAAAGTGTGCTAGTATATCTCTGCCATCTATACCGAGATTGAACACAATGTAATAAGCTTGCAAGCAAGTCATATCTCCAACCATTACCCACCGGTTGTTTAAATAATAGGACTAAGGTTTTGTTGTGGCTTAGGTTCGGATGTGGAATATGAATTATTTAGTAACTTATGGTGGATGAAACCCAATTTATTCAAACGACTAAACAAATAAATAAACTTACTGACTTTTATTTACGACCAATACAAACTCAAACATTGACTCGTTTTGAGTTTTTCTTTGATTTTTCACTTTTTTCTTTTTTTTGGCAAATACTATCATCAATATATACAAACAAATGACCCGAGACATACGTCATTACCCACCGGTTGCTTAAATAATAGGACTAAGGTTTTGTTGTGGCTTAGGTTCGGGTGTGGAATAGGAATTATTTAGTAACTTATGGTGGATGAAACCCAATTTATTCAAACGACTAAACAAATAAACAAACTTACTGACTTTTATTTACGACCAATACAAACTCAAACATTGACTCTTTTTGAGTTTTTCTTTGATTTTTCACTTTTTTCTTTTTTTTTGGCAAATACTATCATCAATATATACAAACAAATGACCTGAGACATACATACCTTGTGTACTATGTTCGACAAAAAACTTAAATACAAATTTAACATACCCGTTTTCATCCACAGGGTTTTAAATAATAAAAGGCCAAGGCAAACACGGCTTGTAATGTAGGTTTAAACAAACGAAAGGGAAAAGGCACAAACTTGGCTCCTAGGGGACAATGTAGGGTAGTGAGTATTATTTTATTTTTTTCATGTAAAGGCCATTATATGTGGGTTTCTACAGTCCTATTTCTTTATGCAGGTGGTGGTATTAGGATCTCGATGTGCATATGACAAACAAGTTCTAGATATCTTGAACATACTGGTTACACTCTTTTATGACACCCATATAACATGTGTATATATCTATATATTATATGTGTATTATATATAAGGCAAATCTCACACACGCATAGGAGGAATTAGGCTGCCGATATGAAACATGTGTACCCGTCCACATGACTCGTTATCCCCATCTAAACGGTCCATTTTAATTTCCTTTTTTTAAAAAACATTTGATATGAAGATTTTCTAGAAGCTTAAAAACTAACCATAACCAAAGGCCTCTACTTGACATTAATAATAGCAATTAACAAGTTACAATTTCGGCCATTGTGCACAATCAAGGTGCTCTAAGGCAAAAAAAATTAATTTTTCCCCTTCCCCACACTTGAGGTTAACATTGTCCTCAATGTTTATAATTTAGCTTTAAAACAACATTAACGAGGACTGAGTTAAAAATTACTGCTTTTGAATTTTAAACCGTTCTTAATGTGATGGTCCTATAAATTTATACAATTACACTTTTAACGAACAAACTAGCAAAACAAAGAAAATTATGAAAACGAAATCACATGATATAGCAATAAGGAACTCATGTGCACTCGTGCTTGCTCGAAACGAACCTACCTCCTCAACTCACTTAGTAATATCTGCAAACTCTCAAAAATGTAGAAGCATGCTTCTCACAATTAGTAGATAAGGTCTTATAAATGGTTTACAAAACTTTCTTTTTTAATTACCATTTGGGTTAAATGAATTTCATAATTAAATTTTTTAAACGAGTAGAAATGTTAAAAGACTTAACTCACTTTCGTAGGAATCACGATTGCATTTAACATATGCAACAAACACTTTAAACCCCCCGGTAGCCCGGGTGGACGAGTAAGGTCTCGTGAGAGTTTATAGGAAACTACACCCACAAGATTTTAAGTACAACAAGATATACACGTACCTGAATCAATCATAGCAAAATAACCCGAGAATCCGCTCACTAGATATCTTTCTTAACGGAAAATCGGAGCTCTAACTAGTCTTGTGGCTTCCCAACGCTTGATCTTTGCTATGGTGATACACTTGAGACAAGCGAACAAAAATTTACAAAACTAGAATAAACACAAAACAAAAATAAAATGTGGGTTGTCTCCTCGTCAGCGCTAAGTTTTTGTTAACGTCTTAAGCTGGACCGTTACCTGATTTGGAGATTATGATGGTCTAATGGAACATTTACCTACTGAATATCCGACATATACTCGGTAGCTAGGGTGCCAATGCTCTGCTTCCTCCTTCATCATTAGCATGTTTGACAAACCAATCTGGGTTAGTGTGGATGCACATTTCCCTTTAGAATTTCTAGCATATGCCTGATGGTTAACACGTCGAGCCCAAAAACTCTTTCTAATCTTTGAAACATCAAATTTTGATCAGGGCCGAACCGAGAAATTTTTAACCGAGTTTCCCATGCATGCTCGGTAGTTGAGGAGTTGTCCCACACCTTCTTCCTTGTGGTTGACACGTCGGTAAAACCAATATGAGCCCATTTCTTACCATTTTCCCCAATATCCTTTAACTCCACATTCCTCTTCTTCAAGTTAAAACCAACATACCCAACTTTATGAATTTGAGGAATATGTAGCCGGGGATTATCCGAAAAACTTGGGACTATTTCAGTGTCTGATTCTTTGAAAAGTACTTTGTTTTCAGCATGGTCAACACATTCAATAATATATTCCAAAAGGTATGACCCCTTTCCCTCAACATCCTCATTAACAACCTCAACTGATACATTCATTGACACTTCAAGAACTGACTGAGTTGGTATAATAACTTCATTCTTTGAAAGATCCAGAGCCTCTTCTATTGCTTCATCATGTTTATCATCAGCTACCATTTCACGATCTCGTTTAATTTGAGCCAAATAGCCAATTAGTTGGCTCATCAATTTATCTTGAGCAGCATTAGCCTTTTCATGAACTTCCATCCTCATACTGAGGTCTCCTAGTAGTGCCAAACACATCGGAATATTCAGAGTTACCTTGACTTTGTTGGTAATTATTACAATACCTTTTGTTGAAACCACCTGAATCACTCTGACTGTACCCACCTTGATTATAATATTTGGGGACTTCTTCATCTATCTGTTGAAGGTATTCATCAGAATAATAGTCATCCTCTTCCTCTTGATAACTAACAAATGTTAGTGTCTTGGGCTCATCACTATCATACTCCACATCATCCTTAAACTGGTAACCATTAATTCCTTTCTGATAACTTCTTTGATAAAAATTCTCTTGTTTACCAACAATTGACTCATTAGGTGAAGGCGGTGAATAATTCGGGTATTGCATGTTGCGACCTTGCTGGTTAAAGTTCATTTTGTTATCTAACTCGTAGTTTCCTTGAGAATTTGGTGGAAGTGGATCATGATATGGAGATGATTTGTATGGGCCAACATCTTCCATGACCTCATATCCCTCATATGGTTCATAAAACCATCTCTTGTCATCAGGAGTTACCTGCACATATACGACACAGGAATATCAAGCGTAACACTAACAAAAATTAAAATAAAAATAAAAACAAAAGAAAAAAACTAAACTGGCACTTTGCACGTTGATTCCCTGTAATGGCGCCATTTTGATGTAGATGCCGTGCTCTAATCAAAATCAAGTACTAATAATCTTAATTACCTATAACCAGTATGCGCAAGTAAGGTCGTCTCCACATGGAATCAGTGGAAAGTGTAAGTTTGACTCATGACTTTAACTAATTAACTAGGCGGATAGTCGATGTCAAGAAGTTCCGAAATGTGGTTTGAATACAACACGATTACTTTTGAAGTTGTAAACAATTATGAGAAAAGAGATTCACTTTAGGTTCAGGTAATGCGATGATCAACTAATTACATATTCATATTAATTGATTGTGCAGTAGTTATTACTAGACCTAATAGTTGGGTTGTGATGGCAAACGATGCC
Organism: Bidens hawaiensis; assembly: GCF_021521415.1. Classification (NCBI taxonomy): domain Eukaryota; kingdom Viridiplantae; phylum Streptophyta; class Magnoliopsida; order Asterales; family Asteraceae; genus Bidens; species Bidens hawaiensis. The sequence goes on from NW_027492549.1 coordinate 188,911, forward strand.
CTAACCGAATTGTTGACACAACTGAACCCCATCTACCCAGTTACCAGTTTTATATTATGAAATAAATTAGGTTGCAATGACTAGCGGTTATTATTTCAATAACACAAGAACCTAGTTCTGAATGTTGATGAACCCAACCAGATAAGTGATGAAAAATTCAATAATTAAGAACACAAAATGTTTAAACAATCAATTGGCAAAGTAAACAAGATTAAATAACAAAACTCAATCAAGTTCATAATCAAGTAAGCATAAAGAATCTGATCATAGTCGATTACATAAAACCCTACACCTTAAGTGGTCACATGTGGTTTAGCCTTGCCTCGGCATCACTATTGACTCGAATATGAATTGGAAGGATGAAACCATGGATGATTTGGTGATTGAGAGGTGTTAAGATGGTGAAGAATTGATCCCAAGTCGTCGTCCTTGGTGGCTAGGGTATGGAGGATCTTCGTTCTAGGTTTTTACCCTGCATAAATATGGAAGAAAACAAGCCGAAAACACAATTCCCGTAAGACCTGGCCGTAGTCTACGGCCAGGTGACCATAGCTTGCGACTTGGCCGTAGGCTACGGCCTCCAGCTTCTGCCTTACGGTGACTATTATTACATTTTCATAATCTTCTCTTTGGGAAACCCAAAATTCATATTTTATGGGCTCCTTAACTTATTTTCTAACCCCGGAAATGCCTATTTTACTTAGATGCCCACGAATCACTTCCAAACTCCCTTGATTGCTTCCTTTTTGCCCATAACTCAATTCCTTGCCATTAGGGGTGGCATCTTGACCCAAACCATTTTAAATGTGTTAATTTGGGTTGTTTTAAACTTTATATGGTTGGTTTGGGTCATAGGTTTTAATTAAAAGAGTCAAAATGGGTCACTTGAAATTTCACATTTTTATTTTCGGGTTAATAGGGGCCGAGAAATTTAAATATATGGATCGATGTGGGTTAGTGTCTTAAGGAAAAGTGGTTGGTTCGGGTTGAAACGGGTTTTGGATTGAAGCGAGATCGATTTAGGTTTTGGCTCGGATCAGGTTTCGTGCCGACACGAGTTTTCGCACTTAACAGGTTGGGTTTCGGTTTCTTTCGAGTTTTCGCATTGGACGGGTCGATTTCAGTTTTTTGTTTCGTTTTCGTCGACTTTTCAGTTTCGGTTAACTTGTCGGGGTTTTGTTTTTTTGATGAATGAGGACAACGACGAAAACATTTTTCTTATTTTTTTCCTTTGTTTTTTTTATTTATATTTTGAGTTATGATTTTTTTATTGTTTTTTTTTTAATATTTTAGGGGTTTTTGATATTAATAAAAACCCCAAAATAAAATTCAAAAAAATTAATAAAACAATCATAACTCAAAATATAAAACAAAAACAAAAAAAAAAGTAAAAAAACTAAATCATTTCGTCCGTTGTCCTTGTTTAAAAAAATGACGAAACCTGTTTTGACCTGTTCCAACCCGGACCCGTTCTGACCCGAACCTGTTGACCTTAACCTGTTCCGACCCGCACTGAAACAACCCTTTTTTAGTTGATCTATTCTGACCCAAACCTGTTCCAACCCATGACCCATTTCAATCCAACCCAACCCATTTGTCACCCCTATTTGCCATCCTAAGTGCTCCAAATTAGTTTCTTTAAGCTCCGAGCACCTGTAAACATAAAATCACTCAAAGTACTCATGTTTGATATATAAAAACACTTAACATACACGAAATTAAACACTTGAAGCACATTCTTTTACCCACACATCTTTAGGCTAGTTATATGTGTGTTTGGATCCATACATATGTTGGTAAAGGGTAGGCATATCCCACTACACTTAGCATCATGTCCTCATCTCATTAAGCCAGTCTATAGGGTGGAGGGGGCTTGACATAGTACGCCGGTCATAAGGGTCGCTGATTATTTCGAGTATGAACTAAATGTTTAAATAAAAAGTTTTAGTGTCAGCGTGTTCACCAACATGTGCTGCTAACGTGCTTTATAAACTGTTTACAGGTAATGAGAATTAGAGGTTAAAAGATGGTGGTGATAGCCATTAGATGATCTGATGGGTTATATGGTTTAATATTGTAAAAAGATGTAAAGTAATATTTTCAAAGCTAAACACTTTTGTATCATCAACGGGTATTTAATTCCCGAGTTTTAAATATAATATTATTTTATTTATTCAAAAGTTTCGCTACACATATACTCTAATATATTTACAAAACAAGTATTATTGTTAGTCTATGTTTAGGCTCATGAATTTAGGTGTTGCCTATGTTAAGGGACCAGTTTTTGAAGGTTATGCATACCGATAAACTACTTTTTATCGTTTTCCAATGATAGTATCTACAAAAATATCTGGTTATGAATTGGTGAGAAGTTATTAAAACCGGAAATTAAAGTTCTTGCGGACCATGCAACTTCCCAGCAATGAAGCTCTTAATAGAATGGTTTATACGCCATTGAAATGGAATTCAAAACATGTTTAAGGCCTCACATCAATCCTTTTCCACTAGCTGGTCTTACCTGATTGGTTTGAGATCTTTTGATGTGAAATATATAGAACAAATCATCTGACCTTAATTTTTATTTGACAATCGTATTTTAAGTTAGTATTTTAAGTTACGAATACCATCAATTACATAAGCACATATGTAAAACCAAAAATATTTGAAAGGAAAAAAATAAGAAAAATAACCATGTTGAGTGTTTACCTGAGATGGGGCATTAGAAATCTTAGGGACGACAGTAAGGTGGTGTTTGTTTTCTAAAAAAAGGCATGCACAAGCTTATTTGTCTGCGGCACACAGACCACGCAAACTATTTGTTTTTCAAAGACGTTTGTTTAAAGTCGTCATTTGTTTAAAGTCGTCATTTGCAGGCTGTTTGTTTTTCGAAGACGTTCATTAAAAAACGTTTGCGCGAAGTCTTTTTGGTGCAGACTTGGCTTATTTACTTCTAAGATCTTCTAAGGTTTTAAGAGGATTAAACACCATCACCTACCAACATCCACTGTCCAACATCACACACTCTTTGCCACCACCACCACCACCCACCAATACCGTCCACCACCACCCACCACCCATCGTCCGCCACCACCGTCCATCACCCACCACGGTCCAAAACCACCACCCATCACCATCACCACCACCATTGTTCACCATTGTTCACCATCGTCCACCACTACCACCGTCAAGCAGTACAGTCCACCACCACCACCAGTTTATATTAACAGTCTAGAGACATTAAAAAACAAACATGTGTCTTCGTACAAACTCCACAAGCTTGGTCCACTTCTTAATCTACAGATGTCTATAGATGTGGCTCCAAGAATACAAACGTTTTACCTAAAAAACGAAACGCCTAAATGAACATATTTAGTACACACTTTGATAATATGCTACAAGACATTTTTTAAGGCCCCGATTCCGGTGCCTCACTTTTGACGTCAGATTTACTCATGAACACAGTTCTATAAATCAGAGTTAATTAAAATTTTCACGGAATATAAAACTTTTAATAAACATTACACATCATTTTCATAAACATGTCTTAAACAAACATCTTTTGTCTTTCATAATAAAACAGTAGTCATAAATACTTCATAAGTCTTCGGATGCCAGCTTCTTATTCATCTGCCATGTGTCCTCCTCAAGCTAGCTGCCTCATCCTACTCACCTGCATACATAATAAAAGTCAGCTACGCTGAGTGAGTTCTAGTTAATCAGGCATCATACAATACATTCATAATTACGTACTTTCGTTCATACTTTATACTTCTTACTTTCGTTTATTATATACTTACTTACCTTCATACTTTCTTTCTTTCATATTCATACCATACGTTTTAAAGAGCATTACGCCCTACTTTCCTCGAGTATTATTAGGGCCTGGTTCCCTCGTGCCTCGAATATTATTAGGGTTCGGTTCCCTCTTGCCTCGAGTATTATTAGGGCCCGGTTCCGTCTTTCCTCGAATATTATTAGGTTTCGGTTCCCTCTTGCCTCGAGTATTATTAGGGTCTGGTTCCCTCTTGCCTCAAGTATTATTAGGGCCCGGTTCCCTTTTCTACCATACAACCATACCCTACCTTTCCTTGTCTTTATAAGTATAACCCTCATTCATACCTTCAATATTTACAATAGTATACATATGCCATTCATACATACTTTTCTTTTCATACTCATCCTTTACTTACAACACATTATCCTCTTGACAGTACGTGTAATATCTGAAGATCGTTCATGTACCGACAAGCATTCATTCATATCATAACTATAGCTATCACAACAATCATTATAACATACACTTACCATTTAAGGTAAGTGTATTAACATTCACACTGGGTATGCACACAGCCCCGAAAACATAACAAGGAATGGGGCTAGAAACTCACCTGAATCCCATTACGCTCGGAGTTGATAGTAATTTCCTTCTTTAATTGAGCACCGCTAACCGTATATCAATTACGTGTGTCAATTAACTAATCATATACTCTTCATTTAAGTTTCAGTATAACTTTTAAGTCTGGTTTATTCGAATGGGATTATATCCGAATAGGATTGTATTCGAATTGGAACTTGTATTCAAATGAAGCTTGTATTCGAATGACATTGTATTCGAGTGGTCCACCTTATTCCAACACCCTTGTATTCGAATACCTTTGTATACGAATAGAATTGTGTTCACAATGGAATTGTATTTGATTGAAATTGTATTCGAACACCCTTGTATTCGAATACCTTTGTATTTGAATAGAATTGTGTTCGCAAGGGAATTGTATTCGATTGAAATTGTATTCGAACACCATTGTATTCGAGTGGAATTGTGTTCACAAGGGAATTGTATTCTATTGTAATTGTATTCGAACACACTTGTATTCGAATACCTTTGTATTCGAACAGAATTGTGTTCACAAGGGAATCGTATTCGATTGAAATCGTATTCAAATGGCCTTGTATTCGAATGGTATTGTATTCGAATGGCATTGTTGTATTCAAAATGGTCCACCTTAATTGAACACCCTTGTATTCGAATACCCTTGTATTCGAATGGAAAGAACTTATTCCTTCTTTTCTGTCTTTTCTTCCTTACATCCCAAATCCAATGTTTTTCATTCGTATACTTTCCTCTCATTCGAATAGCGTCCTTATTCAAATGCCACTATAGCATTTAACATCATCTTTATATATTACTTCGTATGCGCTACCCGATATCATATTTTTACCATTCGTTTACCATTTCACTTTTACCGTCTCTATCTTAGACCAAGGTCTAGCTCGTTTAACCATAAAGCTTGAACCATTAATGTTTTAGGGTCCAATTTATCTAGATCTAGGGTTACTAAGCAACTCGCACATACTAACAAGTCCACTAAGCCCATTTTTAACATCAAGTTTGTATATTTATGGTATAACTACACCCGATTTGCCTTAGTACTAAGTCTTAGGGCAAACCGTTCTTAAAAATATAATCTTTAACCGAAAGCACGTACCTTTTTACGTTGTTAAGCCACGCTTAGCTTCGATGTGCAGCAATAAGCTCGTGTCTTGCTTGTATAATCAACGATCTAGAACAAACTTTCGATCTTTGGGATCGGGTATTAGCCGTCGGGTCTAAGGAGGGTTTGTGTGTGTTCTTGAGTGTGTTATGGAGGCTAGTAGATAGGAAATGAGGGTTTTAGGGTTTTAGGGAGGTTTAAGGAGTATTTATACTCTCTTAAGCCTATGGACTCAAGGCCCATCACCATCTCGTATTCCATCTTTCATTAACCAAGTCCATACTCTTATTCCATTTAACTTAATTAAATATAAACACACTTTTAAACAAACACAATTCTTTTATTTATTATTATCAAAAGTAGGATGTTACAAGTCTTCCCTCTTAAAAGAGGTTTCGTCCCCGTAACCTAACTATCATTTAAACAAATATGGGTAAAACTTGCGCATTTCTTTTTCAACTTCCCAAGTGGCCTCTGATCCCTTACAATGCTTCCATATCACTTTTACCTAGGGAATAACTTTATGACGAAGTTGTCTTACGATCTCTATAAGCTGTTCAATGTCGTTCAACTGTTCATAAACCTCGATGTCTACCAATGGAACTTGAAACGTGTCATCAGCTAGACCTTTCCTTAGGTGAGAAACATGAAAGGCAGAGTGAATCACTTCCAACTCCCTAGGCAAATCAAACTTGTAAGCAACTTCGCCCACACGATCTACGATCTTAAACGGTCCAATGTAACTCGGACTCAACTTTCCCCTCTTTCTAAAACGGATAATTCCTTTCCAAGGCGAGACCTTGAGCATCACATTATCCCCAACGTTAAACTCGATTGGTTGTCGCCGCTTATCAGCATACGATTTATGTCTTTCTTGAGCAGCTTTCATTCTTGCCTAAACTTTGAAGAGGCTTCTTGTACAACTTCTAGATTTCCAATATCTTTCTGACCAATCTCTCCCCAACATACAAGACTTCTACATCGTCTTCCATACAACATCTCAAACGGTGGCATACCAATACTTGAATGGTAGCTGTTGTTTTAGGAGAACTCTGCCAGATGAAGATGATCATCCCAACTTCCTCCAAAGTCTAGAACACAAGCACGTAGTATATCCTCAAGGGTTTGGATCGTCCTTTCAAACTGCCCATCTGTTTGAGGATGATACGCCGTATTGATGTTCAAACTTGTTCCCATAGCTTCATGGAACATGATCAACGTTTAAAATATACATGCAACCGCAGATTTATAAAAGTATGTTTAATTTATATAGGTCAAGTTATTCTTCAAATTTGAAAAATGAGAAGGATTTGTAGTCACAAAAAAAACCCTTCAAAACAAATAATGAAAAATTAATAAAAAACGAAAATGTATAAACGCAAAAATATTTTGACCGTCTTCCTCATACAAAAAAAAGAAGAAATAAAGACCGGCCTTGAAAAAAATATAATGTTGAGGAATATAGCACTTTATTGGAGTGTTAAGATATGATTTGCATTATTGTGTAAACATCTTATTTACTGATGTATACTTTAAATTTGCATTTTAGGGTATTTTTATTAAACAAATTGGACCTTTATTGTTATCGTTTATCTACATTTATACTATATATAATACAAATCTCAAGGACAATATAAATTTAAGTAAGGGCATCTTAAATTTAAAGGTTATAAAAAATAATACAAATGATAGAACATAGAATTTATAAAATTATGAGATTTAAAGAGTAATGTAGTTTTTAAGCACTATATATGTTATTTCTTCAAAAATAGTTAAAAGCTTAGTATCTCAACTTTACTCATAATTTGTTAAATTACACAATATTTACACATTTATCCCCTTAACTAACTACCCATGATGTTTATAAATGACCATAAATTTTTCACATGTTAATATTTTTTTAAAATAATTAGATTATAAAAACAAATATTTTATTCTATTTAATTTGAGTATGGTATTAATATAGTTTTTTAATTCTAAAAAATTAACATAATACATGATTCTTAGTTAGGATTGGCAAACGGGATGGGCAGTTTTGGGTCAAGGGTCAAACTGGATTAGGTTTGGGACGCGTTTAGGGTCGATACAAAAAAGTGTTAATTTGGTTTGAGTCGTAAGGGTCAGGTCAGAAAGGGTTTTGGGTTAGATTAGTGTCAGGTAGGAACGATTTGAGTAAAAACGGGTTGGTTTAATTTTATATTTTTTAAATGCTATACATTTCAGCTTTGATTCTTGATTTTCGACAACAGTTGTGTGTGGTGTCAGTTGCTCAGATGACGTTGTTTACACATATCGGAATGATAAAGGCATTATGGGTTACTAATATTTCTAAGGAATTTGGGAAGGAAGCTTCAATGGGCGACAAACTAAAAGGTAAAAATATTATTAACAATTGTAATATTAATATCGTTTACAATAAATAGGGTATGTTTTGTTTAAACTTACATACACATCAATAATAATTGACATATAAACATTAGCTTCACGGTCGTCTTCCGCTCTATGACTATTCAATTTCACTTTGTGGTTATTAAAATTACAGTTTGGTTTGTATAGTTGTATTTTATAGTTTGGCATATTATTGTAAAACGTCTCCTTATTATACAGGGAGCAGAAGAAAATTTTCCTGTTGATAAGCGGTGATACAATTGTAAATATGCAACCTATATGCATAAAAATTACATAATCACACAACTTATATAAAAACTAAGCAGCATTTATTAATAATTAATTACGCACAAAATAAGTGCACACTTATATAAATAACCACGCAAATTATATGACAATTACGTAACCTATATTTATAACTGCAAGCCTTTTTAATAATTATGCAACCTATTTTCGTAAATACGCATGAGAGTAATCACGATGTTTTATGCACAACACATTTGGGTGTATTTTTTTAATGTGTAGCAAATTTGTGATCAAATTAAAGAGTACTGCTCGAAATGCACTAGAAATAGACATTTAATGACGCGATATTGAAGGGGAGATTGCACGCCATCATGTGTCAAGGAAGGCCATGTCATAAAGAAAAGATGACGTAATTTGTATGTCATCTTTGTATGACAAGAATTTATGACAAGCATTATTGACATCTTTTTTTTACACTTGTTTGCGTGTCATGGTATTAAGTATTATAAAAAAGAAATTTTTGGCAGATTTATAATTTCCACATTAAATAATGACAATTAACGTCTCATAATAAAACTAAAATTCATATATAGCAAAATAATCCATTCCATATAATATTTCATAACACACTAACAAACATCCAAAATTAACAATATTTCAAAGTTAACATTTCATTAACATCGATACGAACATTCATTGGTAAATAAAGGATGTCACAAAATTCGACCATTCTTCACGAATTCCATCAATATCAGCATCCGTGTATTCATTATTCCCTCCCCCAACCAGAGAAAAATTTTAGGTTAGTTAAACATAAAGTTCAAATGATATGTCAAAAAAGTGGTCAATCACGGATTCCATTAAGCAACTTGATAACCTGATCTAGCATATACAATACGACAACTATACAAGATCAATAACATAAGCGAATTAAGACTAATTACAGCAGAAATACTAAGTTTTATTAATCACATAACATAATGACTTCATATCCTAAGTTCCTAACTGGTTATGGAGACTTATTTATCTAGGTTTAGGGAAAAAAGTTCCTAACTAAATGCCACATTTTGATAAGCATTAATCATCAGCTTGATCATAAAAAGTAAACCTTAACACTATAACTTAAACCTATAACAACTATTTCAATAAGGAATTAAATGCTCACCCTAGCGTTGACCCAATTGAGTTTTACCCTCGATCCACTTTGTGTACCGTACAAGTTCATTGCACTACAAAAATGTTAAGAAATATATCAAATACTAAAACATAATGTTTCCATAATTTGTATAACTTACCCATCAATAATTTGCTGCAACTGCAAATTAACAGTTCCTGGCCTTAGAGAATCAAGGTAATAGCAAGTCACTGATTTCATGTGTAGTACGCCCAGCACCCAATGATTTTAAAAATACAAAAAACAAAATTTAGTCAAACAAATAATAAAACTAATAAAACTTGGATTTCGATTTCGATGAATTTGATAATTAGACCCAGGATTGTAGGAAATCAAGATGATGTCATTGTCCTTTCTGTTAAGAAACCGATTTTCAATGCTTCGACTTGAATCATCAATATTTTTTAACTTTGATTTACGATCATGTGGCGAGGCTATAGTCGGGCTCACAAAACAAGTTCCATGATTTTTTTTTGACCCATTGTTGATTTTCACAAAGAAGTGCCTAATAAGATACAAAAACTAAATTGAGTGAATAAATTGTGTTTTAAGAACAATTATTTAAATTAAATTTAAGCACTTGCATCATATAAGTTATAATGACAAAACCGCTAATGTCCTGCAATGTAAAAACTCTTTCAAAATCATCCGCAGATAGGCATATGTGAGTCTCGTACCCAAAGAGATCATCTTCACACCGCAATTTTATATACTCAACCTTTGAAAATTTTGCGTCTGCCATGATTTATCATGATATTTGCTACTAGTTTAAACTATAACAGTAAAAAATCATATAAGAAAGCTAGATAAAAAAACATACGAATCTATTCATTTGACTTAGAATAAAACTTTAAGCATATAAGACATAAATCGCATATTACATTGGATTTCCCAGCGATAGAGCCGTAAAATTGTTTCTAATGTCGTTATCTAACTGTTACACTCAATATAAGCTCCGAATGATCTAAGATTCTAATCCAGACTTGCTACGACAAAGCTAACCACTACACCAGATGCTAAATTAAGCAAAACAATTATATGATATTCACAATAATCTACCTTCAAAATTCATAAACATAACAGTAAATTACACAAACTAACATCGATCCAGTGTCATCAGTCCTAATAAACAAATACAGATCTTAAACTAAAGACCTAATTATCAACCACTTAACCAAACAAATTGAATCTCTCACATTAAAGTCGTTTAACCATCGGTTAGTCACAACTGATGATGCCAGATTGTTTCTAATGCCATTATCTAACCTTTAGGCTCAATATAAGCTCTGTATGATCTAATCCACACTAGATGCTAGATTACACAAACATATTATCTGATTTTCACAACAAACTACCTTCTAAAATCACTTCAAATTCATAAACATAACAGTAAACTACACATATTAACATCAATCAGTGTCATCAGTCCATCACAAAAAATAATAAACAAAGACAAATATTAAACTACAGACTTAATGATCAAAAACTTAACCTAAAAAAATGAATCCGTTACACAAAAGTCGGTTAATCGGTACACGTGTCCAACTCGTAACTCAATCGGAACTCATTAGTCTATAAAAGTAGGGCAAATAACTACAAATAACACATACAAGTAATTAAAGTATGTGAGAGTGTGTGTATATATATATTATAATATATTATACCTACGATCTGTTCGGTTGCAGGATTGATGACAGTTATGTGATTCTTCCTAACAGATATGCAAATCCTTAAATCCAGAGCCAGAGCCGTGAATCAGAGCCGTGAATCAAATTGAGCGATCGATGATGAGAGATATGGAATTAGGTTACTGCCATGAGAGATAGATGATGGATTAACATAAGATTGAAGCCCTAGAAAGCGGTCGATTCGCTTATGTTTGGGTCTAGTACTTAAAACATTTTGTGCTTGTTTATTTTATGTTTGGGCCAAAGACCACAAACCAATGGACTAAAAGATGCTAGCATTAAAGTGAAGATAATATGGAAGTTGGTTGGCAGTTATAACTTAATTTCTCTTTGGAAAATATCTCTGAAATGGCTGTCATCCTCAATCATTGCATAGGATAAACTAGTATATTGGTAGTTTGGTACCATATTGATTTCCTTGGAACAAGAGAGAACCCGACTTCCCTACTTGAAATTCAAATATGTGTTTGATTTTATTTAACTTTCCAAACTATACCATGTTTGAGTCTGATCATGGTTTTAACTTCAAATGAGTGCTACTCGAATCATCAAGCCACAATGATGAACAAGGGGGTCAAAGAGAAACAATTGTAGGCATAAGAGAACATAAAATGGAAGAGATAGAGATCGAAAGAACATGAGGTGCAAACAAAGATTTGTTGGTGTAGGTGGATGCATTTAAGTATTTCTTGGCGTAATAATGAGCTTGAGTAGCACTTAGTGTCAAATTTGAGTTGTCGTATTAATCATACTTTGATATGACGTATGATTGGACCAAAACAATATATTTCAACCAAAAACAAGATCTATGTATCCCTTGTGGACTTTTAAGTAATATGATACATGGAAATAACTGATAGAATTTCCGGATCATGAGATCAATCGCTTTTAATGGTTGGTGTGAATCAACTACTCATGCGAGCGGCAGTAGATTTGGTCAATAGCTTTTGGCATCTATAAATCCACAGCCTTTTGCACCTTCTGCTGCATTTCCTAATTTAATTTACCAAACATCTCACAAATTCAAAGGAAGAAAGGACTACCCTACATAAGGGTGACAAAAGTTCTGAGGTGGCGTGCTGACTATACCTCTCGCCGTTCGAATTGGTACTACCCACATGAGTTACTTGTGCATGAGTTATGACACCCATATGATACACCGATTATATACCATTCCAAATGGCAAGAATTGAACCCCTCATGTGGTAGAACTTTTAAATGGCCCATGAGGTGATGAATAAAGGTGCTAGAGCACCATTTCTAACAGTATATATCCTACTATGCCAGGAGACAAAGACTACACAAAATGTAGAGGTGAGGATTTAAGCCACATTGAAGATTTTGCATTGGTGATAAACGAGATGTTAAATGAAAGAGAACGAATCAAGTTCAATGACATGGGGTTTTAAAATTTAATTTTAGTGTATGTAGAATATTACGTCTAAATGTTTGATGTACCAAACATGCAATAAGTTGAATTCAAGTTCATTACCGGGATATATATTGCATATGCTAACAAGATAATTCACCTTTGCATGTATTAATGAAGATTCCTTGTGCAGGTTTCAGGAACTTTGTTATCCTAACAGTATCACATCCTTATTTTGGTTCACACACATTACCTAGTGGTTTAGTAGTTGGTGTTGGCCCATCCAAAAGTGAGGTACTGGATTCAAATCCTTGTAAATGGAAGGTTAGAAAGTTTTTAGATGGAAAAAAATGTTATTTTCTAATATATAAAAAGAAGCTTAATTGGTTCAGCTAAGCTTATCCACCGATGTGGCTCAATAGCCTGTTTTCATGTTGGTCCTAATTAGTTCCTAATTAACTTCCTACCTATAATCCTTAATTCATTTGGGTTTGCTGGTAGTTTTTCTAATGTCTTTCGTTATTTGTCGAGTCTGCACGTTTAAACTTTGTGTGTTTTTCGTTTTTGTGTCTGGGCCCGTTTTGGGCATATCTGCTTAGGGCTGTTTTAATTAGTCCAGTAGTGGGCTTGTTTATTGTTTGTTTGGGCTGCAAGCCAACAAACAATATTATCTATCAGACGCAGGTATCTACGGATGACAATTACAAACGGTTATCTCATAACCGTTATATGAAACATCACGTCTTTTCATTAGTATAAATAGGGTGAACATTCAGGAAGTTTTTGTAATCACAACATCTACATACATTTTGTAATCAGTCAAGTTCTTGTTTGTTTAATATCTTTTTTCAATATTGTTGTTATAATTGGTGATTGATTATGATGTCCACAAACTCAAAGTATGATCAAGGGCTAGAAAAGATCGAGGGGTTTACTAGTGGTATCAGAGCCAATTGGCTCTCTGATCATGAAGTTTCCAACAGGGAGAATTCCGGTAAGTGTGACAAGTTGGCAGGGCCAAGTGGTGGCAAGAGGCCATTGGTGATCAACTGTTAAGTATGAATATGGTTGAGGGTTAATTCAGGGCTAAACCGGGCATGACAAGGGTAGAGGTCGCGAAGAAAAGCAAGGGAGTTTCCTATGCCGCAGAAGTCAAGTCATTAGGGTTTAAAGCAAAGAGACCAGGAATGCTAGGGTTGGAAAAGAGAGATGTTCGAGTTCAATCGTGGAGGGCAAGAGTAAAAAACAATCAATGAGAAAACCCAGGAAACCAAATGCAACATGTCTTCATTACCAAGAAACCGGTCATGTCTTTGGTTTTTGCCCAAATCAAGAGAAATCAGACAAGTTTGTGTTTTCTCAAGGTCTTAGGGAAGTAAAAGTACAGGTTGATGGAAGGTTAGAGAAAGTCCCATGTGCTAGTTATAACCCGGAAACATATAAGAACATCTTAAGTACGAATCAGTTTTTGTCTCAAGTAATAGAGACGGTGATTCTTGATGATCGGTGTAAGTTGAGAAGGATGTTCGGGGGGGGGGGATAACAGGGTGGTAAATTCTTTCAGTGGTAGAAACGAATTTGAATTAGAAAGGGATTATATGTGTTGGGTTAATAATTAAAAAGGGATTGATTCAAGTAATGAATCTGTAACCGAAACATATAACCGAAAGTTCGATGAAATTATGAAGGAACTAGGTTCGTTTCATGCAAAAGAAGTTAAGATAGAACCGGAAGAAGAATCCGTAAAGAAGGAACTAGTTCATTATGTAAAGGCAAAGAAGGCCTTGTTAAGGTATTTGGCGGTCATCAAAGGGAAACCTCATATTACACATCATATTCTTAGAGACGGTGTTCGAAAATATGCCTCAAACGATCCAGATTTATTTATTGAAGAGTTTGATTAGGACATCTCGCGGGAAAGTATAATAGACTTTCTAGATTTGGTGAAGATACATGAGAGGCTCATTAAGAATGATGGAGTATTTCAAAAAGAATTCGATAGATTAGTAAGTTGGTTCATAAAGGAATATTTGGATATTGAAAAGCTTGAAGAATGTCTACCGATATTGGCAAATGAACATAAGTGGGATCTTATGCTATTCGGTTGGGATATGAGTTTGGTGATGGAAAGACTTTGAAGTTGGCCTATGTGAAATATTTGGATCTGACAGATTAGTATTATCACATTGTTAAGAGTGATGCAAAGTTTGGGAAACAAACAAAGTAAAGAAAGATGCAAACCAAGTAATGGACTATGTATGGAAGGATAATATTACAAGTATAGTTGAAGATTTTCCACCAGGTTACGGACCAAGTGGGTCAAAGGTTTAAGTTAAAAAGGAACCGAGTGAAGATGACCTCACATTCATTAATGAAGATCCAAACGAATGAAGAACTTGAAGGACAAATGAATTAAGGGGGAAATGTAATCCTTAATTCATTTGAGTTTGCTGTTAGTTTTTTAATGTCTTTCGTTATTTTTCGATTCAATATGTTTAAACTTTGTTTATTTTTCGTTTTTGTGTCTGGGCCTGTTTTGGGCAGATCTGTTTAGGCCTGTTAGGGCTGTTTTAATTAGTCCAGTAGTGAGCTTGTTTATTGTTTGTTTGGACTACAAGCCAATAAACAATATTATCTATCAGATGCAGGTATCTAGGGATGATAGTTACAAGCGGTTATCTCACAACCGTTCTGTGAAACATCGCGTCTTTTCATTAGTATAAATAGGGAGAACATTCAGGAAGTTTTTGTAATCACAATGTCAACATACGTTGTATTAATCAATCAAGTTCTTTTTTATTTAATATCTTGTTTCAATATTGTTGTTATAATTGGTGATTGATTATGGTGTCCACAAACTGAAGTATGATCAGGGGCCAGAAAAGATCGAGGGGTCTAACACTATCCAATAAACTCAAATTTTTCCAATCAGTAAGCTAAGCAACACCATTTTTCCCACTTGATTTGGATTTAGCCTCCAGTTAGAATGTGTTCCTTTTTTCTTTATACAACCAGTTTCAAACTGTTTCTGAACAAATGAAATAACGGTTATCTTGTTAAATTACCCACGCTGCTTCGGAACAAACCAAATAATGAAAAAATATTTATTATTGGTAAAATAATAAAGAGGGATATCTTACCCTTGCATTTAATATCTCCCGGTAATGCTATGTGTAGTGGGCGTGGGTTAGGGCGAATTTTGGGCGCGAAGGGGCGCGATAATCTAAAAACTTTGAGATGGTAAGACTTAGATGCACTCAAATCATCACACCACCACATTTCCATCTTTTTACGAGCTTAGAAATAGTTATATACTTTAGGGTGATATAAAAACAAGAAAAAAAGAAAAAAAAGATTGAAAAAAAAAGATGAAAAAAAATGAAAAAAAAGTATGTTATGAAAGTTATAAGTATTCCAAAAGTTGGTCCGAAAAAAAAAGAGAGAAAGTTATGTATTGTAAATTGCCAAAGAAGCATTCTCAAAGTTAGTGAAAGAGGCCAAAGATGCACATACTAGACGAGACTTAGAGTTTACGTGTTACCAAGGGGATAGTGACTCTGAGGATACACTATTGGGGCTCGAAGGTTTTTAGTCAATAAATATTTTTTTTAGGGAATATATAGGACAAAGTCCAATAATATTTAGGGTATGCTCGTACGGCCTTCACAAGACCATTCATCCATCAAATTTCACCGAGTGCATCTACTTAGTACCATCAACGAGTCCTTGGCTTATGGTGATTTGTCAACCAGTTTGCTTTGACTCTAGTTTTTCTAGCTCTCTTTGTCTGAGATGGGGTAGGTGTAGCCATGGTTTTTGAACTTAAAACGCTTAATGCAATTGGGGTTTGATAGGCTGGTGGTTGGGTTTAAGTGGACAACAATATTGACAATCGCGGTTTTTTCGTTTATCTATGCTTAAAGATAACCTATATGTTTTAAAGATCAGTTTCGAATTATGATTCCATTGCAAAATAACTTTTTCAGGGAAGAAAAAGGTTTAAGTGTGGGGATATTTGATATGGTCCAAAATATACCTATTATTATATAAATATTTCTACATTTTTTTATTACTTTTGAGCTAGTTTTTATATGATATTACATCTAGTTGGCTCATATTTGGATTTTTAAAAGTTTCATGTATAAACAGGCTAAAATAGAGTATTTAATTTCGACTAACGATGAACTTCAAACAAAGAATTAAACTCTATTTATGTATTAGATTACATACTATGAAACAAAAGTTTAAAAGGGCTAGAAATTATTGTTACACTCATGTGTACATGAAGCAAAGAATCTGTCAATTCTTTTTAAATTAATTGCTATATTTACAATTTTTATATCACTAGTTTTACCGATTATTTTTATGTTTACTAATTCAATAAAATTTAATAGCGGAATGCATGATTATAATTAGTATGGGCTGCAAGTTGGATTCTTAAAATGGGCCTCAAAATGGAATTTAAAGATTTGGAGAATGGGCTAGGTCATCATACAATGAATGAAAATATATAAAGAAAGGGTTTTAGAAGGAGTCACGAGGGAATGCAGGGGGCACCCTGTTGGTGCGATCTATTAAGAAAGAAAAGGAAAAAAAGCATCCTACCACATACCTCAAACAAAGTTCACGGCAATTTCAAGTAAAAGAAAAGAAAGCAACAAGGCAAGCACCTCTAGAAGTCCACCGCTCAAAAAGTAATTAAAAAGCAAGCAAGCAGGCTGCTCAATTAATTTAAGCTCACAGGCTAGTAACTCAATTATTTTAATTTCTTTTATGATGAACCGCACTTTATTTTATATATTTGTTTCATCAATTATTATTATGATTGGCTAAACTTTTATACTGTCTTGGTTTGGATGAATACTTGTTAGACTCGTTTTATTTTCAGTTTTGGATTATTATTGATTGGTTCACGTTTTGATAAAGTTTTTATTGTGTTTGGTTGTGATACATATGCGTACTTGGTATTAATTTATGATCAATTTATTGTTCCATATGCGTCTTTGTGAACCTCTTTCATGTATAGATGCATATTAGGTTGTTTACTGTGTGTTTACAACTAGTTTATGGTTTATAGTTAATGTATTCCATAGGAACGGTAATTGAGAATTTAGAGATACCTTATATTCTGTCACTTGAGAGACCGGGAGGTAATTAAGTGTCGTCTGTTTTGGTTTTTATGGGTCTGGGTAGTGATTGCACGAGAGTGAGTTACGCTAGAATTCTTTAAATTCTTACAGATCCGAGTTATAACCGAATTCAATATAATACCCCTTTACGCCTTAGGGTGTTTTTGTGATTAGAGAGACCAGGAGGTAATTTAATCTTTGGGTACCTTAGCATAGTTAGGTAAGGTGAGACTGGGAGGTGATACGAACCATTAAACCGTTGAGCTTTACATGATACTTAGGGTTCTTAGGTATTGTTGGTGAGACCGGGAGGTGATCTAGCTTACTATAGTTATGCCTTAAATTTCATATTTTTAGAATACGGTACCATTTATTAATCCATTGCCGAGAGTTCACGAGTTGACTAGTAGGATTCCTTGCCTATGTAGTTATTTTCACTATTTGAGTTTTACCCCTATTTGTCCGTGTCTAGTTTCCGTTTTAGAGTAAGTATTATTTATTTTATATTATTTTATATTTAATAATAAAAAAAACACAAAAATCAATTAAATCTATTTATTTAAGTTATTAGTCAGAGTCTAGTTTAAGTGTCGCTAGTGTCCTTTGGGTTCGACATCCGGACTTCATTAGGCTTTACTACAGTCGATAGGTACACTTGCCTGTCTAGTGGTCTAGCATTAGGAGAGTCTAGATTTATAAATTTAAAACTAGAGTGTCTAAGTTAGATTAGGTTTAATAGACCGCGTTTCGCACATCAACAGTCAAGCAGAGTGTAGTCCAATTAGGGCAATTTCAACAAGTCTAATGAGGTTGCTAAGTGATATTTATTTGTTAAATTAATGGCTCGTAATTTATAAATTATGGTTTTTCAACTTAGCAATTGGAGTTACGATTCTACAAATACAATAATAATATTCAAAACTGGATGGTAAGGATGATGAATAATAAAGAGTACCTAAGGATCGAGATTGCCGACGTAGGCGGTGGCGTCTTGGTTCCTCTCGGCCGAGTGTTGACCCAGCAGATTTGCTCCCACGCCCGGAGCTTTTCTAGTCGTCATTCTCCTCTTCAAGTATTACTAAAACCCTAGGATTTCAAACTGCCAAAAAATCAAAATCCCAATTTAATTTATGACTTCAAAACTTAAAAATACATACAAAAGTTGTGAAACAACAATAATATTAATATATATGTACTTACTCTCCGTCTTCGATCCATATCCCCTCAACGGTTCATCGGTTCAGGTACTTGAACTTGGGAAGTGCGTCCTCGCCTAGTAACATGAACATTAGACTCATCATCACCATCATGACCATCAATGGAAGAAGGCATCAAGGAATCATGATTTGCATCCGATTGTGGTCCAGTTTTATCACAACTACCTATACCACTACCTTGCCCAATACCTCCATCACCAGCATGACCATCACCTCGATCACCACGTTGCCCAACACCTCGATCACCAACATGACTACCACCTCTCCCAATACCTCGAATACTACGTAGACCACTACATTGACTACTACCTTGACCACCAGACCTCCCAACACCTCGACCACCAGATTGAACACTACCTCAACCCATAGTACGCGCCATGATAACTATAACAAAAACATAATTCAGATTCAACAATCACTAAATCATTAAATTCATCTCTAAAACCCTAGAATGCATAAACAGTAGACAAAGATCAATTCAAATCCAGTTCAGATTCAACTCACAATAAACCACCAGCATTACACATCAATCAATCATTGAATTACTGAAAATTTAACAAATATAAACCTAAAGTGGACCAAAAGTGCACATGAGTTAACCTAATTGTAGAACATAAATCAAAATTCATTCATATTAATTCTAAATCTAGCAAAAGCTAATTAATCGATGAATCTAGCAAATCCTAATTAACCGATGAATCTAGCAAAAGCTAACTAACCGAGGAGTGATGAGAAAAACCTAACTAATTGGAGATGATTGTCGGAGCGATGAAGCGGTGGCAGTTGGACGAGTGATCATCGGAGCAGTTAATAAACTGATGAAGCGGTGCTTAGAATAGTTTATCAGAGAACATGATAATAAACTTATAGTTAATAATAATAATAATAATAACAATAATAATATAATCCTATACTTTTTAATAGTATAATAATAATATACACATATTAAAAGTTTACTTCAATTTCATTGCCATCCTTTGATGTGGCGTGTTGGTCCCATGCTCGAGCCCCATTTATAGCATCACATTTTCTAACTTTTTTTTAGCCTTACAAAAATGTCCAACTTAATTATCTCTTTTCTTATCGGCAAATTACTTATATGTTGTTGTCGGACACTAAAGATAGGCTTGTTTAACTTCCACAGTGTCACAGAGACCGGCTCATATAACTAACTAGGCTCGTTTAACTTTCACAATACCATATATTATATAAACATTAATTTAAACTTTTGCGTTGAGCTTAGTTTAAAACATGATTCGTTTAGGCATACCTACTTTGGTAACAAATGTCGAATAAAAATCTAGATTTGACAATAACTTACTCTATTTTGTCATGTTATGGCCTCGTGTATTTTTAACCCGTTTAATTGTTTATATGTAAAGGCAAGTTAACATGAGATAAATAGATAACAATAATACATTTTATTTTTTAGAGAATACGTATTTTTCATGTAAAATTTTTTTCTTTGAATTTTGCGTTAGGCTATGTATAGTGGACACTTCATGAAACGCCAAACTCATGTCACATAACCCTTTATATCTATTACAAACTAAAGAAGAAACTCAACAAAATCCTAATATTTTTCATTCTCATGGTTAAAAAATAAATAAATACATAAAAATTAGAATATCTCAAGGACAGGTGTCCGAAATTGTTCTGTTATTGAGGACCACCTCTACACTGGTGTGTTGAGGACCATTCTATTCAAGGATGCAAACGAGTCGAGCTGCTTGCGAGCCGATCGAGTTCGGCTCGTCAAAAAGCTCGGACGAGCCGAGTTTAATCGAGCCCGAGCCCAAGCTCGAGCCTAAAAGTAAGCTCGTTTAATAAATGAGCCCGAGCTTCACTTATCGAGTTCGAGCCGGCTCGCGAGCCTAAACGAGCCTGCCATTTATATATATTTTTTTAAATAGAGTGCATATTTAATAATTATTAATATGTATATATATATATACATATATATATATATAATATATATATATATATAGTGTTATAAAAATTAAATAAAAATAACTAAACAATATATATTATTTTATACGGAAAATTATAATTGAAAATAATATATAAAATAACTTATAAATGGTAAACGAGCCGAGCTCGAACTTGAAAATCTACTTACAAGTCGAGCTCGAGCTTTGGAAATAAAGCTTGAAACGAGCCGAGCTCAAGCTCGAGCTCTATGTAAGTTAAACGAGCCGAGCTCGAGTCTGATCGCGCTCGGGCTTGGCTCAGCTCGTTTGCACCACCCCTAATATTATTTTATATATTAACCACTCACATTTTCCCTCACATTTCAATCACTTGCAATTGCAATGAAGATGGCACAACTTTTTCCCTCATAATATTATTCTGCATCCTCACAACTTTTTGCTATTTTAATATATATATATATAAAAAACAAGTAATTTCATTTTACTCTTGGGTAATCATTCAAACTTCCAACAAACCTATATCAATTATATAAACATTACAATGCACAACAATAATTTGTAGCCATTGCCACTGCACAAAACCTGCAAATATGTTATGTGCAAATCTTGGTGTAACCCGGCCTCTTCGTGTAACCCGGCCGCTCTGGGGGATTTGTATTCTTCACTCATTTCCCGCAATTCCAACATTTGGGCAATCTTTTCGTGTTGTTTGTCGGTTTCTCTCATGGCCTCGTTGAGTTCCTCGACACACTTTTTTTGTTTTTTGATGATTTCTCTCATGGTAGCGGCGAGTTCCACGAGTTTCGGTTGGTTCGGGTTGTTTGTAAGATTCATTTTGCTAAATTTTTTGAAGAATTTGGGTATGAATTGTGTATGGAATGAAGAAGAAGGTGCATGTTTATATATATATATATATATATATATATATATATATATTGTTTTAAATTTTTTTTTATTTTTGACCGTTACAACGGTCAAGTTATTATAATAATATTATTATTTAACCCCATGGCGATAAAAGAACCCCCCCCCCCGCCCCTTTTCTCCCACATATCGCCGGGGGATGGTGTTCTCGGCCCTCTTTGCCCAATTCCACGCCCCATTACACACAGCCTAAGAGGTCGCAAATCATTTTTTTTGAAATAAAAGGTTAAAAAACTCCGACCGCTTAGTTACCCGGTTGCAAAAACTCCGACTACTACCGGTTGCAAAAAAAACTCCGACCGCCTAGCGGTTGCAAAAACTCCCCGACCGCCTAACGGTTGCAAAATCTCCGACCGTTTAGCCCCAGTTGCAAAAAAAATCCGATCGCCTAGCTAACGGTTGAAAAATCTCGACCGCTTAGCCACCGTGTCAAGTGATTCGTATTTTCGGTAGCAAATTTGCTAAATTGGTCGCTAAATTTGCTACCGTTTTTTTCGGTAGAAAATTTTGGTCGCAATTGCTCAATTTTCTAGTAGTGTTTGGCTTTTGTTTATTGTCTACCGAGTCTAAAGGTTTTAGCCACTGGTCCCTTACTCAACGATATCTTTTCTATTAGAGGCTTGATATCACTCATTGTATGTACGTTTTTCTGAAATTCTATAATTCAAAAGTGAATCTTTGGCTGCTGTTTGCTTTGTTTTCATTAATCACTTTGGTTGCTCATATACTAGCAATAAGGTTATGTGAGACAGGAACATCCCCCAAATGCATATTAATATTAAAAACTTACATCAATCACAGTTATATATGCAAAGAAAATTTTACATCTAAACTATAAACTAGGCTACGAACCTTATATCTTGTTTAAAGTTACATACGTAAAAAATAACTATTCATTAAACGAGTTAACCGACAAATCGATTGAATTGATCTGAATACGGTCCTTTTAGCTAATGTGTTACTAGTTTTGACCTCCAAAACTTACTTGAATCCGTTTAGGTTAAAATCAAACCTGAGAATTTCGTATATGGTACTTCTAAAAAAAATTGCACCCTTAAAATTGAAACTGATTTCTAGACACTCATGTTAAGATCTAAAGATGATTTTTTAGTTACTTGAAATTCATGTTGACACAAAGTCAATGTTGATTAGCTAACTACACATTTCGTTTCATTGTATCTTGGATACGTTTCATCAAGAAGCTGCCCTATGCAGGCACAACGTTGAGTATAAAACTATAAATGGTAAGAGTGATATTATCTTTAAGGCTACAGTGCGCACTAGCTTTTAGTCAATAAGTAGCTACCTTTACTATATATATATATATATATATATATACACTAGTTTTTATCCCCCGTATTACAGGGTTGTTTTATATTGTTTGTTTTAATATTTATTTATTTTTTGAATTTATATTTTTTTATTGTATCAAAGTTAATAATATACTTATGGTTTGATGATAAATTGTTTCACATGAGATGTTATAACCCGGTAAAATCATTATGATTTTGATAAAATTGTTTTTTAATTATAAATAATAATTATGAAAGTTAATAATATACCTATGGTTTGATGAGACCCAAGACCCGTTTATTTTTTTTACTGTAAAATTGTTTTTTTTAATTATAAATAATATTTATGAAAGTTAATAATATACCTATGGTTTGATGAGACCCAAGACCCGTTTATTTTTTTACTATAAAATTGGTTTTTTAATTTAAATAATATATATTTTTTAAAATAAATAAGATATTAATTTTTAGTATATCCTATTTTATAGTATTTTTACATAATTAATTTGGTGAGAATAATTTTTTATTTAATGAGATGTTATAACCCGTTTAAGGAATATCTGGGTTTGGTAAGATCCATACCCATGAATTCGGGTCAAATGCATGAGAAGCCTTCATTTAAAAATCAAGCAAATCTGGTAACTCCAAAAAAGGGGGGAAAGACCACATCGCGACACTTAGGATTTTTGGATCTTCGTTTATATATATTATAGATATATAACAATACTATTAAAACAACAGAGTTTAATTCAATATGGTTTCTTCCTATTGGTGTATTCTTAACATTTCCATGTATATCTAACACTTCTTTAATTTTCATGTGAATAAAACAATTCTAAAATAAATTAAAATACTATACAATGAATTCTATTAAATTATATTCAATGATTATTAATTTCTATCACTATGTGAAAATTGACCTTTGGTCACACGAAAAAAGTGTGGCCGTAGGCCTTTAGCCACACACATTTGGTTCAGGTCATATGTGACCAAAGGTCGCGACACTGTGGGTATGATATGGCCACACACAATTTTTAGTGGCCTTATGTGGTTATAAGTGTGGCTAAATGGTACATGCATTAGTTTCTGGCCATCAAGAAGTCTCTCCAATAAGTGTGGCTAAACGGTAGAAAATGGCCACATGACTATTTACTATATGTGACCATTGCACGTATAGAGCCACATGAATTCATGTTTCAGCCACATGAATTTTATAATAATGTGGCCAATAGGATTGTGTTAAGCGTGCATTGTGACCTATACCGTGTGGATATAGAAAATCAATGGCCACTTAAATTTAATAATAGTGTGGCTAATTATATCATATAGACACTGGATCTTACATAAAAGTGGCTAAAAATGTTTACTTGCCACTAAAACACTCCTTTGTAGATTATAGTGTGGATATTGTCTTACCATTTGTCACACATAATGTTTTTCGTAATTTAAAGTGTGGCTATTGTCAAACTTTCCGTCACACATAGTGAGGTATTATGTGGCTAATCATATCATATAGACACTGGAGGTTATTGTCAATGTGGCTAAAAATGTGAACTTGTCAGTCAAACACTCTTTTGTAGTTTGTGGTGTGGCCATTGTCTTAGCGTTTGTCACACATAATGCTTTTCCTAATTTAAAGTGTGGCTATTGTCAAACTTTTCGTCAGACATAGTGATGTATTATGTGGCCAGTCATATCATATAGACACTGGAGGTTATTGTCAATGTGGCTTAAAATGTGAACTTGCCACTTAAACATTCTTTTGTAGTTTGTGGTGTGGCCATTGTCTTACCGTTTGTCACACATAATGCTTTTGTAATATAAAGTGTAGCTATTATCATACTTTTGGTCACACATAATGAGTTTTCCAATGACGTTTGATCTCGTTCCGCCACACAAACAAAATCCAAGTGATGAAAGTGTGGCCAATGGCTAGTGTGGTTATTTTATGCCATTTGGTCACCCTTGGTGATTTTTTTATATGACGTTTTATATGATTCCGTCACACAAACAAAAAACGAAGCAAGCATGGTGTGGGTAATGGTGATACTTAAATCACGAGTTTTCGGTGTGGCTATGTCACACTTTAGCCACACATAATTTGTTATCTTCATCAACTTTGCTACCCTTTCGTTACACAACAATGTTTTTGTTGTGGCTAGTGGTCATTTATAAACTCTGATTTTTGTAATTTGAGGTGTGGCTATGATCTTACTTTTGGCCACACCTATTTAATGTGTTCTATGTGGCCAAAGAGTGTGTAATTAGGCAATATATAATTATATTTATTTTTTTTGTAGTAATATAAAACAGTTGTAAGCAAGCATAACAAAACAAATTAAAAACAAATTATATTAACAATAATATTCACTTAAGCAAATGTATACATCTTTTTGTAAGATATATTCAAAATATCTTACAAAATACAAAATAACGACTACGTATATACTAGCAAAGGCGTTGGTTTTCTTGGCACTGCTCCTTGTCTTCTGTTTGGTCACCCTGTCTATCGTTGTGTACTTTGCCTTTGGCTTCTTGCCAGCTCTGTCTGGTTCTTTTGAGGATGGGAGTGGTGATATCTGGAACAACAGAATATGAAAATAAATATGTATAATTAATTTCATATTTTGTAATTGAATAAAACAAAATAGGAACAAACCTCCTTATCATAAAATATATGATCTCTTGTTATATTTTGTAACTGAATAGAACAAAATAGTCGGCCTGCAAACGAACTGAACATTCGTTGAACTGTTCGTGAACAATTTGGCGGGAAGTTCGTTTATGTTCGTTTATTTAATAAACGAACGAACACGAACACAAAATTTGTGTTCGTTTAATTAAACGAACGAACATAAACACATGTTCCGTTCGTTCATTTATGTTCATGAGCGTACGTTCGTTGATGTTCGTCTATCTTTGTTTAATTATGTTAGTTTAGATTATAAACAAATGAACATAAACGAACACAGGTGTTCATTTTTTAAAATAAATGAAAATGAACATAGATATTTATTCGGTTAAGTTTTCGTATAGGTTTAAAGTTAAAAGGGAACAAACCTCCTGGTCACATAAGATTTGGTATTCTGGCCAAGCAACAAAAGTACCAGTTGCGTCACCAACAGTCATAATTTCACCTGCCTCACAAGGAATAATTGCTTGTTCCTTTATAGCTTCTTCAATACTAACTTTATCCGGAATTGCTTTTCCATGCAACTATTGTGGAACCGGTTACCAATGAACTCAACCATGTGCCACCTTGTTACGCTTGTCATTCAGACACAAACAACACTCATACACCTATAAACAAGCATGGGAAATTAAGATGGCTTAGTTAAAGTCAATTTATAAGTACATAGTCATGGATATGCCATGTTGGTGGGAAATTAACAATGTTTCGTGCAGTACATACCTTTATTTCAGGAGGTGGGGAAGCTTCATCCGTAGATACATCAACTTTTCTTTTACGGCTTCTCCGTTTTACCTAAAAACCATTCAATGAATCAGCTTATGGATGGAAATCAATCAACAATTAAAGGGAAAACTCGGAAAAAAAAATATGAAACTGTCAATTACTGTTGGTTTTTTCGAGCCGTTACTATCCGGAGTGTGGTGTAGTTGTGTTGATGTTTGGTCAACATTGTTTTCTACAGGCTTCATAGGTAATATAAAAGAAATTGGAATTGTTAGACTTATTAGGTTATAAAATACAAAAACTGAAATTGCCAAATACTTACTGATGTCGCGCTATGGGGATCGACTATCATTTGGTCAACATTTTTGTCCACGGACTTGGCCTGCAATTCGGTAATAGAAAATGAGCACACTCACATTGGAAACGAATTATAAAAAGTATCGAAATTGTCAAATACTTACTGATGTCGCGATCTGGGGAGCGAGTACCGTTTGGACAACTATTTTATCCACAGACATGGCCTACAATTAACTTATGCAAAATCAGCACACATGGAAAGTTAATTATTAAAAAAAATCAATCAAATTGTCAAATGCTTACCTGAGGAGCGGATTGTTGTTGCACAGCCTCACCTGAGGTAAAGATCTTTCCCATAGAACTGGCCTACAAATCAATTTATTAGGTTATGGAAAATGAAAAATCACATGAAAAGTTGTAATAAACAAAGAAACTGTCAGATACTTACTGGTGCTGGCATTTTATTTTGCCCCACAACACTAGTACTTTGGTTAGAACCAACCCGATTGGGAACAAGATTTACGTACGAATTGTGACAAAAACAGTGCCAATTATGTATGTTGAATGCATTAATTAATATGTTTATATGTAACATACATTACTTACTTGACTTGCCGACATTTGCGGCATCATTCCTTCGAGAAGTCTAAACCTGGCCTCAAATGCTAATTGTTCCTTCTCACGGCTTGCTAGCAAGCATTCGTGGATTCAAGTAGAGACGTCAACGAGTTCACCACTTAATCTCTCTACACCGCCTCATACTCAAGTTGGGCAATCCGTTCCTTAAACGAGCCTTTTACCCGACTCACACCCCAATATTTACCTGCTGTCAATCCGTACCCAATCCCTTTAAAAACCCACCTTTCTCTTTGCCAAGCACTAAGGTGACGGCATCTGTGCACGGTTCAAGTGTCAGGGCTCTAGAGGCGATCTGCTCCTCATGCTGAACCTGCAAGAAAACAAATGTCAAACTGTCGATTCCTTGCAAGCATAAAACATCAGATTTCATGAACTACTGTAAGTAAATAAACACTTTGTAAACGATTAGGTTAAAATATGTTATATATTTGTTCAAACGATTCTATTACGCTTGTAACACGCTTATGTACAAAAACATATATAAATATTCTAATACGCTAGTAACACGCTTATGTACAAGAATCAAAGTCTATTACTATTGTAACACGCTTATGTATTCACATCAAGTGTTGAGACAAGTTAGACAAACTCAAGTTTGTTTAAAGCCAATATAAGGCTGTGTGTGTGGCAATGAATTGACTTTAACATGATTTAAAAAGTTTAATACTAAAACATACTAATTTGGTTACCACGCCTTTGACTAAGCATCCTTGTATGCACCATCTTTGTCCTCCCTTGCTTTCATCCACATTAATGCACGGCCGGGGATCTCATCCAGTGCAAGTTCCTTGTTTTTGACCTTGTAAGATATTCAAGAGAAAGCAGCAGACGGTCATGCATTAGACACATAACCAACACTACGTGAATATCGACCTTCGGCCACACATGTGGTCTGGGCGATTTGCCACACTTCGGCTTAAATGTGTGGCTAAAAGGTCTTTGACCATGTTTGAAAACCTTCCAGAATGTTTTGGCCACACTTATTATTCTTCACGTGACCATTTTATACCTACTCAGGTACTTTTCGCCACACTTTTAAAAAACTGTGACAAAAACTAGCCACATTATAAAAACGAGTGGCGAAATGTAACCTACAGTCATAGTTTGTTTCATCTTTGATACATGTGACCAAAAACACATGCATTAGCCATAAACTGTGACATTTAACTAGCTACATGTTTAAATTATGTGGCCAAATTTGACAAACGGCTACTGTATTGATAAAAGATGTGTCTAAAATGTAAAAGATATAGCCACTTATATTACGTTGTGTGATCTAATGTCACATTTTCTAGCCACATTTTAAATAAAGTGGCGAAATATGACGAACGACCATTGTATTTATTAGTTATGTGGCTAAAACGCTTAAAATATATGGCCACTTACACGAGGTTGTGTGACCAAAGAGTAGTTTACTTTTATTTTTCATAAGTTTTTGTTGTCACGGAAACACATATTATGTGTGGCTATAAGTAATAAATGGTCACACTAAAATATTATTAAGTGTGTCCAAATGTAATTAATGGCCACTTATACGAGGTTGTGTGACCAAAGAGTATCTTAGTTTTGCTTTTTATAAGTTTTTTATTGTCACGGATACACTTATTATGTGTGGCTATAAGTTATAAATTGTCACACTTAAAGGATGTTTTAGTGTGTCCAAATGTAATTCATGGCCACTTATACGAGGTTGTGTGACCAAAGAGTATCTTAGTTTTGCTTTTTATAAGTTTTTTATTGTCACGGATACATTAATTATGTGTGGCTATAAGTTATAAATTGTCACACTTAAATATTTTTTAGTTTGTCCAAATGTAATTAATGGCCACTTATATATGAGGTTGTGTGACCAAAGAAAATCTTAGTTTTATTTTTCTAAGTTTTTTATTGTCACGGATACACTTACTATGTGTGGTTATAAGTTATAAATGGCCACATATAATATCTTTAAGCGTGTCCAATCGTCATAAATGGCCACACGTTGATTTGACGAGTGGTGACGTCATCATTGTCTCTACAGTTTCTTGTGCCGCCAAATTCAAATTGTTAGGGAGATGTACCGGCGGTTTCCGATGATGTTTAAATACCAGTCACAATCACAATCACAATCCACAATCACAATCACAATCCATAATTAGAATCCACTATCACAATCACAATCCACCTTTCTTCCGATTATAAATATTTCCGATAATGGTTGCAGCTAATTGGCTCGAACGTGCACCGGGTGCTCAAGCCCCCATCTACGACGACCCCACATTCTTCACGATACGATTCCACTTTTTTCCGGCGCTGTCCGTCGGAATCAAAGGGTGAGGTATATTGACTATGTCAACCCTCACACCTTCTCGTACCAACAACTTAACCGAATGGTTAGGTGGCTTGGGTACACGACGGTTGATTATTTCAGCACTGAAATGGTAGTGCCGGGGATCGAGGTGGCGTACATCGAGTTGGAAGACTTGGAGCACTTTAGGGCGGTGTCCGTTTATGCGGCGTTCCATTCTCAGGTGAACCTTCGCCTCCGTAGGCTTAGGGACTCCACCTACACATCCGATGGCATGTACGAGAGGATCATGCCCTCTCATACTCCAGAGGATTCGGATTCGGATACGGAATCTACAGGGAGGTCTACGATGGATGTCGATTCTGAGACGGAGTCGGATGCTAGGAGCTAGTTATAGTTTTATGTAATTTTTTGTTTTCTATATTAATGTAATTAACTGTTATTATTGTAATTTTTATATTTTGGTATTAATATGTTTATATTATGTGAATTGATTAATCATATTAATTTTTTTTAATATGTACATTTTAATTTTAGCATGAGAATGTAGGAAATAATACTAATTTATAAAAAACCGAGAACGTAAGAAATAATACCAACTACAATACCAATCTACATAAACAATGACTTATAATAACAAAGAAAAACCCAAAAAATTACAACAAAAGAATAAAAAATCAAGAACAAAATAATAACAACAAATACCAACAATACTTATAAAAGCAAAAGAAAAAATTCAAATAATAACAACAAAATATAAATCAACAAATAGTTATAGCATCTCATAATCGAAAATTAGCAAATACGAACAAAGAATAACAGTAAACAACTATAAAACTAAACCTAATGATAACAGCAAGTTGGTTCTCACTGTTTTCATGTTAACAATAAAATGTATTTGATCTTGTTTTCTTAATACATAATCACTTATATTATGTGAATGTTATTATTGTAAATGTTATTATTAACTGTAAAGCGTGGAGCGTTTCCAAAGCGTGATATATATAAATGTCATTATTATATTTTGGTTTATGCGTATGTATAGCGTATTGAATGTAGTTTTTTTTAATTAATAGATGTTAGTGTGATTGAATAACAAAATAGACCAAAAATTTAACTTTTGGTAGCTGAGACAGTAATTTATTGTAGTTCAGTTGATTTGTAGCGTATCTAGTAAGATATACTAGATTTTTTATTTTAATTAACTTGAATGTAGGCTATTATTACATAAATATATTTCAAAGATTTTTGAAAGGTATTAAAAGCGTACAAAGCGTGTGATTTACTAGTTTTTTTTATTTTAATTAATTTGAATGTAGGCTATCATTACATAAATATATTTCCAAGATTTTGGATAGGTAGTAGGTATAAATGTAATTAATTTCCAAAAATAATTAGATTCTGTGTGTTTCCAAAGCGTGTGGAAACCATTTTGACAGATAGTATGCAGTTATAGTGTGTTATACACTCAACAACCAACTATATAACAACAGAGACTTTAATGACTGCAATAAAACTGGTGACTGAAATTTATTACACTTCTATATATGTTATGTGAATTCCAAACTTGGCCAAGCAGAAAAAATCTAAGGTTTCCACAGATCTTAAACTTCCCAAAGATCTTAGATTTTGATAAAATCATTTCCAAAACTCAATGCCATCACCAAATCTTAAATCTAAGGTTACTGGTGATGGCATAGAGTTTGGAAGCGGTTTTTCAAAACTGAATTTTATTTGTTCAAAGGCTTCTTCAAAGTCTGGAGGGTACAATTTTGGTATGCAGGTTAGTGAAAAGAAGGGCATAATGGTCTTTTTTTTATAAAATGAGTTGATAATGTTTTGCAGGAAATCAGCTGTTGAAAAGTATGTTGAAACATAACCAAATAGAGGTTGTGCAAGAAACAAAACCATAAGACGAGAAATGATGACTGTCACCAAACACCCTAGACAACATGATGCATTTTTGGGCTTTCTTTGTATTAATGTAACTTTGATATCGCATGAGTCAGTTATGAGTGTAATGACTTTATTGATCTTACTATGGTACACTACAAGTCAATTGTGACTTTTATCTATGTAACATGATGTATGTTTGAACTTGACACCAATTGACCAAAATAGCCAGAAGATGAAATGAATTCAACAAACCGGCCTGTACGTATAAGTAGTAATAGTATTAAAACCAACCAATATTTCTTTAGTTTGAATTAATAAGTACAAAGTAAAGAATGGTGATATCATGTATCAAAACTATATTTAAACATTATTTACATCTAACTAGCCGAACGAACACAACTGCTGGGTCGACAACCCCGACATCGGTGTCAATCTCCATTACGAATAGTTGTAGGCTTTTTCCTGGGCCTCCAGCAATCATCTGGGGACTCATTACGAAGCAGTTGATTTGGTTGTACAAGTGGCAATGTATTACCCTCATGAGGGAAAGTTACCGTACTAAAGTCCTCATGGACCTCGTCATACGAATGCCTATAATTCTTGGGTGGAGTCATGAGAACAACATGCTTTTTTCTATCCAGCTGATCTTGAACATAAAACACCTGGCGTGCTTGCTAGGCCAATATGAACAGATCATCCTTGTGGCCAAATTTGGTTAGGTCGACCGACGTGTAACCAAGAATATCATGTTTGACATGTTTATTGTCAACCCATTGGCACATGAAGACCGGAATTCTTTTAGTATGATAATCTAGGACCCATATCTCTTGCAAAACCCCAAAATAAAAGTTTTATCCATACGTCACCACGTCTATTTTGATGTGCATGTCATTCGCCTCTACACCAACCCCGCCGTTCTGGTAAACTCTACCATCATGAGATTTTGTACGAAATTCAAAACCGTTGATGTCGTACGAGTCGTATTTGTAAATGTTGCGGTGTGCTCCATGTGCAATCCACTTTACGGTTTCCGATACAGAACCTGGGGAGCCCGCTAGCCCTCTTTCAACCTGAATTTCATTACAAGGATTAGATTCTTCACATACATTGCAGAAACTATAAAAGAATTTTAAAAATTATAGAAGACTTAATAAATTGATCTACCTTGTCGCGTACCCAGTCAGCAAACTTTAAAGTATGCTCCTTCTCCAGCAATGCTTGTCATTTACCAGGCATTTGTTTTTTCAAAGAGGTCTTGTGTTGTATGCAAGTAGGAGTATAATATATTATGAATTAATATATCTATATCTATATATATATATATATATATATATGGGTGCAGTTACTGTACGCTAATGCCTTAACGTACGGTATATTCTGATTTAATATATGGGTGCGTTTGCTGAGCATTTAAGTTTTCTATATACAGTAACTGCACCCTATATATATATATATATATATATATATATATAATTTAGAGTATATATGTTAGTAATACTTACTCGATATACGGCGCTATTTCAGGCGTATTCTGCAGCACATAGAAATGTGCTCTCTTGAAAAGATCAGGAGAAACTTCAACCAATTTAACGCATGTGACAAGAATTGTCTCCCCATTATCATCATGCTTATCATGTGGAATACCAACAGTACTCTTGATGTTTTTTAGGTATTCGCTCAGAAACTCGACTGTTTCTTCCGCAATGTTCTCCTCAGCAATGCACCCTTCTAGATAAGTTTTGTTTCGTACATGCCCTTTGATAACCTTCATACACCTTTCAAAGGGATACATCCAACGAAAGCATGGTGGCCCACATAATTTTATCTCTCTAACAACGTGCACGGTTAAGTGAACTATGACATCAAAAAATGATGGTGGAAAGTACTTCTCCAGCAGGCACAATGTAACTATTTGCTCTTCATGCATCTTATCAAGCTCTTCTACAATGATTTCTTTGCTACAAATTGACTTGAAAAAAAAAACAAAGCCTGATTATAGCATTTCTCATTGGTTCTGGCATGATGGACCGTATTGCAAGGGGCAGAAAATGTTGCATAAGCATGTGATAATCATGTGATTTAAGGCCTTGTAGCTTCCTTTCTTTAAGATTCACCAAACTAGAGAAGTTAGAACAATACCCTAGTGGAGCCTTCAGTTTATACAGTGTTTCAAGAAACATGTCTTTTTCTTGCGCTGATAATGTGAAGCATGCTGCAGGCAGTTCTGTATTGTTGCCTTTTGCTTTCGGTTGCAACTCCTTTTTAATCCCTAAAAACTCCAAATCCTTTCTAGTTGCCAATCCATCTTTTGTCCTACCGGGAATGTTCAGCAACGTCCCGACAATACTTTCTGCCACATTCTTTTCAACATGCATCAAATCAATACAATGTTGGACATGTAAATACTTCCAATAGCTGAGCCGTTGGTACCATATGTTGAACTTCTTCCAATATTGGTGCGGTGTTGTGTTATCCCTTTTCTTCTTACTCCCACTTAGGGATTCAGATCCCTTTCCCCATTCATTTTTAATGTTTTTAACCTCGTCATATATCTCTTCCTCTGTCATAGGCTCTTTAGAGGTTCTCATCTCCTCTTTTCCGTTGAACGTCTTTGTTTGTTTTCTGAAAGGGTGGTCATGTGATAAATACCTTCTGTGGGCAACATAACTCTGCTTCTTTGTGTGATAAAGTCGAACACACTGTAAGGGCAACCACATAGTGTACCAAGAGCAGCGTAATCATTAATCGTCTATATCACAACTGCACGTAGTGTAAACATTTCTTGTGTATATGCATCATATGTTGGCTCCCCGACCTCAAATAAAGATGCCAGATCGTCAATTAAAGGCTGTAAAAACACATCAATATTGTATCCTGGTACTCCGGATATTAATAAGGAAAGCATGATGAATTTTCTTTTCATACACATCCAAGGTGGAAGGTTGTAAATGACTGCTAAAACAGGCCAGACACTGTGGTTTCTGTTGCCTCTATGTACGTTGACCCCATCAGTGCAAATCCCTAGACGAAGATTTATTGGATCGCTTCCGATGGTATCGGAGTACTTGTCATCTATGGCTTTCCATGCTAGTGAATCTGATGGGTGGCGTAAAACACCGGGTTTATTGGTACTCGTGGCGTGCCATGTTAAATTCTCTGCTGTGGTCTTTGATTGAAAGAGGTGCTTGAATCGTGGAATAATGGGAAAGTACCACAGTACCTTAGCGGGCGTGTTTATGTAAGTTTTGTTAGTCTTCTCATCCACCTTCCACCTTGACTTGTTACAAACTGGACATGCTTCCAAATCCTTTTAATCCTTATAGTAAATTATGCAGTCATTGATACACACATGTATCTTTTCGTATCTTGAGCCCATTGCCTTTATCATCCTTTTGCCCTCATACATATTATTTACCATTTCGTTATCTGCAGGTAGCATCTTTTTCAACAATTTCAGAAGTTCATCAACGAACTTATGAGATACCCCGTGCTTGCTCTTCAAGTTGAGTAGTTGTACTAATGCGGACAACTTTGTGAAGTCAAGACATCCTTTATATAAGGGCTTCTCAGCGTCAACAAGTAGTTGTAGAAACTGTTGATACTTCTTGTCGCCTTTGAAATTGTCTTTTGTAGCATTTACCTTTTCTACAGTTTCACAGGCATCTGTTGGAATGTTGGTGTCAACAAACCCATTATTATTATTATCATAATTAGTTGGAATGCAAGTGCAGGCAAACCTAGTATTATTAACATAATTAGTTGGAATGTTGGTGTCGGCTTCTCCATGTTTTATCCAAGTAGTATAATTCTTATCAATTCCAAACCCGTACAAGTGAAGTTCTACCTCGTCTACACTAAGAGATACATGGTTCAAACACTTAACACATGGACATGAAACATAAATTGGTGGTGATGTCTCCTTGCAATTACGAACTGCAAAATGTAGAAATGCCTTAACACCATCTCTATATGCTTTACTGCACCTGTCGCCTACTGACATCCAAAACTTATCCATCTTCCAAGAATTTTTTATTGACTGTGTCATCAACGATATATATATATACTAATTAACGCCAATAAATGTAACTGACTAAAAGCAAAAATATTTGGTACTCACCTGAGATTAATGAAGCTGTTTGGTAGGATTGAGATTGATGAGAGTTCAATAAATACACTAGCAGATCATTTATTAGGGTTTGGTGAGATTGTGAGATTTTATTTGGCGGGTAAAAATGAAAATTTTAAACTTCTAAATTTCGTTATATAAATATTAGAAGAGGTTCTATTACATTCTCAGGGTGTTGCTCAAACGGTTGAGGAGCTTATGATTAAACATAGATTGCAAATATCGCGGGTTCGAAACTCAGGAGGGACATATTTTTATTGATTTTTGATAATAACCTCTTTTTAATGAAATATTATAATAACCTCTTTTTAATGTCTTTGTACAGTAGCGGGTTGCAAGCGTTTAATTGCGTTTGTAAATACACTGTGATTTTGGAAACACTCAAACTAAACTACTCATTAAGCCTTTAATTGCGTTCAGAAACATAAAAATACATCATAATAGCTGGTCTAAAATCATAACAAAGTTTCTTAGCTTTTAATTACAAAACTAATGAAAAGCCCTAAAAACAACAAGAAGCAAATAAAATACAATATCTTCACTTTTTTTTCTGATTCAATCCTTGAAGCTACACTCCTTGAAAGTTGATCCTCTAATGACTTATTTGCCCTTATCAAGATAGGAATTATGTCTGTACATCTTGGCACACATCAGATCTTGTGGACGAAGCACAATCAGACCATATAAAGAAATCACATTTTTTGCCCTAAAAGTTGAAAAAAATATAGGGTTTATGGTCAACAATTGTAGATGAATTCCAACTTTATTTGCAATTTCACTAACCTGAGATGCACAATTGTAGAACCTCCGACCTGGATTTTTGTTGGTGCTTGATGTTCTTTGAATGGCTTCGACTCCACAAAAACAATAAACCTGAGATCGATTGCTTCTGTTACTGGATGTGGTGGTCCTCGATGAGATTTCTTCCATGGTGAAAAATGAGTTTTTATTGAAAACAAAACTAGATATATAAGTATATATATATAGGAGGGTTTAGAAAGGAGTTGTTGTACACATGCTTTTTATTACCGTTTTAGGATATTTTTTTATGTCTTTGTACAGTAGCAGGTTGCAAGCGTAACAGACTCTTTTGAACAATTATATTACATATTTTAACCTAATTGATTACACGCATTTTTAACAAAGAAAGATGAGAACCATTAATCCATATTTACCATTCATCAAAAGATGCATCACAAAAAGTACCCTTAATTACAATACATAAAACATGTTAAGAAAACATTTTAAGATAATATATATTTACCATTCATCAAAAGATGCCATACAAAAAGTAACATTAATTACAATACATCACAAAAAAACCAAGACCACCAAAGCTAACATCACCATCACTCCGCTTTGTCCACAGTCTCCACCCCCATCTCCTTAAAACTCATGTTGGTTGACACCGTAGTTATGGTGTCAACCAGGGTCTCACACGCTGAGTCGTAGCATTCAGACTGTTGTTGCTGATAATCAGCAACCATTGCTCGAAACTCAATGTCGTCTTCCCACAACATGAGGTTACAGGATTGGAAGGTGTTTGTTTTTTCCCAAGCGAGTGTAGCCCTAATCGCTTCGACTTTCTTCAACAAAGAGTCGTCTTTCTCTTTCTGAAAATCCATCGTTTTTTCACTATGGCCTTCACGGTTTTCTCAGAAGAATTCATTTTTATTATCTTTCTGAAACTGTTAGTGTGATTGAATAACCAAAGTTAATGTAGTTAAGTTTGATTTATAGTAAGATATAGCTTAACTTTAATGTAGGCTATCATTACCACAATATTTTTCCTGACATTTTTGACAGGTGATGTATAATTGTGATCAATTAATTCTGACAGGTGATATAAATGCAAGTAATCTCTAGATTAAACAAAAACACATGAGACAAGTTGTTGCGTTTCCCAAGCGTGGGACACCCTTTTGTTTTTTTAATACAGTTACTATTCATCCGGTGCGTTTCCCAAGCTTGGGACACCCTTTTGTTTTTTTTATTACAGAGTTACTATTCGTCCGTGTGCGTTTCCTATGCGTGGGACACCCTTTTGTTTTGTCTATGAGCCTTTTGGTTATATATACCTACACCACATTTTTGAAACTCATATACCTACATAATTTTAAATTATTATTTTTAGTTAATAATGGATTGTTCGTCATCATCATCATCATCATCCAGATCCTACAAGGCTGCCCTTTGAAGGCATATTGAGGCTTAAATCAAAATAGATAAAGCTTGTCGGGAAACTCTTACTGAAGAATTTGTAAAGACTAGCAACAGCTTGGATGCCAGGGATGCCATTGCAAAAGTTCTTACTCGAATGCCCTCTAGTACTATCCGAGATCTTGCTGTTTTGTTTATGGTTGATGTAGGACAGAGAGAACTTGACGAGTTAAAACTTTTGGGCAAGGCAATTCCTGAACTGAATTGCTCAATGGAATTGAAGTTGAAGTTTCTTATGTCACTCAGAGATTAGTATGTGATGGTGTTTCATGGTGTGTTTTTATGTGTGTCACCCAGAGATTAGTAGTAATAAAATTTGTATGTTTGTGATGGTGTGTTTTGGTAATAATAAAATTTTTATGTTTGTGTTAAAATATTGATTCAACATGTAACTATTATCTTAAAGTGGTAATGTACATAGCATAACATAACAAGTATCTTAAAGTACATAGCAGTCAGTTTTGAAATCATTCAAATTTTTTGTTGCCTTATCTTAAGTTCAGCAATCAACTCTTCTCCGGTTAAACGAGTGTCATCATTTTCATGGAATAGCAGTGCATTCTGGATAAGAGTATTTATGTGTTTGTTTGTATCCGAGAGGAGGATTTTGCACAAATACTTTAACCTCAACCCTTTTAGCTGTCTTTGTTGTTCAGGGCCTTCCGTTTGGAGATTACACCCCCATTGTCTCTTCCCATCATATTTCTCCATGTGTCTCATAGCAAAAACACCACAATCTATTCCATTACTTTTTGTTCTCCATCTCATCTTCAATCTATTGATTGTTGCTACTTGGATTTGCTGAGTAATGGGGTGTTTGATTGTTTTAAGATACATGCAAAAAACGTTTCTCTATACAAAATAGAAAGCAATTTAAGTATTTTGACAATATTTATAACAGGTATGTATTTTTTTTGGGTTAAAGGTATATATGTTTACCAGTATATCAGGAGTCTTTCCGTATCTTTCTTCAAAATTCTCTCTAATTGCTTTTGATTTGTCTTCTAAGCTTTTAAACTTTGCATTAGCTGGTATTTCTTGATTTGCACTGTTGTCAAGTAATTCTATCTCTCATGTTTGAAGATTGAAGGTAACCACAAAGAAATGATCGCGTTGTAGAATTAGCACGAGCACTATAGCAACCTCCTTGAGTGATAGAATTCCACCCCTGGCCATTTCTCTTTCGATGTTGTGTTTTAACACATCCAGTCTTTATTTGTCTGTGAAACCCTTTGACTCAGAATAATGGTCACTTGTCTGTATAATAATTAAAATGCAGATGATTATAGAGTTTATTGTGTGTTTTCTAATAGTACAAACAAAATAGATTAATTTGTACCAGCACAGTGCTTGAAGCAAAGAATCTGAACGGTGATGCTGCAGATTTTTTCTTTTCTTCACAGTTCATTATATAGCTGAATGCATCCATTGCATTGGCGGCTATATAAATGCCAGGACAGAAGCTTTCACAGACCAACTTGAACGATTTCTATGTGAGTGGACTTGTAGACTTCCTCCCAAATGTGTCCAAGACAAAAAAATATATACTCTGAAATTATATCTTCATCTTGCGTGACACCAGCGGATACGTCAACCTCTCTCAGAAGATATGGAGAGCCCAGTGCATTTGGGCTATCACTTGTTGACAATCCGGTGTCAACTGTTAAACATTAAACAACTCACATTAAATTTGACTGAAAATAATTGTAACTATAATTAAATACCTTCAACCCCTTTTGGTTTTTATTTATAATTAAATACCCTCTTTTAATTTCGCAAGCACTGTATTAACAACTTCATCAACATCTGAATCAACTGCATCACACAAATATAATAAGTTTAAAATAACTGCATAAGTGTTTTAAGAGCGTTTTAATTATACTAATAATTAATTTAGCCCAAATACCTTTCTGAGCAGCCACTGGACCACCAACACCATCATCTGAATCAACTGCATCACACAGATGTAATAAGTTTAAAATAACAGCATAAGTGTTTTAAGAGCGTTTTAATTATACTAATAATTAATTTAGCCCAAATACCTTTCTGAGCAGCCACTGGACCACCAACACCAACATCTGAATCAACTGCATCACACAGATGTAATAAGTTTAAAATAACAGCATAAGTGTTTTAAGAGCGTTTTAATTATACTAATAATTAATTTAGCCCAAATACCTTTCTGAGCAGCCACTGGACCACCAACACCAACATCTGAATCAACTGCATCACACAGATGTAATAAGTTTAAAATAACAGCATAAGTGTTTTAAGAGAGTTTTAATTATACTAATAATTAATTTAGCCCAAATACCTTTCTGAGCAGCCACTGGACCACCAACACCAACATCTGAATCTTGTGTTTTAGGGACCACATTATAAGTGAATCTGTTTTTCCATTCACAACATCTAGCAAAGATATTCTCAGTTGATAGATGTCTATCCTTTCCTTGACGGACCAACTCCTTGATCTCGGAGCAAATTTTATCAAATTTCTTCGACTTGTTATCCATTGCCTTATTCCAAGACTGTAAAAAGAAAATATAGTTTGGGTTAATTCAAAAACATTTTTAATTTATCCCAGCCAGTTGTAATAGAGTTAAATAATAGTCAACAAGCACGATAGGCATTTGCAAACTTAAAGGTGAATAATCGCTTACATAATCATCCAAATCTTGTTCAGCTGTTTGATCGGCATTATCTGTGTCAGATGCACTTTGACCATCTGTTTTTTAATTACATATAATGTTGTATTACATAAAATGCATGTATAAATAAGAGATATGAGAGTTTTATACAAGAAAATAACAAGTTTAATACCATGTTCTTGTTTCTCCTCAGCTGCAGTGTTTTCTTCAACTCCAGGCTTACCGGCAGCACTAATCGTCACAGCAGCAGTAGCAGCATCAGCCGCAGCAGCAGTCTCATCAAGTGTCTTCCCGGCAGCACTAACTATCACAGTAGCAGTATCAGCAACAGCAGCATCAGCAGTCTCATCAAGTCCCTTCCCGGAAGCACTAACGGTCACAGCAGCAGGAGCAGCAGCAGCCGCATCAATCCCTTTCCCGTCAACACTAAACGTCACAGCAGCAGCAATAGAAACCTCAGTAGCATCTTCTTCTAAGGGAGGACCATAATTCTCTAAGTATTTTTCCATCTTATTAAGAGTAGTTGTTATGTAGTTGACTGCAGGCATTGTGACGGGAGTCCCAAATGGACCATATTTTTTCTGGTATTCATGCGTGTAAAACATCACAAGGAAGGTCATCGGACCGTTGTATTTTTCGTTGATACCTCTCCATTCTTCCTTTGTCGTTTTCAAGTTTTCAATAACATAGCTGCACTAGTTCATATTTGGAATATCGGAGGTTTTATCAATTGCGGTGATGAATCGTTGATTGACTGTTGTTGATTTTGTCACAAATCCTATACAGGTGTTGACCAACACAAGGAAATTAATCTTAAACAGTTCACCAACTCCTTGATCCGTGGCCAGTTTTTCTTTCACATGCTTTACACTTATTCTTGCACTTGTCGGGAATTGAGATTTGAACAAATCTGTAGTAACATCTTCCCCCAATCTTTGTCGATTCTTGCCTAAAACAGAAATCTTACCCATTGGTATCCCCAACACTTCATGTACTTTTTGTGGTGTTATCTTAATAACACCGCTCCCAATGTTCAATTCATTTAAACGGTTATTATAGTTCATGAGCAACCAATATCCCAAAGTTGTTGGAGTTTGGGTTACTTGAAGTCTTAACATTGACCCGAAACCCATTTCTTCTACACAAGTTTTTTGGGCAATGGTCATTGCCTTCACTGCATCAACAATATTAATAGGTGCACACCTATTCATCAATTTTTGGTCTACAAATTCAACAAAAGGTTGTCCCCTCTCGGCTGGCTTCTTTTCTTTAACGGCTCTCTTTTTCGGACGCTGAAAGTCCGGGCCAGAGGTGCTGGGTTCCACCTGTTTCCGCTTTGACAACAACCTGTCGATTTTTGTGTTAAGGTCTGAATCAGAATCTGCTTCCACATCATGTTTTGTTTTCCCCACCGGTGCAAATTTTTTAGTCTTCCTTTTATCAGTCTTGGTTTTTTCAACAACTGAATCACATACATACAATAAAACACGGGGGGGGGGGGGGTAGGGGATAACAACACAAATCACAAGGAAATAGAAAACTCGTATAAAACATCACAGTGATAAATTCTCATACCAAAGCCATAACACGCTAATCATACGCATATAACATGCTTTAATATTATACATAGATTTAAAAAAACAAGGATATGTATTACAACAACAACAACACGCTTATCAAACGTATTAATACATAAGAAGATTCAAACAAATGCTTACATTTTAAGATTAAGTAAACCTAAAACGCTAAAAAAATCGTAAAGTAACACCTGTTCCATCTTCATTTTGAGACCTATCGTGCTTTTGCTTCATCCTTGGTTCCGTTCCAGAAGTAGATGAGTTAGGGTTCTTCATTTTGGTTCCGTTCCAGAAGTAGATAAATAGGGTTCTGAGACCTATCGTGCTTGTACTTGTGGTTGTGCTTCACTGTAGAAATGAATCGTCGACGGTTTTAAGGAATTTTGACTTACGAGGGTAGTTATCCACGTTCCAGAAGTAGATGAGTGACTTACGAGGGTAGTTATCTGACTTTTTTAAAAGAAGGCGCGTGATTTTAAATTTTAATCGTACGGTAGTTATTTGACCCTTTTAAAAGAAGGCGCGTGCAAGGTGATCATGATGGTGGTGGACGGTGGCGGAGGTGCGGTGGTTCGTGGTGGCGGATGTGTGGTGGTGGGTGGTTAGGTGAGCAGTGGGTGGTGTTGGTGGAGGTCGGCGGTGGTGGTGGTGATGGTGGCGGTGGGTGGTGGTGGTGGTGGTGGTGGGTAGTGGGTGGTGGTGGTGGATGGGTATAAATAAATGTATATATATTTACAT
Organism: Bidens hawaiensis; assembly: GCF_021521415.1. Classification (NCBI taxonomy): domain Eukaryota; kingdom Viridiplantae; phylum Streptophyta; class Magnoliopsida; order Asterales; family Asteraceae; genus Bidens; species Bidens hawaiensis. The sequence goes on from NW_027492549.1 coordinate 231,604, forward strand.
ATAATATTAGTGGGTGGTGGTGGTGTGGTGGGTGGTTGTGGTGGGTGGTGGTGGAGTGTGGTTAGTGGTTGGTGCTGGGGGTCGTTGTGGCGAATGTGGGCGGTGGTGTGTAGTATGATTGCGGATATGTAATACATGAGACAATGACGGTGCTATCCCGTATGATGACCATGATGATTGGCCCAATTACGACGAGACGATTCTAATATAACTACCTGGGTTGGTGGTGGTTATCATATTGATGCTGCTAACCTATATATACGGTTTGCTTACGCCAACCCATACGATGACGACTGTAGCTCGTATGACGAGCATGACATCTATGGTGGTGGTGGCGGAGGTCGGTGGTGGTGGTGGTGGGTAGTGGGTGGTGGTGGTGGATGGGTATAAATAAATGTATATATATTTATATATAATATTAGTGGGTGGTGGTGGTGTGGTGGGTGGTTGTGGTGGGTGATGGTGGAGTGTGGTTAGTGGTTGGTGCTGGGGGTCGTTGTGGCGAATGTGGGCGGTGGTGTGTAGTATGATTGCAGATATGTAATACATGAGACAATGATGGTGCTATCCCGTATGATGACCATGATAATTGGCCCAATTACGACGAGACGATGCTAACATAACTACCTGGGTTGGTGGCGGTTATCATATTGATGCTGCTAACCTATATATACGGTTTGCTTACGCCAACCCATACGATGGCGACTGTAGCTCGTACGACGAGCATGACGTCTATGATGATGATCTCACATATATATGATGAGGACCAATTATATGTACCTATATGACAATACGCCACACAGGCGCGCGCGCACACACACACATCTGTTGATGATAATGGTGACACCAATGTTTAATGACATGTAACCCGTTTGATCGACGACGACCATGATAATGTATATGATGGTCATACTGATGGTAGCATGTACGACTGATGATGTCGTTTTATGACGACGACAATTCATAAGATGGTGCTGATAGTGATCGCTAATATTGGGCGTTTTGTTTATGATAACTCATACGATGTTGACTACATCCCGTACATGGCAATCAGATGATGATGATGATGATGCTGATGGAGATGTGTGACGATGATGACGACACTGATAGCGAGATATATGTTTGAGCCCTTATAATCAACGCCGACTACGATAGCCTATACAATGACCACGTTGATTACCCGCACGTCTGATGATGATGCCGTTTCATGGTGATGGTGATCGATGATTATGATGATGATAACCACTATAATACATGATAACGATGATAACTTTATGATGTTGATCATCATCATAACACATATGGTGATGATGATAACCTAGAAGATGATAATGATACAAAACTACATATTTGAAATGATAACACTAGAATGTTATGAGCCTCTCTATTACGAAGTTGTAAATCTTATCTAGAAAATCTTACTAACGGTTAAGATAATACTTCAATAATGTATAAAATTTTAAATTTATTTAAAAATACGATTTATTAAACGAACTCCTCTTTTAACAAAATTTAATACCGGAATGTTAGTAAAAAAAAAAACTAAAAGTAAATGTTTTTATACTATTTTTAAAAAGTTATAAAACAAAAATCTAAAATATATAAATAATTAAATGTGTAGAAATAAATAAACCCAAAATTCAAAACCCTTTTAACTTCAAAACCTTAAATCGACTTCTACTTCGCTTTACTGTAATTCGTAGACATCGCTTATCGAGGACATAAAAATGCCACGTCTCAATAATGGAGTTAAGTTCCTGGTAGATATCGACAGGGATTCCATGAGTAGGATGATATGTTAATATTGTTATCTGGTTAATTTTTTTTATGAAACATTTTACAGTTTTGCAACATATACATTCTAAGAACATTTTTTGTGTTACTTATAGCTCATTCCTAAAGCTGTTCAACCAATGTTTGCTAACATGAAATCGAATACCGGTTGTTGTTTGATTTACGATCAAAGTGGTAAAACGTTTTCTGTTGTTATAATCAAAGTACTTGATGACTTTTATTTGGAACCGCTTGGACCGAATTAATAAGAGAATGTTGTATAGAAGCTGGAACATATGTTGTTATTGAGATTAAACCAAGATGTATGTTGAATATGTTTACTTTCAAAAGAAACGTAAATGATCAATCCGGTACTATGATATGTATTCCAGTCAGAAACCGACACGTCCATTACTTGGTAAGTTTTAATTTATGTTTTTAATGATTGTTTACAAATTCAAATGTCCTTTAATTAACATGTTTAATAGGATTTCCCTGAGTGGTACGTGATTCAAGAATTTGGTGACAATTACATGAATTCGCTTTTCGAGCTTATTGCTCCAGATAGATATATGTTTAAAGTTTCATGTCTTAGGGATGGAATGGGTTGTAGGCTAGAGGATGGATGGAATGAGGTTTTTAAACAAACCAACTTGAAAGGTGCCTCGTTTGTTGTGTTTGAAATCATATCAGATAAGACATTTCATATTAATGTCTTTCATGAAGATGGCATAGAATTTATCCTTCCTGGTCCAAATCAGCTGTTTCTCAACTATCAATCAAGCAATCAGGGTAGTTCCTCCAAAAACCCAATTCATCTTGATGAGCAAGATGATAACTCTAAAATCGTCTTCCACATGAACGTCACCAACAAATTGGTAAATTGAATTTTTAAATTTCTTTTTTATTTACAAGTATATATGAAATTTGCTTTTCACAGCGTCTTCCGGGTCACATTGCTACCAAGATTGATGCCTATGATGGAATGCCAATCACTTTGGTCAATCCCGAAGGTCGTAAAAAAATGAGACTTCATGGTGAACTGTCGGACCTGAAATTCAGATATTGGTTACCAAAATGGAAAAATTTCAAGGTGGAAAATTAAATATAGATTGGTGATAAGTGCATATTTGAATATGACTTCAATGAAGCTACTTTGTTAGTTTTAAAAGTTGATTATTGATTTGGTGATGTTTGGAACATTTGGGAAATATTTGGTGACGTGTTTGGTGATGTTTGGAACATTTGTGATTTGGTTGGTTATTTGTATATGTATGGTTGTTGTATTGATACACTTTTTAGTTTATTGTGTTGAATGTTGGTTGGTTAATTAGCGTTTAAATGCTTTAATTTTATAGTTTCTTGTATCATCTATTTTGTTATTCACTCTTATTTTTGTTTCATGGAATGTATTGTAATGGTGCCTTTTGTATTTAAAACTTTTAATGAATGGTAATTATGGTTAAATCTAAAAATAAAACACAAAACACTTTGTTAAAAAACACTATTACGCTTGTCACGCGCTAATGTACATAAACATATATAAATATCCTAATACGCAATACACGCTTATCCAACCATCTTCTGGCAAAGTGCCTATTTTCAGCCACAGGTTCTCTGCCGTAAAAACTATGCCAATAATTAATCTATTGGTTCTTAATTAAAAGGGAGGCAAAACTCAAAAAGCTCCAAAATATTGGCTCCAAATATTCAAAAACCCCAAATTACATTTAACACTCCAAAAATCAAGTTACACTCCAAATTATTAAAAATTTTCCACTCCACAAATCAGCCAAATTATTAAAAAACAATCGATGATGAAGCTTATAGATGAAACAATCGAAGAAGAACATGTCTTATACTCCGATGAGGAAGCCAACTACGACGACGACGCTCAATCAGACGACACTGAAGGCTACTACAACGAGGAAGCCAACGACGACGACGGTCAACCAGAGGAGGTTATAGGGACGATGGTTATCGAGCCCCTCACCAGTTTGGAGGTTATCAAACCCCTCAACAGTTTTGCTACTACGAAAAAATCTACAAGGGGGTTGACGAGGTTACCTAAGCTGGGTACCCAATATGCAAACTCTGGTGGTGTCAAACTGGTAGTGGAGTTTGATAATCTGGGTAGGTTCACTGGCCAAAACAGATCAAAGTTTGCAAGTTTTTTAGGGGATGTTGTAAGGGAAATAGTTGGCTTGAGACATTTAAGTTGGAGGAAGGTCACAAAGGAGCTTAGAGATAAACTGTTGGAACAAATAACGATTATTCTTTATTTCTATTTGTGCATTTTATATTTTGAGATGTAATTTACCTTTACTGTATTATATTATGCAGAAATATTTTGAGATTGAGGCTTGTCACAGGCCTTCTGTGATGAATCGGCTCGGACACCTTCTTCGGAATTTCCGTAGAAAAATGTATGCTAAATACATTATGCAGAACATCGGTAAACCTCTGAAGCTGAAGGCGATACCCAAGGGACACAGGACGATGATCAGGCAAGAAGACTGGGATCGCTTCGTTGAGTACACACAATCAGAGCAGTTTCAGGTATAAATCCTCTACTCTGCAAACGTAGATTGATCGACTATATATGGTTTATGTTTTTTGTTTAAATATAATGAAATGATTATAATGTGTGGTTGAAGAAAAAATCGGCTTCATCAAAGGGAGCTCGAGCAAAGAATGTTTTTGATCATCACAGTGACGAGGGGGTTATACCTACCTTCGAGAGAAACTGGTAATCACCGTCAGCTGCTTTCTCTTTACTTCAATGATTTGTTGGTTATGTGTCTAACGCATGACCGTCAACTGCTTTCTCTTGAATATTTTACAAGGTCAAAAAGAAGGAAATTGGACCGGATGAGATCCCCGGCCGTGCATTAATGTGGATGAAAGGAAGGGAGGACAAAGATGGTGCATACAAGAAAGCTGTTGTCGAAGACGTAGCAACCAAATAAGTATGTTTTAGTATTAAACTTTTTAAATCATGTTAAAGTCAATTCATTGCCTTATATTGGTGTCAAAAATACTTGAGTCTGTATAACTTGTCTCAACATTTACAGTTAATAACTAATAACATTTACAATAATAACTCCTAGTTAATAATATCACGCTTTGGAAACGCTCAACGCTCTACAGTTAATAATAACATTTAAAATAATAACATTCACATAATATAAGTGATTAGGTATTAAAAAAAACAGTCATTAAATTTCAGCCACAAGTTATATATATCACGTTTTGGAAATGCTCCACGCTTTACAGTTAATAATAACATTCACAATAATAACATTCACATAATATAAGTGATAATGTATTAAAACTTTATGTGGATACATAAGCGTGTTACAAGTGTATTATAATATTTGTTTTCTTGCAGGCTCAGCATGAGGAGCAGATCGCCTCCGGAGCCCTGGCACTTGAACCGTGCACAGATGCCGTCACCTTAGTGCTTGGCAAAGAGAAAGGTGGGTTTTTAAAAGGGATTGGGTACAGATTGACAACAGGTAAATATTGGTGTGTGAGTCGGGTAAAAGGCTCGTTTAAGCAACGGATTGCCCAACTTGAGTATGAGGCGGTGCAGAGAGATGAAGTGGTGAACAGGTTGACAACTCTACTTGAATCCACGAGTGCTATGCTAGCAAGCCGTGAGAAGGAACAATTAGCATTTGAGGCCAGGTTCAGACATCTCGAAGGATTGTTGCCGCAAATGTCGGCAAGTCAAGTAAGTGACGTATGCTACATATTATTAATGCATTCGACATACATAATTGGCACTGTTTTTGTCATAATTCGTAGGTAAATCCTGTTCCCAACCAGGTTGGTTCTAACCAAAGTACTAGTGCTGTGGCGCAAAATAAAATGCCAGGACCAGTAAGTATCTAACAGTTTCTTTGTTTTTTACAACTTTCCATGTGACTTTTCATTTTCCATAACCTAATAAATTGATTTGTAGGCCAGTTATGTGGGAAACATCTTAACCTCAGGTGAGGCTGTGCAACAAGAATCCGCTTCTCAGGTAACCATTTGACAGTTTGATTGATTTTTTTTAATAATTAACTTTCCATGAGAGTGTGCTGATTTTGCATAAGTTAATTATAGCCCAAGTCTGCGGAAAAAATAGTTGTCTAAACGGTAGCCGCTCCCCATATTGCGACATCAGTAAGTATTTGACAATTTCAGTACTTTTTATAATTCGTTTCCAATGTGAGTGTGCTCATTTTTTATTACCGAATTGCAGGCCAAGTCTGTGGAAAAAAGTGTTGACCAAACGGTAGCCGCTCCCCATATCACGACATCAGTAAGTATTTGACAATTTCAGTACTTTTTATAATTCGTTTCCAATGTGAGTGTGCTCATTTTCTATTTACCGAATTGCAGGCCAAGTCTGTGGAAAAAAGTGTTGACCAAACGGTAGTCGATCCCCATAGCGTGACATCAGTAAGTATTTGGCAGTTTCAGTTTTTATATTTTATAACCTAATAAGTCCTAACAATTCCAATTTCTGTTATATTACCAATGAAGCCTGTAGAGAACACTGTTGACCAAGCATCAACACAACTACACCACACTCCGGATAGTAACGGCTCGAAAAAACCATCAGTAAGTATTTGTCAATTTCAGTTTTTCCTTTAATTGTTGATTGATTCATTGAATGGTTTTTAGGTAAAACGGAGAAGCCGTAAAAGAAAAGTTGATGTATCTACGGATGAAGCTTCCCCACCTGCTGAAAAGGTATGTACTGCGCGAAACATTGTTAATTTCCCACCAACATGGGTATGTACTTATATATTGACTTCAACTAAGCCATCTTAATTTCACATGCTGGTTTATAGGTGTATGAGTGTTGTTTGTGTGTGCATGACAAGCGTAACAAGGTGGCAAATGGTAAAGTTTATTGGTCACCGCTTACACAACAGTTGCATGGAAAAGCAATCCCTGAGGGTCGCTATAAAGTTAGTACTGATGGAGCCATAAAGGAACAAGCAATTATTCCATGTGAGGCAGGTGAAATTACGACTGTTGGCAACGCAATTGGTACTTTTGTTGCTTGGCCAGAATACCTAATCTTATGTGACCAGGAGGTTTGTTCCCTTTTAACTTAACCGAACAAATATCTATGTTCTTTTTCATTTAGTTTAAAAAATGAACACTTGTGTTCGTTTATGTTCGTTTGTTTATAATCTAAACTAACGTAATTGAACAAAGATAAACGAACATAAACGAACTTCCCGCCGAAAGGTTCACGAACAGTTAAACGAACGTTCGGTATATATGTATGCATACTGTTTTGTTCTATTCAATTACACAATACGACATTAATTATACATATTTGTTTTTCATATTCTGTTGTTCCAGCTACCATCACTCCCCTCCTCAAAACCAGACAGAGCTGGCAAGAAGGCAAAGGCAAAGTACACAACGATAGACCGGGTGACCAAACAGAAGACAAGGAGCAGTGCCAAGAAAACCGACGCCTTAGCATATATATAGGTAGTCGTTATTTTTGTTTTTGGTAAGATATTTTGCATATACATTTGCTTAACTGAATATCATTGTTATTATAATTTGTTTCTAATTTTGTTTTGTCATGCTTGCTTTATAGCTGTTTTATATTACTGCACAAAAAATAAAAATAATTATATATTGCCTAATTACACACAATTTGGCCACATAGAACACATTAAATAGGTGTGGCAAAAAGTAAGACAATAGCCACACCTGAAATTACAAAAATTAGAGTCTATAAATGACCATTAGCCACAACATAAACATTTTTGTGTGACGAAAAGTATGATAATAGCCACACTTTATATTACAAAAGCATTATGTGTGACAAACGGTAAAGACAATGGCCACACCACAAACAACAAAAGAGTGTTTGAGTGGCAACTTCACATTTTTAGCCACATTGAGAACAACCCTCAGTGTCTATATGATATTATTAGCCACACAGTACCTCACTATGTGTGACGAAAAGTTTGACAATAGCCACACTTTAAATTAGGAAAAGAATTATGTGTGACAAACGGTAAAGACAATGGCCACACCACAAAAGAGTGTTTGAGTGGCAACTTCACATTTTTAGCCACACTGACAACAACCTCCAGTTTCTATATGATATTATTAGCCACACAGTACCTCACTATGTGTGACGAAATGATTGATAATAGCCATACTTTAAATTAGGAAAAGCATTGTGTGTGACAAACGGTAAGACAATGGCCACACCACATAAGAGTGTTTGAGTGGCAAATTCACATTTTTAGCCACATTGAGAACAACCCTCAGTGTCTACATGATATTATTAGCCACACAGTACCTCACTATGTGTGACGAAAAGTTTGACAATAGCCACACTTTAAATTAGGAAAAGCATTATGTGTGACAAACAGTAAGACAATGGCCACACCACAAACTACAAAAGAGTTTTTGACTAGCAAGTTCACATTTTTAGCCACATTTACAATAACCTCCAGTGTCTAAAAGTTATGATTAGCCACACAGTACCTCACTATGTGTGACGAAAAATTTGACAATAGCCACACTTAAAGAAAAACATTATGTGTGACAAACGGTAAGACAATAGGCACACTATAATCTACAAAGGAGTGTTTGAGTGGCAAGTAAACATATTTAGCCACTTTTAATGTAATATCTAGTGTCTATATAATATAATTAGCCACACTATTATTAAATTTAAGTGGCCATTGCTTTGCTATATCCACACGGTATAGGTCACAATGCATGCTTAACACAACCCTATTGGCCACGTTATTATTAAATTCACGTGGCTGAAACATTAATTCACGTGGCTCTATACGTGTAATGGTCACTCATAGTAAATAGTCATGTGGCCATTTTCTACCGTTTAGCCACACTTATTGGAGAGGCTTCTTGATGGCCAGCAACTAATGCCTATACCCTTTAGCCACACTTATTACAACATAAGGCCACTAAAAACTGTGTGTGGCCATATCATACCCACGGTGTCGCGACCTTTGGCCACATATGACCTGAACCAAATGTGTGTGGCTAAAGGCCTACGACCACACTTTTTCGTGTGGCTGAAGGTCAATATTCACATAGTGCAACAAATCATTGAACTAGAGAGTGAGGTGATTACCAGTTTCTCTCGAAGGTAGGTATAACCCCCTCGTACCATGTGATGATAAAAAACATTGTTTGCTCGAGCTCCCTTTGTTGAACCCGAGTGTTTCTTCAATTACACATTTAATTATATTTAAAAAAAAACATAAACTTCTCTTATAGTGTAGAGGTTTTAAGCCTGAAATTTCTCTGATAGTGTGTACTCAACGAAGCGATCCCAGTCTTCTTGCCTGATCATCGTCCTGTGTCCTTTGGGTATCGCCTTCAGCTTCAGAGGTTTACCGATGTTCTGCATAATGTATTTGGCATACATTTTTCTTCCGAAATTCCGAAGAAGATGTTCGAGCCGATTCATCACAGAAGGCATGTGACACGCCTCAATCTCAAAATATTTTTGCATAATATAATACAGTAAAGGTAAATTACTTCTCAAAATATTTCTGCATCAAACAACGTATATAAAATGCACAAATAAAAATAAAGAATAACCGTTATTTGTTCCCACAGTTTATCTTTATGCTCCGTTGTGACCTCCCCTCCAACTTAAATGTCTCAAGCCAACTATTTCCCTGACAACATCCCCTAAAAAACTTCCAAACTTTGATCAGGTTTAGCCAGTGAACCTACCCAGATTATCAAACTCCACTACCAATCTGACACCATCAGAGTTTGCATAATTGGTGCGTAGCTTAGGTAACCTCGTCAACCCCCTTGTAGGTTTTTTCGTAGTAGCCAAACTGTTGATGGGTTCGATAGCCATCGTCGCTATATCATTGTCTCCTTCAGCATCGCCGTCGTTGGCTTCCTCGCTGGAGTAGCCTTTAGTGTCGTCTGATTGAGCGTCGTCGTCGTTGGATTCCTCATCGGAGTATAAAACATGTTCTTCTTCGATTGTTTGATCTATAAGCTTCATATTTGATTGTTTTTTCTGGAGTAGCCTTCAGTGTCGTCTTATTTGTGGAGTGGAAAAGTTTTTTAAAAATTTGGAGTGTAATTTGATTTTTGGAGTGTTAAATAATTTGGAGTTTTTGAATATTTGGAGCCAATTTGGAGCTTTTTGAGTTTTTCCTCCCTTTTAATTAAGGACCAATAGATTATTGGCATAGTTTATAATTTAAATTAAAGGGGATAAGAGTGTTACTAGTGTATTAGGATATTCATATATGTTTTTGTACATTAGCGTGTTACAAGCGTAACAGACTCGTTTGAACAAATATATAACATATTTTAACCTAATCACAAGCGTTTTTAACAAAGAAAGAGATAGACATTAGATGATCCATAAAAAATGTTAAGAAAACATTTTAAGATAATCCATATTTACCATTCATCAAAATATGCCATACAAAAAGTACCATTACAATACATCACAAAAAACCCAAAACGAGCAAAGCTAACGTCACCATCGCTCCGCCTTGTCCACAATCTCCGACCCCAGCTCGTTAAAACTCATGTTGGTTGACACTGTCGTTACGGTGTCAACCAGAGTTCCACACACTGAGTCGTAGCATGCAGACTTTTGTTTCAGATAATCAACAACCTTTGCCTTAAACTCAGTGTCTGGTTCCATCAACATGAGTTTACATGAGTCGAGGGTCTTTGATTTTTCAAATGTGAGTCTAGCCCTAATCTCTTCGATATTCTTCAACAAAGTGTCGTCTTTCTCTTTTTCAAGAGACATCCTTGCTTTCACCATTTTCTTCACAGTTTTGTCACAAGAATACATTTTTTTTTGAAATGTTTAGTGTGAGTGAATAACAAAATAGATGTTACAATATATAGACCTAGAACTTAATTTTCGGTAGTTAAGACAGTAATTTAATGTAGTTAAGTTTAATTTGTAGCCTATCTAGTAACATATAGCTTATTTAAAGCGTATTACAATCGTGAGATATAGTTTTTTTTTATTTTAATTAACTTTAATGTAGGCTATCATTACATAAATATTTTTTCAAGATTTTTGACAGGTGAGTAGATATAAATGTAATTAATTTCCCAAATTAATTTTGACAAGTGTATAATATAGAAATATTTTTGCCAATTTTAACAGGTGATATAAATATACTTAATCTCTAGTTTAAAAAAACACATGAGACAAGTGTGAAGGTTTCCCAAGCGTGGGACACCCTTTTGTTTTTTTTTATTACAGAGTTACTATTTGTCCATGAGTGTACTTTAAAAGTGTCTTTTCCTTTTTAATTTGTGAGCGTACTATAAGCGTTTAATAATTTTGCTTACATATTAACTGTTTGGTCCGTGAACCTTTTGGTTATATATACCTACACCACATTTGTAAAACTCATATACCTACATAATTTTAAATTATTTTTAGTTAATAATGGATTTCTCGTCATCATCCACATCCTACAAGGATGTCCTCAGGAGGCAAATTGAGTATCAAATCGAGGCAGATAAAGCTTGTCGGGAAACTCTTACTGAAGAATTTGTAAAGACTAGCAACAACTTGGATGCTAGGGATGTCATTGCAAAGTTCTTACTCGAATGCCCGCTAGTACTATCCGAGATCTTGCTGTTTTGTTTATGGTTGATGTTCGACAGAGAGAGCTTGACCAGTTAAAACTTTTGGGCAAGGCAATTCTTGAACTGAATTGCTCAATGGAATTGAAGTTGAAGTTTCTTATGCCACTCAGAGATTAGTATGTGATGGTGTTTCATGAGTGTTTATGATGTAGTAATGGTGTGTTTTTATGTGTGTTTTGGTAATAATAAAATTTGTATGTTTATGTTAAAACATGGATTCAACATGTAAACTATTAACTTACATTACAAAGGGGTAACATAATACTAGAGATCTCCATAATTCTATATCCTAACAGCTAATAAGTATCTTAAAGTACATAGCAGTTAGTTTTGAAATCATTCAAATTTGATGTTGCCTTTCCTTAAGTTCAGCAATCAACTCTTCTCCAGTTAAAACAGTGTTGTTATTTTCATGGAATACCTGTGCTTTCTTGATAAGAGTATTTCTGTGTTGGTTTACATCCAAGAGGAGAATTTTGCACAAATACTTTGCCCTCAACCTTTTAAGCTTCTTTTGTTTTTAGGGCCTTCCTTGCAAAAATTACACCCCCATTGTCTCTTTCCATCATCTTTCTCCATGTGTCTCATAGCAAAAATACCACAATCTATTCCATTATTTTTTGTTTTCTCAGCCCATCTTCACTCTATTGATTGTTGCTATTTGGATCTGCTGAGTAATGGGGTGTTTGATTGTCTTAAGATACATGCAAAAGAAGTTTCTCTAAACAAAATAGAAAGCAATTTAAGTATTTTAACAATTTTTATAACATATATGTATGTTTTTTGGGTTAAAGGTATATATGTTTACCAGTATATCAGGAGTCTTTACGTATCTTTTTTCAAAATTCTCTCTAATTGCTTTTGATTTGTCTTCTAAGCTTTTAAACTTTGCATCAGCTAGTATTTCTTGATTTTCACTGTTGTCAAGTAATTCTATCACTCCTGTTTGAAGATTGAAGATAACCACAAAGAAATGATCGTGTTGTAAAATTGGCACGAGCACTATAGCAACCTCCTTGAGTGATAGAATTCCAAAAATTGCCATTTGTTTTTTGATGTTGTCTAAATACACATCCAGTCTTTCTTTGTCTGTGTAACCCCTTGACTCAACATAATGGTCACTTGTTTGTATAATAATTAAAATGCCGATGATTAAAGCGTTTATTAAGCGTTTTATAATAGTACAGAGAAAGTAGATTAATTTGTACCAGCACAGTGCTTGAAGCAAAGAATCTGAATGGTGATGCTGCATATTTTTTCTTTTCTTCATAGTTCATTAGTTCAATGAATGCATCAATTGCATTTGTGGTTATATAAATGCCAGGACAGTAGCTTTCAAAGATCACCTTGAACGACTCTGTGTGAGTGGACTTGTAGACCTCCTCCCAAATGTCTTCAAGACAAAAAAATATATACTCTAAAATTCTTCTTCATCTTCTGTGACACTAGTGGATAAGTCAACCTCCCACGGAAGATATGGAGATTTCACTTGTCACAACCCGACTTAGGGCCTAGGTGTGTGACCAAAAGTTGGTACCTGTTTTGTAAATGTATCAGAGTTTAGCGGAAGTCTTTAAAAAGTATTAATATATTTTGAAATATTAATTTATTTATAAAACGTTATTTATAATAAAATATTAATATATCTTTTGAAACATTTTATTTATAAATCTTTATTTTTTAATAATATTCAATTTATTTGAAAAGCTTTTCGGATAATAAATATATGTGTGTTTTATTTATAAATCTCGTTTGATTTTACAAGTCATATTGTTTATAATCTTTTAATAATTAAACAATGAGCCATCTCTACCTTGCAAACATCCACTTCATGAATGGCTCTAATTCTTGATGCTGTACTTTTCCTGAAATGTTAAAAAAATACGTCAGCGATATGCTGGTGAATACGTTGACGCTAAAAATATTTTCTTTTACCTTGTTACCCCTCGAGGGTTACGCAAGCCTCGGCCCATCTTGCTTAGGAATAACAAAGTTAAACAATCATCATAAACTCGAGTCTCTGCACTAGGTCACCTCAGCGAAACACCGCAACGTTTATGACATAACTTAGGTACCATAAATATACACATGGCCATTCCTCACTCGGACGTAGCTTAGGTCCGGCCCATCGTGGCTGGAGGTCGTGACCAAGCGTGGTGCGATGTGCCCATCGCGTTCCACATATGTAAGGATCCAGACAAACGTATACCATAGCCTGAGGGCTGGCTTATACTCTTATTTATAATCTTTTTTTTAGAGACACATAGCCTTTTGTAAAGTTTTTCATATAATCAAGTTGAATCGTTTGAAAACAAGTTTATAAAAGTTGGGGCGTATTCACCTTTTCAATGGGATCGGCTTCCAACACCGTCCGTTAATCTTCCTTCGCTATCTCGCACCTATAGTACGAGTATAACATTCATTAGTCGGATACACGATCCGGCTTAAGACCTTTAGTCTTATTTATCTCGATGAACCTTTAGTTCATTTTCTCTTTTACTTTAAAACATTTAGTTAAAAAGTAATCTTTATAAACCTTTAGTTTATTTATAAAACCCGACGTTTCTTCTTCTTTAAGAAACGTATTCTTTTCTTCTTTATTATTTAAGTATACTCATTATACTTAAATAATATTTTTCATAACAAAGAATAATCTTATATATATATATATATATATATTCATATATATTATATCTTTCTTTTCTTTATTTTCTTTGTTATACTTTTTTCTTTGATTATCGAGAACAATTTCGACTTACGGTATTAAGCCCTTTCAATATTTTATTATTATTTTGGTCGGGCATTATGCCTACCTTGTTCGCCTTATTATTTTCTAAACTCATGGGCAGCACTTCGACGTTGGCATGTATATCGAGAGTCTTGATCAACACCTTCCTTCACGTAAAACGAGGTTCACCGGTCTTCAAAACTTGTCGGCACGCACTTCGAGGCGGGGCGTCGGGTCGTCTCGGGATGGCTCGCTTATCAAATGCGATGTCATCGGTGTCAAAGAAATAACTCGTCAGAACTTTTACGCATAATGCGACACCGCCCATTAGCCTTGATGTGTCGACATGTAGGCTTGCCATGTGCTTGGACACACGTCATTTTTCCGTGGAGGTTATGTTGTGTATTGCGACGGAGAGAAGGGTCGGTTCATCGCGCAGCGCGACACCGCCCAAATATCGGGTTTTGTGAAGCTCCATAACGTATCGCGATGGGCTCATACTTTGCTCATCGGGTACCGTGACGAGTTCCAAAACTCAAATTTTAAAATATACTAAGACGGTTTTCAAGTGGCTCGTCGAGATTAAATGTTTTGACACAACCATGTTTCTACTACCGCCACCGGGAACATAACTACTCGTGATCACCACTCAGTTATTCTCTTGGTTGGTTTGAGGTAACAAAATGTTATCATCACTATAGTTTGGTGACAACAAACCCTCTTTCTATTATTACTCAAAATTGTGGTAACCAGATTGTGTTATGGAGAAAAATGGTAAGTTGATTGTAACATGTGTGTATTTATATATAGTTTCATGGTTATTAAGTTAACAGGTGTTAAAACATGTTACGAGGTGTAAACATGAAGGATACGTGGACACTTAAATTTTGTTATGCTGTCCAGGACTATTATGTGTAGGGGTTAAAACATATATCATATTGTAATAATGTTTGTGATACTAATGATAGTGTATTATTTAAGAATAATAGTTTTAAAGACTTTCCATGTCAGGAAGATTCTTGTCATGCATGTGCTATTTAGATAGGAAACATTTATACCAGTAGTACATAATAGTTATATTTATTCATCCTTTAGACATAAAAGGATGATTAATGTAATAATATTAACGGTTGTTTAGATATTTTATAAATCAAACTTCTCTCATCATTTTTTTTAAACGCTAGATTAATGTTTTTCTTTTATATATAAACTGAAATGTTTAATTTATATCTCGAGAACATGCATAAGATATATTTACGCCCATTAACTTATGTCGGCTATTACTTTTTATCCTTTTAACTTTTAAAGGTTGACATTTTTGATATGGATGTTTGGTGGGTGTTACATCACTGTAATGAGGTTATCACTTATTGACAATCCGGTGTCAACTGTTATACATAAAACAACTCATTTTAAATTTGACTGAAAATAATTTTAATTATAATTAAATACCTTCAACCCCTTTTGTTTTTTATTTATAATTGTTGGCAATAAAAGTCACAAAACTGCTTTTGTATTAAAGAGATTAAACCACCACACTTATACAAGATACTTTAGCCACCTGTTTATACTAAAACATTACAGCATAAAATCTGCATAATCTTAAAACAACTTGCATAACTAGTTACAAGTTACAACCTTATCTTCCTAGATATGCAAACCTCCATTATTTTAACTTATCCTAATATAACAACTTGACACACAAGTTGTTTACACAAAACATCATTTTACTTAATCTAGAAGTCTAACCCAACTTCTGTTTTGACTGACCTAAACATTGACTCGTCACCCGTATGTTAACAACCTGTGAAAATAACGATTAAGTCTAACAATAATTAAATACCCTCTTTAGCCCACTCAACCACTATATTAACAAATTTATCAAAATATGCACATGAGACATTGTTTTCTTGACCTGCATCACCTGCATCATTTTTTACGACAGCCAAAGACGTTATGTTCAAAATAACAGCCTAAGCGTTTTATGAGTGTTTTTAACTGTGATTATAATTAAGCTGGTACATATACCTTTTTGAGTAGCCAATGGATCACCAACATCTGAATCAACTTCATCACACAGATGTAATAAGTTTAAAATAACAGCATAAGCGTTTTATGAGCGTTTTAATTATACTTATAATTAATTTAGCCCAAATACCTTTTGAGTAACTACTGGACCACCAACACCGACATCTGAATCAACTGCATCACACAGATGTAATAAGTTCAAAATAACAGCATAAGTGTTTTATGAGCGTTTTAATTATACTTATAATTAATTTAGCCCAAATACCTTTTTGAGCAGCCACTGAACCACCAACACCAACATCTGAATCAACTTAATCTATTGTTGCAGCTATATAAGTATTGGGATCTTTCAACTTAAACAAAAATAGTTTTGAAATGCGAAAGAGAAACTTGAAAGAAGAAAATATAATTTTTTTCTCACCTAAATTAAAGAGTGATAAGCGTTTTATGGTGTCAGTTTCTTGTGTTTTAGGGACCACATTATTAGTGAATCTGTTTTGCCATTCACAACATCTAGCAAAGATATTTTGATTTGATGGATGTCTATCCTTTCCTTGACTGACCAACTCGTTGATCTCTGAGCAAATTTTATCAAATTTCTTCAACTTTTTATCCATTGCCTTATTCCAAGACCGTAAAAAGAAAATATAGTTATTGTTAATTCAAAAACATTTTCAATGTATCCCAACCAGTTGTAATGGAGTTAAATAATAGTCAACTAACTCCTGGGTGTGTGTTCCCAATGGCATTCGCAAACTTAAAGGTGAATAAACGCTTACATAATCATCCAAATCTTGTTCAGCTGTTTGATCGACATTATCTGTTTCAGATGCACTTTGACCATCTGTTTTTAATTATATATAATGTTGTTATATAAATGTTGCATTACATTAAATACATATAGAAATAAGAGATATGAGTGTTTTTTAGAAGAAAATAACAAGTTTCTCACCATGTTCTTGTTTCTCACCATTTTCTTCAACTCCAAGCTTACCGGCAGATGCATCACCATATGTACCACCAGATGCAGTCTCATCAAGCACCTTCCCAGCAACACTAACTGTCACAGGAGCAGCAGCAGCAGCTTCATCAAGTCCCTTCCCGGCAGCACTAACTGTCACAGCAGCAGTAGCAACAGCGTAATCAGCATCAGCCGCATCAGCAGTCTCATCAAGTCCCTTCCCGGCAGCACTAACGACCACAGCAGCAGGAGCAGTAGCAGCCGCATCAATCCCCTTCCCTTCAACACTAAATGTCACAGCAGCAGCAGCAGCAACCTCAGTAGCATCTACAACATATACCTCATCTTCTTCTAAGGGAGGACCATTATTCTCCAAGTATTTTTCTATCTTATTAAGAGTAGTTGTTGTTATGTAGTTGACTGTAGGCGTTGTGACGAGAGTCCCAAATGGACCATATTTTATCTGGTATTCATGTGTGTAAAGCAGCACAAGGAAGGTGATCAGACCGTTGTATTGAGCGTTGATATCTCTCCATTCTTCCTTTGTCATTTTCAAGTTTTCAATAACATAGCTGCACCAGTCCATATTTGGAATATCCGAGGTTTTATCAATTGCGGTGATGAATCATTGATTGACTGTTGTTGATTTTGTCATAAATCCTATATAGGTGTTGAACAACACAAGAAATTAATCTTAAACAATTCACCTTCTCCTTGATCTGCGGCCAGTTTCTCTCTCACATGCTTTATACTTATTCTTGGAGTCGGGAATTGATTTTTGAACAAATCTGTATTAACATCTTCCCCCAATCTAACTCTACTCTTGTCAAAAACAGGAATTTTACCCATTGGTATCCCCAACACTTCATGTAGTTTTTGTGGTGTTATCTTACTAACACCGCTCCCAATGTTCAATTCATTTAAACGGTTATTGTAGTTCATGAGCAACCAATATCCCAAAGTTGTTGGAGTTTGGGTCACTTGAAGTCGTAACATTAACAAGAAACCCATTTCTTCTACACAAGTTTTTTGGGCAGGGGTCATTGCCTTCACTGCATCAACAATATTATAAGGTGCACACCTATTCTTTAATTTTTTGTCTACAAATTCAACAAAAGGTTTTCTTGATGTCCTCTTGTAACATCCTAAAATTTTTATAATGTTAAATAAAAGAAAGTTATGTTTAGTGATTTCACGTTTTAGTTATTTAATGTCGAGTAAGGAACGGGTCATGGGCTTAGATTACGTAAGATGGGTTAAATGAGAATGGGCCTTGGGTCCGTGGGCTTATAAATACCCATCCCAAGCCCAAGATATCATTTTATTTCCATCTTTCTCTTTTACACACTCAAAAGCACACACATAACCGACCGAGATCCGAAGTCGAGACCCGAGATTTTGCTGGTAGATCTGAGTTGGAAAGGTAAGAACTAATCCCGCAAAGCTAATATTACTGAAAATGGTTAGGATTTGACGGGTTAATCGGACCCGAAACACAACTGCCCAAATCGGACCCCTAAAACGTCGATTTTAGGCCGATTTGATGGTTGGGATTTGTAGGCGCCGATCATACGATTCCGTGGGTACCAAAATCGAGTTATTTGGCTAAGAAACGAAGGAGTTATGGGCAAACAGATCTGCAGCGCGACAACTTCGCCTTCATCTGGGCAACTTCGCCTTCAAGCGATGAACTTCGCCTGCAAGCTAAGTTCGCCTGATGAACTTCGCCTGCAAGCCAAGTTCGCCTGATGATAAGTTCGCCTGAAGCCAAGTTCGCCTGATGGAAACTTCGCCTAAATGGTAACTTCGCCTAAAAGCCAAGTTCGCCTGAGGTTTAACTTCGCCTAAAAGCCAAGTTCGCCTAAGGTTTAACTTCGCCTAAAAGCCAAGTTCGCCTAAGGTTTAACTTCGCCTGAAGCCAAGTTCGCCTAAGGTTTAACTTCGCCTAAAAGCCAAGTTCGCCTAAGGTTTAACTTCGCCTGAAGCCAAGTTCGCCTAAGGTTTAACTTCGCCTGAAGCCAAGTTCGCCTAAGGTTTAACTTCGCCTAAAGTGAAGTTCGCTTAGAAAATAAATTAAAAACCTAATGGAAAATGTGTTAAGGCAGTTATCGAAAATAAAATTTTTCCAAGCTGACCTGGCAGCTTAACCCCAGCCAGGGGCTCTGCCCCTTGGACCCCGCTAGGGGCTGCCGCCCCTAGAACCCCGCTGCCAGGGGCGCTGCCCCCGGACCCCCGTTCGTTGTGGGTCATATATAGATAGAAATACAAAACTAGTAGTAGTAGTTAATTGATATGTGTAAATATTATACAGTTAGCCGAGCCCAGTTAAAGAAAGGAATTACGATCAACGGCGAGCGTAACAGGATCCAGGTGAGTTTCTAGCCCCATTCCTTGTTATGTTTTCGGGGCTGTGTGCATACTTGATGTGTTGTTAATACATTTATCCTAAGTGATAAATGTATGCCATATGTGATATATGTGATATGTATGAATGATTGCTTGATGGTTCGTGAACGATCTTCGGATATTGCACGTACTGTCAGGTTGTAACGTTATAAAGCCATATGTGATATATGTGATATGTATGAATGATTGCTTGATGGTTCGTGAACGATCTTCGGATATTGCACGTACTGTCAGGTTGTAACGTTATAAATATGGCAAGTATGATATGTATGTTTAGGTGTATGAACGTAATAAAGTTAATAAAAGAAGGAAATGACGATTGTATGGTTGTATGGTTACGAAAAGGGTACCAAGCCCTAATAATACTCGAGGTATGTTGCATGTTGTATGGTAACGAAGAGGGAACTGAACCCTACTAATATTCGAAAGCAAGGGACCAGACCCTTATAATATCTGTGATGTAAGGGACCAGACCCTTAGAATATCTGTGATGTTAGGGACCAGACCCTTATAATATCTGTGATGTTAGGGACCAGACCCTTACAATATCTGTGAGGATAGGGACCAGACCCTTCATAATATCTGTGATGTTAGGGACCAGACCCTTATAATATCTGTGATGTTAGGGACCAGACCCTTATAATATCTGTGAGGTTATTGGGCGAAAGGCTCTTTAAAACGTATGATTATGAATGTAAAGAAAGTATGTAAGTAAGAAAGAAAGTATGTAAGTAAGAATGAAGGCATGAGTACTTATGTGTGTATGAAAGAAAGTTATGAGGTTAAGTACGTATGTATGTAATAAGGTATTGTGTGGTATTGTATGATTAACTAGAACTCACTCAGCGTAGCTGACTTTTAGTATGCACGCAGGTGAGTAGGTTGAGACAGCTGGCTTGAGTGGAGGACACATGGCAGAAGACTAAAGCCTGGCATCTGAAGATCTGATATGTTTTATAAGTTATGTTTTGATTTTGAAAGACAAGAGGAATGTTTTAAGACATGATTATGAATTGATATGTAATGTTTTATGAAAGTTTTATATTCCGCGTAAAGTTTTTAATTAACTCTGATATTTAGAACTGTGTTTATGAGTAAATCCAACACGAAAGTAGGGTTACCGGTAACGGGGCCTTACACCTCTCGGCTGGCTTCTATTCTTTAATGGCTCTCTTTTTCGGACGCTGAAAGTCCGGGTCAGAGGTGCTGTGTTCCACCTCTTTCCGCTTTGACATCAACTTGTAAATTTTTGTGTCAAGGTCTAAATCAGAGTCTACTTCCACAACATGTTTTGTTTTTACCCTTTTCACCACCGGAGCAACTTTTTTAGTCTTCCTTTTATCTGTATTTTCATCTCTCTTCTCGTTTAGATGCTCAGCTTTATCAGTCTTGATTTTTTCGACAACTGAATCACAAACATACAATAAAACATGGGGGTAGGGGAAAACAAACGAATCACAAGTAAACAGAAAACGCTTATCAAACATCACATTGATAATTCTCATACCAAAGCCATAACACGCATAGCATATGCTTATAACATGCTTTAATATTACACATAGATTTTAGAAAAACAAAGATATGTATTACAACAACACGATTATAAAACGCTTTAATACATGATGGTAGCTTTCCATAAGATGATTTAAACAAATGCTTTACAAAACTCAATTACTGATGCTTAAATTCACAGCGGTTACATTTTAAGATTAATTAAACCTAAAACACTAAAAAATCATAAATTAACACCTTTTCCATCTTTATTCTGAGACCTATCGTGCTTGTGCTTCGTCCTAGGTTCTGTTCCAGAAGTAGATGAGTTAGGGTTCTTCATTTTCTCATTATGCTTGTGGTTGTGCTTGTGCTTCGACCTTGTGCTTAACAGTAGAAACGAATAGTCGATGGTTTTAAGGAATATTGACTTACGAGGTTGTGCTTCACAATTGAATTTTGGGAATAACTATCGCCGTTAGGGGGTAATCATTTGACCCTTTTAATAGAAGGCGAGGCGTGTGCTTTTAAATTTTAATCGTACGGTTAGGTATCATTGTACAGCATATGGGTTCAGGTGGTCATGATAGTGGTGGACGGCGGCAGAGGTGTGGTGGTTCGTGGTGGCGGTTGTGTGGTGGTGGGTGGTGATGGTGGGTAGCGGGTGGTGGTGGCGAAGGTCGGTGGTGGTGGTGGCGGAGGTGTGGTGGGTGATGGTGGCAGAGGTGTGGTGGGTGGTTGT
The DNA here is from genome assembly GCF_021521415.1 of Bidens hawaiensis. Lineage (NCBI taxonomy): Eukaryota > Viridiplantae > Streptophyta > Magnoliopsida > Asterales > Asteraceae > Bidens > Bidens hawaiensis. The sequence continues at coordinate 253,396 of NW_027492549.1, forward strand.
GGTGTGTGGTTAGTGGTTAGTGCTGGAGGTCGTTGTGGTTAGTGTTGTTAGTGGTTGGTGCCGGTGGTTGTGGCGAATGTGGGCAGTGGATGGTGGCAGTAGGTGGTGTGTAGTATGATTGAGGATATGTAATCCATGAGACGATGACGGTGCTATCTCGTATGATGACCATGATGATTGGCCCAATTATGACGACGAAGATGCTAATATAATGATACCCACATGAATACATGGATATGACAACCTGGGTTGGTGGTGATTATCATAATGATGCTGCTAACCTATATGGTACGGTTTGCTTACGCTAACCCATATGATGGCGACTATAAATCGTATGATGATCATGATGTCTATGATGATGATCACACATATATATGATGATGATCAATGTAGGTATATACCTATATGACAATACGCCATGCAGACGCACACACACACACACACATATATATGTTGATGATGATGGTGACACCGATGTTTAATGACATGTAACCCGTATGATCGACGACGACCATGATAACGTATACGATGGTCATACTGATGGTAGCCTGTACGACTGATGATGTCATTTGATGACGACAACAATTCATAAGATGGTGCCGACAGTGATCGCTAATATTGGGCGTTTTGTTTACGATAACCCATACGATGCTGACTACATCCCATACATGGCAATAGGTTGATGATGATGATGATGATGCTGTTGACGATGATGATGACACTGATAACGAGATATTTGTTACCCGTACATGGAAATAGGTCATATATATGTTGGTGTTGATGATGCTGTTGACGATGATGATGATACTGATAACGAGATATATGTTACCATCATGACCACGTTGATTACCCGCACGTCTGATGATGATGCGGTTTCATGGTGACGGTGATCGATGATGATGATAACCACTATAACACATGATAATTATGATAATTTTATGATGTTAATCATCATCATAACACATATGGTGATGATGATAACCTAGAAGATAATAATGATACAAAACTACATACTTATTCATTATGATAATGATAACACTAGAATGTTATGAACTTCTCTATTACGAAGTTGTAAATCTTATCCATATAATCTTACTAATGGTTAAGATAAGATAGTTCAATAATGGATAAAATTTTAATTTTATTTAAAAAATACGATTTTTTAAACCAACTCAATTTTTAATGAAATTTATACCAGAATGTTCATAAAAAAACTAACTAAGACTATGTTTTTATATTTTTTTAAAAAGTTAAATATAATAAGTTATAAAACAAAAACCAATATATATATATAATTAAATGTGTAGAAAAATAGAAAAATAAAATAAAAATTCAATCCAAACTAGATTGTGATCACGGTCCCACCAATTCTCTATTTTTTCTCTATCTATAAAATATGCAGTAGAGATAAACATTGGTCCTCTATATTTATTCTCTATTTTTTGTCTAATTTTGCCTGCTCTTTTTTTCCCTCTCACTTCCCATTTTCCCTCTCATTTCCCATTTTCCCTCATTCCTCATTTCGCATCTCAATTCTGAAATTTGCTTTCTGTGCCAAAAATCAATTCTCGATCTTCAGGTGAGTTACATTGTTTATGTGGTTCCTCGCATCCCTCTCCACCTTATGGTAGAAATCCCCTTTTACCCGATACATCTGTGTACTTAAGGAAATTGATTGAAAATATAAGGGTTTTGTTTTTTAGTTTTCTCAATTTTGAATGATTGAAGATGCAAACATGCTGAAAAATGTATGCTCCTTATGAACTATCAGTTAAAGGTTGTTATAAGAAGAAAGAGAAAACATACTAATTTAATAAAATAGAGTTAGATACAGAGAATGAGATGTGGAAGGATAAATAAAATATACATCAAATTATATAGTAAGATGATTTCTCTAAACTATAGAGGTAGAGATAAAGGAGCTGATGTGAATGCTCTAACTTCATAACCCTAAATCAAGAATCTAACTTCTAACTTTCTAACTTCGCTTTCTGGTAAGAATATTTGTAATTCGTATTTACTATGATTTATGTAGTCAATGATATTCGTAGACATCACTTATCCTGGTTAATTTGTTCTGAACATACAGACTCGTCTGACATAAAATGTCACGTCTCAATAATGGAGTTAAGTTCCTGGTAGATATCGACAGCGATTCCATGAGTAGGATGGTATGTTAATGTTATCAACAATTTTTTTATGAAACATTTTAAAGTTTTGCAACATATACATTCTAAGAACTTTTTTTGTGTTACTTATAGCTCATTCCTAAAGCTCTTCAACCAATGTTTGCTGACATTAAATCGAATACCGGCTATTTTTTGATTTATAATCAAAGTGGTAGAACGCCAACAAGAAATTGGTAAATTGAATTTTTAAATTTCTTTTTTATTTACAAGTATATTCGTTTAAATTTTAACAATATCATCTTAACTTTATAATATATTTGAAATTTGCTTTTCACGTCTTCTGTGTCACATTGCTACCAAGATTGATGCCTATGATGGATGCTAATCACTTTGGTCAATCCCGAAGGTCGTAAAAAAAATGAGACTTCATGGTAAAGTGTCGAATCTGAAGTTAAGATATTATTTACCAAAATGGAAAATTTCAAAGATGAAAATGAATTACAGATTGGTGATAAGTGCAGATTTGAATATGACTTCAATGAAGGTACTTTGTCAGTTTCAAAAGTTGATTAGTGCAAGAATGCGCGTTGTGTTTGGTAATTTTTGGAACATTTGTAATTTGGTGACTTTGGGAACTATTTGTATGTTTTTAAATGTTTTGAATGTTTTGAATGTTTTGAATGTGGTTTCGAATGGTTGTATTGATACATTTTGTAGTTTATTGTTTTGAATGTTGGTTGGTTAGTTTTCAAATGCTTTACTTTTATTGTTTCTTAGAACATCTATTTTGTTATTCACTCTTCATTTGTTACTCTCTTTTTTTGTTTCATGGGATGTATTGTAAAAACAAAAAACACTTTGTTAAAAACGCTTATGATACGCTTATTAAATCGTAAACAACACTTTGTTAAATCTAAAAATTAAACAAAAAACACTTTGAAAACGATTAGGTTAAAATATTTTATATATTTGTTCAAACAAGTCTATTACGCTTGTAACACGCTGATGTACAAAAACATATATAAATATTCTAATACGCTAGTAACACGCTTATGTACAAAATCAGTTATTGAATAATTGATGGTTTTTGATTAATTGGAAACAAGAATCAAAGTCTATTACGCTTGTAACACGCTTATGTACAACAACTCCTTTCTAAACCCTCCTATATATATATATATATATATATAGTTTTGTTTTCAATAAAAACTCATTTTTCACCCCCATAAACACTAAAAGAAAACATTTAAAAAAACCACAACATCCGGTAACATAAGCAATCGATCTTCATGGAAGAAATCTCGTCGCGTACCACAACATCAAGTAACAGAAGCAATCGATCTCAGGTTTATTGTTTTTGTGGTCAAGAAGTCATTCTAAGAACATCAAGGACCACCAAAAATCAAGGTCAGAGGTTCTACAATTGTGCATCTCAGGTTAGTTGAGTGAACCTACCAAGGATCTAGCTACGTCGATATATCGATTACATAATACGAGATGAATACTTTAAATAGATACTTTATTGATAATCTAGAGTGAATACATTATGGTGTATGGAAATAACTTATGGAGAGCATAATTTAGACCTAGATCTCTCTAAATACGTACATCCTAATTATGAGCATGGATATGCCTATTTATAGGCCGTATGCTCTAGTTCGTTAAGTTACGTCTAGTTCGTTATACCTTCATAACGAATTAGACTCCATTCGTTATGCTTACATAACGAATGGTAATACCTTAACGAACTAGCCCTCATTCGTTATGCTTCCATAACGAATGGGCTTATACCTTAACGAACTAGTCTAGATAACTAACGAATGGGCCTCATTCGCTATACAATCCATAGCGAATGGGTCATTACATTAAATATACATTCTAGACTATCTATAACTTATTCGATCGCTACGGACACCAAAACCGTGCACTAACAGACACCCTCTTTTTCGTAGCTATCGAATACTTCAATCTTAAATACTTTAACTGCAAATCACCAGTCACAAAACCGTGCACTAACATTAGTGAAATTGCAAATAATTTTAGAATTCATCCCATCTTTATGTTGATTGTTGACCCTAAACTCTATATTTTTTAACTTAGGGCAAAAAAATGTGATTTCTTTATATGGTCTGATTGTGTTTCGTCCACAAGATCTGATGTGTGCACAAGATTTACAGACATAATTCCTATCTTGATAAGGGCAAATAAGTCATTAGAGGATCAACTTGCAAGGAGTGTAGCTTCACGGATTGAATCAGAATAAAAATAGAAGATATTGTATTTTATTTGCTTCTTGTTGTTTTTAGGGCTTTTAATTAGTTTTCTAATCTGAGTAAAAAGCTAAGAAACTTTGTTATGATTTTAGACCAGCTACTATGATGTATTTTTATGTTTCTGAACGGATTTAAAGGCCTTTTAATGAGTAGTTTAGTTTGAGTATTTTCAAAATGAGATATTTGACCGTACACAGTGTATTTATTTCATTAAAAAGAGGTTACTATAAAAATTGAATAAAAATATGTTCCTCCTGAGTTTCGAACCCGCGATATTTGCAATCTATGTTTAATCACAAGCGCCTCAACCATTTGAGCTACAACCTGAGAACATAATATAACCTCTTCTAATATTTATATAACGAAATTTCGATGTTTAACATTTTCATTTTTACCCGCATATTAATCAAGTTATCTTCTTATGGAAGACTCCCAAATCAATTATTGACCAAATAAAATCTCACAATCTCACCAAACCCTAATAAATGATTTGCTAGTGTATTTATTGAACTCTCATCAATTAATCCCTACCAAACAGCTTCATTAAATATTTTTTGCTTTTAGTTTCATACACAATAAAATGTCAGTTACATTTATTGACGTTAATATATATATATATATATATATATATATATATATATATATATATATATATATATATATATATCGTTGATGACACAGCTAATAAAAAAATTCTTGGAAGATGGATAAGTCTTGGATGTCAGTAGGCGACAGGTGAAGTAAAGCATATAAAGATGGTGTTAAGGCATTTATAGATTTTGCATTTCGTAATTGCAAGGAGACATCACCACCAATTTCTATTTCATGTCCATGTGTTCGGTATGTGAACCACGTAAGTCTTAGTGTAGACGATGTAGAACATGACTTGTACAGGTTTGGAATTGATAAGAATTATACTACTTGGATAAAACATGGAGAAGCCGAAACCAACATTCTAACTAATGTTAATAACACTGGGTTTGACTGCACCTGCATTCCAACTAATTATGATAATAATACTAGGCTTGTTGACACCAACATTCCGACAGATGCCAGTGAAACTGTAGAAATGGTAAATACTACAAAAGACAATTTCAAAGGCGACAGGAAGCATTAACAGTTTCTACAACTGCTTGTTGACGCTGAGAAGCCCCTATATAAAGGATGTCCTGACTTCACCAAGTTGTCTGTATTAGTACAACTACTCAACTTGAAGAGAAAGCACGTGGTATCTCATAAGTTCGTTGATGAACTTCTGAAATTGTTGAAAAACATGCTACCTGCAGATAACGAAATGGTAAATAATATGTATGAGGGCAAAATGATGATGAAGGCAATGGGCTCAGGATACGAAAAGGTACATGTGTGTATCAACGACTGCTTTATTTACTATAAGGATTACAAGGATTTGGAAGCATGTCCAGTTTGTAACAAGTCAAGGTGGAAGGTGGATGAGAAGACTAACAAAACTTACATAAACACGCCCGCTAAGGTACTGTGGTACTTTCCCATTATTCCATGATTCAATCGCCTCTTTCAATCAAAGACCACAGCAGAGAATTTAACATGGCACGCCACGAGTACCAATAAACCCTGTGTTTTATGCCACCCGTCAGATCCACCAGCATGGAAAGCCATAGATGACAGGTACTCCGATACCATCGGAAGCGATCCAAGAAATCTTCATCTAGGGATTTGCACTGATGGGGTCGACGTACATAGAGGCAACAGAAACCAGAGTTTTTGGCCTGTTTTAGCAGTCATTTACAACCTTCCACCTTGGATGTGTATGAAAAGAAAGTTCATCATGCTTTCCTTATTAATATCCGGAGTTCCAGGAAACAATATTGATGTGTTTTTACAGCCTTTAATTGACGATCTAGCATCTTTATTTGAGGTCGGGGAGCCAACATATGATGCATATAAACAAGAAATGTTTACACTACGTGCAGTTGTGTTATGGACGATTAATGATTACCCTGCTCTTAGTACACTATGTGGTTGCCCTTACAGTGGATTCAAAGGTTGTGTAGTGTGTCGGGGCGACACTCAGTGTGTTTGACTTTATCACACAAAGAAGAAGAGTTATGCTTCCCACAGAAGGTTTTATCACATGACCACCCTCTCAGAAAACAAACAAAGACGTTCAACGGAAAAGAAGAGATGAAAATCGCTAAAGAGCTTATGGCAGGGGAAGATATATACGACGAAGTCAAAAACATTAACAATGAATGGAGAAAGGGATCTGAATCCCTAAGTGGGAGTAAAAGAAAAAGGGATAACACAACGCCGCAGCCATATTGGAAGAAGTTCAACATATGGTACCAACGACTCAACTGTTGGAATTATTTACCTATCCAACATTGTATTGATTCGATGCATGTTGAAAAGAATGTGGCAGAAAGTATTGTCAGGACGTTGCTGAACATTCCCGGTAGGGCAAAAGACGGATTGGCAGCTAGAAAGGATTTGGAGTTTTTAGGGATTAAAAAGGAGTTGCAACCGAAAGAAAAACGCAACAATACAAAACTGCCTGCAGCATGCTTCACATTATCAGCATAAGAAAAAGACATGTTTCTTGAAACATGGTATAAATTGAAGGCTCCACTAGGGTATTGTTCTAACTTCTCTAGTTTGGTGAATCTTAAAGAAAAGAAGCTACAAGGCCTTAAATCACATGATTATCACATACTTATGCAACAGTTTCTGCCCCTTGCAATACGGTCCATCATGCTAGAACCAATAATCAGGCTTTGTTTTTTTTTTTCAAGTCAATTTGTAGCAAAGAAATCATTGTAGAAGAGCTTGATAATATGTAGGAAGAGGAAATAGTTACACTGGGCCTGCTGGAGAAATACTTTCCTCCATCATTTTTTGATGTCATGGTTCACTTAACCGTGCACCTTGTCAGAGAGATAAAATTATGTGAGCCACCATGCTTTCGTTGGATGTATCCCTTTGAAAGGTGTATGAAGGTTATCAAAGGGCATGTGCGAAACAAAACATATCCAGAAGGGTACATTGCTGAGGAGAACATTGCGGAAGAAACAATCGAGTTTCTCAACCAATACCAAAAAAACATCAAGAGTACTGTTGGTATTCCACATGATAAGCATGATGAATTGAAATTTCTTGTCACAGGCGCTAAATCAATTGAAGTTTCTCCGGATATCTTCAAGAGAGCACATCTCTATGTGCTGCAGAATACGATTGAAATAGCGCCGTATATCGAGTAAGTATTACTAACATGTATAATTTAAATTATATATATATATATATATATATATATATATATATATATATTAATTCACAATATATTATACTCCTACTTACAGACAACACAAGACCTCTTTGAAAAACCAAATGTCTGGTAAACGACAAGCGTTGCTGGAGAATGGGCATACTTTAAAGTTTGGTGACTGGTTACACGACATGGTAGATCAATTTATTAAGTCTTCTATAATTTTTATAAATCTTTTATAGTTTCTGCAATGTAGGTGAATCTAATCCTTGTAATGAAATTCAGGTTGAAAGAGAGCCAGTGAGCTCCACAGGTTCTATATCGGAAACCGTAAAGTGGATTGCACACGGAGCACACCACAACGTATACAAATATGACTCATACGACATCAACGGTTTTGCATTTCGTACAAAATCCCATGATGGTAGAATTTACCAGAACAGCGGGGTTGGTGTAGAGGCGGATGACATGCACATCAAAAAAGACGTGGTGACCTATGGACAAAACATTTATTTTTGGGTTTTGCAAGAGATATGGGTCCTAAATTATCATACTAGAAGAATTCCGGTCTTCATTTGCCGATAGGTTGACTGTAAACATGTCAAACATGATATTCTTGGTTACAACTTAGTCGACCTTAACAAATTTGGCCACAAGGATGATCCGTTCATTGTCCTCCCAAGCACGCCAGGTGTTTTATGTTCAAGATCAGCTGGATAGAAAAAAGCATGTTGTCCTCATGACTCCACCCAACAATTATAAACACTTGTATGATGAGGTCGATGAGGAATTTAGTACGTAACTTTCCCTCATGAGGGTAATAGATTGCCACGTGTACAACCAAATCAACTGCTACTTAACGAGTCCCCGGGTGATTACTGGCGGCCCGAGGAAAAGCCTACAACTCTTTGTAATGGAGATTGAACCCTGCATAGAACGGTTGTTTGAAAACCAACATTCGTAATGGAGATTGAACTGCAATAAGTGTTGTTTTTATAGAGAACCTGCAAAGAACTGCTGGTTTGATACAGTAGTTTGTTCGCCTATTTAGATGTCAATAATGTTTAAATTTAGTTGTAATACATGATATCACCAGTCTTTACTTTGTACTTATTAATTCAAAGTAAACAAATATTGGTTGTTTTTAATACTATTACTACTTATACAGGCCAGTTTGTTGAATTCATTTCATTAAAGTCTGAGTCATTAAGTTAAAACAGACATTAACTAAATACACACATTCAAACATCATGTTGTCACAGTAATCCACTTTATTTCCATGCTGTGACAGTCATCATTTCTCCGCCTGTTGGTTTTGTTTCTTGCACAACCTCTATTTGTTCATATTGTTCTTCTGCTTCTAATTCAACTTACTTTCAACACTGGTTTTCCTGAAAAACATTATCAACTCATTTAATAAAAAAAGACCATTATGCCCTTCTTTTCACTAACCTGCATACCAAAATTATACCCTCCATACTCAGATCTTTGACCAAAGGATCTGTGGGTCTTAGACTTTGAAGAAGCCTTTAAACAAATAAAATTCAGTTTTGAAAAAACCCTTCCAAACTCAATGCCATCACCAGTAACCTAATTTAAGATCTGGTGATGGCATCGAGTTTTGGAAGGGATTTTATCAAAAATTAAGATCTTTGGGAAGTTTAAGATCTGCGGAAACCTTAGATGTTTTCTGCTTGGCCAAGTTTGGAATTCACATAACATATATATAAGCGTAATAAATTTCCGTCAGAAGTTTTATTGCAGTCATCAAAGTCAAAATAGTTGGTTGTTGAGTAACTGCATACTACCTGTCAAAATGGTATCCACACACTTTGGAAACGCTCGCAAGCTAATTATTTTGGAAATTAATTACATTTATGCCTACTACCTTTTAAAAATCTTGGAGATATATTTATGTAATGATAGCCTACATTAAAGTTAATTAAAATAAAAAAAACTATATCTAGTACGCTTTAAAAACGCTTACTAGAAATATTGTTTGTTTTAATACTATTACTATATCTATTACGCTTTAAATACGCTTACTAGAAATATTGGTCGTTTTTAATACGATTACTATAGTAAGCTTTAAATACGCTTACTAGAAATATTGGTTGTTTTTGTTTTAATACTATTAATATATCTATTACAAACATTCAAACATCAAGTGTAATGCAGAATAACCAAAACTATACTAATTATATTTATAGTTAATACTTAAATTACATTACATTATTAAAAAAACTAACACCTAGCATTAGATTCCAGTTCTGAATCTACCTCATCTGATTCCATATCTGAATCTATCATCTGATCATTATCTTCTGGAGTAAGATACATCACGATCCTCTCCCACATGCCGTCCCTGGTGTAGGTGGAGTCCGTTAGCCTTTGAAGGTAAAGGTGCACCTCAGTACGGAATGTCCCATAAGCGGACACAACCTTGAAGTCCTCGATTCCATTAAACCCGATCCAGGCGACCTCGATGCCCCGGGCTTCCATCACAATGCTGAAATAATCAGCAGTGGTGTACCCAAAAAACCTAACCATTCGGTTAAGTTGTTGGTACCGGTTAGAGGGTTGACATAGTCAACATACCTCACCCTTGGATTCTTCCGGACGGCGCCTGAATCAAAATGGAAAACAAGGTGAAGAAGGTAGGGTCGTAGTAGATGGGTGGAGCCTCACCCTGTTCTCGTGCAATCCAATTTTCCGGCGCCATAATATTTTCGGAAATCGTGAAGAAGATGGTGAAGAAGGCGATGGGCTGATTGTGATTTGCTGGAAAATTGGAGGCGATGTGGGGGAAATCGGAAACCATGAGTGGTATTTAAACACCATCATCGGAAACTGGTACATCTTCCTGACAATTTGAAATTGGCGGCACAAGGAAACTGGAAAGAGAATGATTACTTGGCCACTCGTCAATTTACCGTGTGGCCATTAATTACGTTTGGAAACACTTAAAAATATTTTAGTGTGACCATTTATCACTTATAGCCACACATAATAAGTGTGTCCGTGACAATAAAAAACTTAGAAAAAATAAAACTAAAATACTCTTTGGTCACACAACCTCGTATAAGTGGCCATTAATTACATTTGGACACACTTAAAAATATATAAGTGTGACTATATATCATTTATAGCCACACATAATAAGTGTATCCGTAACAACAAAAAACTTTGAAAAAATAAAACTAAATTACTCTTTGGTCACACAACCTCGTATAAGTGGCCATATATTTTAAGCGTTTTAGCCACATTACTAATAAATACAATGGTTGTTCGTCATATTTCGCCACGTTATTAAAAATGTGGCTAACAAATGTGACATTAGGTCACACAACGTAATATAAGTGGCTATATCTTTTACCTTTTAGACACATCTCTTATCAATACAGTAGTCGTTCGTCACATTTGGCCACACTATTAAAACATGTGGCTAGTTAAATGTCACATTTTTTCCTTAGAGTGTGGCTAATACATGTGTTTTTGGTCACATGTATCAAAGATCAAACAAAATATGATTGTAGGTCACATTTCGCCACACATTTTTATAATGTGGCTAGCTTATATCACAGTTTTTTTTCAAAGTGTGGTGAAAAGTACCTGAGTAGGTATAGAATGGTCACATGAAGAAAAACATGTGTGGTCAAAACTAGTCTGGATGGTTTTCAAACGTGGTCAAAGACCTTTTAGCCACACATTTAAGCCGAAGTGTGGCAAATCGCCAGACCACATGTGTGGCTAAAAGGCTATTTTCACGTAGTGTATAAATTAATTTATATTCTTATGTATTCATATGTCATAAGTAATTTAGTTTATTTTACATTAAACATTATTTTAGTATATAAGCTAAATTACCTAAATTGTGTATTAAATCAAATATTCATAGATTGAAAATATGGTACAACATAATAAAATATATTGTATACCTTAAACTAAAAATCTTATATTTCTACTTGTCTATTATTATCTTACATTATATAGGAATGTTATATTATCCCGCCTTTAGTAAACATCATTTTAAAGACCATAAGGGCAAAGTATATTATGAATTTAACCTACGGAGTTTATAAAATAACATATTTGCACCAATAGAACTGTATAATAAATTATCGATAATGAGAAAATTCCTTTATAATGGCTGTAATATTGGATGATTTTATAATAAATTATCAAAATAATCATTATTTCTTAAAAATTGTATAATAAATTATCGATAATTATCAAAAATTTAACATATGTATCTTACCAATAAATAAGTCAAAAATTAAAATGATTATCAACTTTTGTAAGCGATGTTTCAAAATTTAACCCTAATTTTTAGCCCATTCTCTCCTTTAAAATTTGTTTATGTATTTGTGAAATACCACTAGATATTACGGAGTATTAAATTATCGATAATGATTAAACATGATTAAACGTTCCATAAATTTTAAACTTTTAAATTAACCATCAAGATTGATTATATACTAAATATACCATGAAAAAAATCATTATTTCTAAAAAGATTTTCAAATTTAAAATTTAAAATTTTGAATAACATAAATATTTTTAAAATCTGGTTAAACATTCCATAATTAACATCTTCAAATTTATAATAACTTGAATATTCCATATCTTATAATGTAAGTATTTTAGTTTAATTGACATCATGAAACCTTTTTTTATATATATGCTTAATTACCTGAATTGTCTATTAAATCAAATATTCGGATATTCAAAATTAAAAATACAAGATAAATTTAAAAATTAATATTTTTATTACATGGTCATACCTTCCATAATTAACATCTTCAAATTTAAAATAACTTGAATATTCTCTAAGTTTAAAATACCTAATTATATGATGTAAATAAATTATTTCAAAATACCTTTTTTTATTAGTATTGTTTAATTGATTAATTGATATTTGATCCATCAGATTTAATATAAAACAACCTAACCAGTCATTACGGATTTAAATCTATCATAATTGGCTCTAATTTTAGATTTATAAGATTTGACTGATTGTGTAACATCCTACTTTTAATAATAATAAATAGAAAAAGATTGTGTTTATTTAAAAGTATGTTAATATTTAATTAAGTTAAATAACTTAAAGGAGTGTGGGCTTGGTTAATGGAATAAGAGATGGTCATGGGCCTTAGGTCCATGGCTTGAGAGAGTATAAATACTACTTATACCTTCCTAAAACCCTAAAACCCTAAAATCTCTTATTCTTATCCATAAGTTTCCTTACACACTCAAAAACACACACAAACACTCTCAACCTTACGACCAAGACTCAAGGTCCAAGAACCAAGCTTAGATATTAATAGATCTTTGGCTTAGCAAGCGAGAACGAGTCCATAGTGTACGTTGAAGCTAACTATAGCCTAAAGATATCGAAAAGGTACATGCTTTACGTATAAAGGTTGTATTTATGAACAGTTTTCCCTAAGACTTGGTACTAAGGAAAATCGGGTATTTTTATACTATAAAAATATAGACTTGATGTTAAAAATTGACTTAATGAACTCATGAGTATGAACAAACCCTAGATCTAGCTTAAACGAGTTTGAAATTAATAAAGGTTTAAACTTTATTGATAAACAAGCTAGATCTTGGTCTAGGATGGAAAGGAAAACGGTTAAGAGGTGATATAACACTAAAATATGATAAAGGGTGTTAGTATATGAAGTGAAATTGAGAATAGAGGTGCTAATGCCCCCAACATTGGTTGTATTCGAATCCAAGTAATCAAACGAATGGCATTCAAATAGAAAGAAAAGAAAGAAAGAAAGACAGAGGCTGAAAACTCTGATTCGAATAGGGGACCATTCGAATAGAATGGTTAGAATCAATCAACGAGACCATTCGAATAGAAGTTTGGTTCGCATGGAAGGTTGATTCGAATAAGAAGGATCTATTCAAATCGAAGGAGTCCAATCGAATAAAAAGGGACCATTCGAATCAAAGGGTCCATTCGAATTGAAGGCCCATTGGAATAGAACCTGCCATTCGAATTCGAATGGAACTTGCCATTCGAATAGGTAAACCATTCGAATAGAACTTGACATTCTATTAGAATAATCCAGACTTAGAAGTTTCTGATGAAACATAAATGATGAGTTTAGGGATAGTTAATTGACACATATAATTTTCATACAGTTAGCCGTGATCAATTAAAGAAGGGGATTACTATTAACTCCAAGCGTAACCGAATTCAAGTGAGTTTCTAGCCCCATTCCTTGTTATGTTTTCAGGGCTGTGTGCATACTCAATGTGAATGTTAATAAATTTACCTTAAGTGGTAAGTGTATGTCATAATGATTGATGTGATAGTTATATTTATGTTATGAATGAATGCTTGTCGGTACGTGCACGATCTTCAGATATTGCACGCACTATCAAGAGGCATATAATGTGTAGTAAGTATGGAATGAGTATGTAAAGGAAAGTTTGTAGGAATAATGTATGTATGCTAATGTAAATATTGAAAGTATGAATGAAGGTTACAATTATAAAGAAAAATAAAGGTAAGGTATGGTTGTATGGCAAAAAAGGGAACTGGACCCTAATAATATTCGAGGCAAGAGGGAACCGGACCCTAATAATATTCGAGGCAAGAGTGAACCGGACTCTAATAAAATTCGAGGCAAGAAGGAACCGGACCCTAATAATATTCGAAACAAGAAGGAACCACACCCTAATAATATTCGAGGCAAGAGGGAACTGGGTTCTAATAATACTCGAGGAAAGTAGGGTGAAATGCCCTTTAAAATGTGTAAGTATGTATATAAAGAAAGAAAGTATGGAAGGAAGAAAATATGAAGGTAAGTAAGCATAATAGAATGAAAGTATGAACGAAAGTATGTATGTGTATGTGTATATGTAAGAATGAAGTATATGTGCCTTCAGATACATATAAGTAAATTGGTGAATGTATTGTATGTTACCTGATTAACTAGAACTACCTCAGCGTAGCTGACTTTTAGTATGCACGCAGGTGAATAGGTTGAGGCAGCTCGCATGAATAAGGACACATGGCATTGGACTGAAGATACTGGCATCTTGAGAAGAATGTTGTGATGTTTGAAATGACTTTTTAATTATGTTTAAAGATGTAAGACCCCGTTACCGGTGCCCTACTTTGTACGTTCTATTTACTCATAAACACAATTCTAAATATCAGAGTTAATAAAAACATTCGCGGAATATTAAAACATTCATAAACATTACATATAAATCCATAACTTTGTCATACTAAAACATGATGTCTTTCAAGTCAAATATTAATTCTAAACGTCTTAAATCTTCAGATGCCAAACTCTTTATTCTTCTGCCATGTGCCCCCGCTCAAGCCAGCTGTCTCATTCTACTCACCTGCGTGCGTACTAAAAGTCAGCTACGCTGAGTAAGCTCTAGTTAATCATACCACATACAACATATTCATAACTGCATACTTTCGTACATACTTCATAATTTCATACTTGCACAATCATACCTTATGTTTTAAAGAGCATTACGCTCTATAACCTTCGCATATATTATTAGGGTATGCAACCCTTTAACCTTCGCATATATTATTAGGGTGTGCAACCCTTAACCTTCGCATATATTATTAGGGTCTGCAAACCTTTAACCTTCGCATATATTATTAGGGTATGCAACCCTTTAACCTTCGCATACATTATTAGGGTATGCAACCCTTTAACCTTCGCATATATTATTAAGGTATGCAACTCTTTAACCTTCGCATATATTATTAGGGTATGCAACCCTTTAACCTTACCTTACCTTTCATTATCATCTCCATTATCACATCCATACAATTAATATCATAAATATCATAGTCGTACATACTTCCTTATTCACATACACATATCATACATAGTACACTATACTTGCCTTAACAATACGTGCAATACCCGAAGGTCGTTCACGTACTTTCAAGCATACATTCATAACTATCACATTCGTCATTAAGACATACACTTACCATTTAAGTAAGTGTATTAACATTCACATCGAGTATGCACACAGCCCCGAAAACGTAACAAGGAAATGGGGATAGAAACTCACCTGAATGTGGTTACGTTCACCGTTTATGGTAATCCCTTTCTTGAGTTGTGCACGACTAACTGTATAGCAATTACACGTATCAATTAACTATCACTACCCATATCGTTTTTCTAGTTCAATTATTACCCACAACGAACGGGGGTCCGGGGGCAGCGCCCCTGGCAGCGGGGTTCTAAGGGCGGCAGCCCCTAGCGGGGTCCAAGGGGCAGAGCCCCTGGCTGGGATTAAGCTGCCATGCCAGCTTGGAAAAAATTTATTTTCATTAACTGTCTTAACAAATTTTCCATTAGGATTTTACATTATTTTTTCTAATTCGTTAACTCATTCGCTATAACGAATTAAGCCTGGTTCGCTATCTAATTCATTACTTTCATAATCTAATTCGTTACTAATTCGTCATCTGGTCATCATCTGATTCGTCATTCCAATTAGTTATCTGAATAAGCCCTGATTCGTTACATTATTCTTAACGAATTGGCGAGTAACGAATCACCAGATTCGTTATCTGGTTCATTAACTGATTCGTGATTTTGTTCGCTGTCTAGTTCGTTATTTGGGCATAACGAATGGGTGGACTGATTCGTTGTTTGGGCCTAACGAATTGGAGAACTGATTCATTATCTTTCCATAACAAATTGGTTAGTTGATTCGTTACCTTACACCAATCTTATCCAGACTTTGACTCAGGGTCAAAGTCAAAATAGCCAAGAACACCAATTGGTCAACGTTTCTTAGTTCTCCAATTAAACCTTCATTTCTTAACGAAACATCACGATTTTGGTATCCATGAATTCGGAATCACAGCGCTAACAAACCCCAATCATCAAATCGGCCAAACACTCACGTTTAAAGGGTGCGATTTATGGTCCTATATTACGGGTTCTTTTAGGCTAACAATTAACCTATCAAATGTTAATCAATTTCAGTAAGATTTGTTGTTTTGGATTCGTTTTTAACATACTAAAACAGATCTATGATTTCTGGACGTAATTCGAACCTAAACGAACAAGTTCTCGATATAAATGTACCTTAAACGATTTGATCTACGGACACGATCTAGTATTGATGTAGATTGGCTCGTTACGACGTTCCAGCACCAACAAGCTCGAGTTTTCTCCTTCTGATCTAGGTTCGGGTTATATGATAGTATTTGTGTATGTTTCCAAGGTGTAGGCTATGGTATAGAGATGGATAAAAATGGAAAGGAATAGGGTTTAAGTGGTTTTTATACTCCCTTAAGCCCATGGACCTAAGGCTCATTCCATCTTATATTTCATCTTCTAAAGTCCAAGCTCATCATCTTACAGTTTATTTATCCAAACCGACACACGACACTTTATTGAATAAACGAAATTTCATTTATATATTATAATCAAAAGTAGGATGTTACAAAAGACAAGAGTTTAATTGTTAAGAATATTTGAATGATTTTGTAATATATGATTGATCTTTTTATATTCCGTGAAATTTTTAATTCACTCTGATATTTAGAACTGTGTTTATGAGTAAATCCAACGCCAAAGTAGGGCACCGAAACCAGGGCCTTACAGATTGACTAATTAAAAATATAACCAATGGAGTATAACTTGAAATCCGTAATCAATTGCAAGTAAATTTGTCTATATTGTAATTATAATATAATTTAAAATCATTAGATTCAACTATTTCTAAATTTCAAAATCCATAATGTAGACCTCCTAATTTTCGTCCATATTTTAAGCAATTTCAAAATCCCTAATTTTATTATTTTAATTATTTACATTTTTATCTTCCTTCTTTACTCATCTTTCAAAATTCAAACATGTACCTCTTATGTATAAATACTTTGACATTCACACAATTATTCTTACACCATCACACCAGATTTAGCAGAATCAAATTTGTTTGTTTGTAAGGTATATATTTTTTGTCATGCTTATATAAATCATTTTTTTGTCTAGTTGTTTGGTTCAAAGTATAATTGTTCAAATTAATAGTTTGTTTATTTTTAATATTTCACCACCAGGAAGATGGAGCCAACAAACATTACCATATTGAACCAATTGGATGTGCTTAACAACGACTGTGTCCTCGAGGTTTGTATTTTGAAACTATGGCTTCTCAAGGATAATAACAAGCCCAAAGAAGATTAGTCGATAGAGATGATTTTGCATGACGATATAGTATTGTTAATAAAAATAAATAGCTTACCATAATCCGGAATTTTACTTTTATTCCAAATTACACAATCATTAATTTTAGTATATTATTCGCACAATTTTGTACTAATTATTGGATGGTGAATGTTTTTGTATTTATTGGTAAGGTTTTCACCGATTTTGTACTAATATACATTTATATGTTTTTCCAGTAAGATTATATCGTTTTCCCGTAATGTTTACATTTGTTCATATAATTCAAATATTTTATAATTGGTAATTTATTTATTATGTGATATTAATATTAATATTTAATTTATCATTTCAGATTTTTGTCCCCAACTTGATATAATGGATTGAGGATTTGTTGACAAGATATCTTATTTTTTGTTTAATGTTAATGTATATTTTTGTTATTATTCATAAAAGTGAACTCTAGCATTGAATTAATAGATCTAACAAAAAAGTTATTGAATGTTTCTTATACAAAAGTTAAAATACAAATTCTTTTATAACAATTTATATATTTTTTTATTACAGCTTTTATATAATTATATGATTTTGTTCATATACAAAGCATGTATTTTTTTCTTCATTCCAAATCTTATTAACAAACACTACAATTATAATTTGTCAAATTCTAGCAATATAATCTATTTGTAGTCATATCTCAAACTCAGCAAACATTATTTGACTAATTCTTATTGACATTTAAAAGATTTTGATACTTTCAAATCTTAGAAAAGTTTAGATTTTTTTATTTGACAATTTTTGTAATTACGTCTAAATGTCAAGATGCATATGCCTAAAAATAACATCAATTGACTTCCTAAATTTTTGTACGTAAAACATTTTGTTATTCCATCATTATTATCAAATGAACTCACTTTCTATTGTTACAATATTTTATAAAATAAAAAACCAGTATTGTTAGAGTCAAAAATCAATCTTCGTTTTATATCAATAAGAATCGGATTTACAAAATTATCATTATATTAAATACAATTACTTAAAAAATTGATTCGTATTAATTAGTTAATTATTTAGTAATTGTTACACTTTTAATTATGGTATCAAAATATATCAATACATTATTCCTAATTAGAAATAAAAATTATTTGTAACTTTCAACTTATATTCGTTTAAATAAAATTAATTATAATGTTTCTTTAATTATCATCAAACATATTTATATACATCATCTACTATTTTATGTTTTAATTTGTATTTTAATCACTATTTTATTGTACAAAATGATAATACTTTTTTGACCTAATATAAGTTTTGACTTAAAACAAATTCTTATGTTGACAAACATTAATTTACATTAAATCTTATATTTTTAAACACCTAAAAATAATGCATAAAATGATTTTAACACAATTGTCAAACAAATAGTGGTTGCTAAAAATAAAACATGTTTTCTCCTTAATTTATACATTTTACTCCGTAAAATAACCATTAGTGAAAATTGAATGTTTTCTTAGTTTATTCATATTATTTCCAAAATGAAAAAACAAATTTTAATTATTTCTATGTTTAAGTTTTAACAAAATTAAATTTCTGTTTTCAACACCACCAAATTAGCATGTATGAAATATGACGAAAAGTTTAATCTCCCGAGTAGATGCAATTTGTCTTAACGGGTAAAAAAATACAGCTACACAGAAAACGGGTTAAACGGATACACATTGAAAGAAACATAATAACTAAAGAGCACAATCTATTAAAACAATATTAGATTATTATTATATGTATTCAATAATTATTTAACATAATTTATTCACAAAGAAGTTATAAAAAATGTATGAGAAAGCTTTGCCTAATTTCCTAAATGATATATATTATGAATCAACTATATGTCAACTATACTTGAATGAAAATTAATATGTTATTAAATATTGATTAAGACTTTATTTTGAATATCAATTAATTAAACTATTATGAAAGACTAAATTTAGGTTTTAGATTATCATAACAGTTTATTTTATAACATAATTTAAATATACTTATAAAAATAAATGTCTTAGATACTGTTTATCTTTTAACATTGATGTGCAACAAATAATTAAATTTATGTGTAACTAAACACGTGTACTATCTTAGAGTAAGAAACATTACAGTTCTTGATGTGTAATAAATGTCTTAGATAAAATTCATCTTTTTAATCAACATTAAGATAGAAGTTTTGTCGAATCGACATTGTAAAATTGTTTTGTTGATTTGGAGACTAATTTGCTTTGTTTGTTTATTATTGTACTCATTATATAAGTTATAAATAGTTTAATTTTTCACTTATCTTTGTTAGTCTTTATATGTTTTTGTATTTGATTCAAATAAGTTATGATGTCTTATAATTCATGTAAAATTATCATTTATTTATACATACAACATTTGCATTTCATTAAATTTATCTGATGTTAAATATATATTATGTTTTTAAATATATTCCACTGGTCGTGTGTAACACTAGAAATAAAAATTATTTGTAACTTTTAACTGATATTCGTTTGAATAAAATTATTTATAATGTTTATTTAATAGTCATCAACCATATTCATATACATCATCTACTAATTTATGTTTTAATTTGTAATTTAATCACTATGTTTATTGTACAAAAGGATAATACTTTTATTGAACTATTATAAGTTTTGACTTCAAATCAATTCTTAAGCAGGCAACCATTATTTTTTATTAAATCTTATATTTTTAAACACCTAAAAATACGGCCTGAAATGATTTAAACATAATTGTCAAACAAATAGTGATTGCTAAAAATAAAACATGTTTTCTTCTTAATTTATACAATTTTCTCCGAAATAACCATTAGTTAACATGGAATGTTATTTTAGTTTATTCATATTATTCCAATAATGAAAAAAACAATTTTTAATTATTTCTATGTTTTAAGTTTTAACAAAGTTAAATTTCTATTTTCATCACCACCAAATTAGCATGTACGGAATATGGCGAAAAGTTTAATCTCCTGAGTAGATGCAATTTGTCTAAATGGATAAAAAATACAACTAAAAAGAAAATGGGTTAAACAAATACATATTAAAAGAAGCATAAAAACTAAAGAGCACAATCTATTAAAACAATATTAGATTATTATTATTATTATTATTATTATTATTATATGTATTCAGTAATGATTTAACATAATTAATCCACAAAGAAGTGGATGAGAAAACTTTACCTAATTTCCTAAATAATATATATTATGAATCAACTATACTTGAATGAAAATTAATTTGTTATTGAATATTGATTAATTCTTTATTTTTAAGATCAATTAATTATAGTATTATGAAATTGAATTTAAGTTCTAGATTGTCATAACTGTTTGTTTCGTAACATGATTTTAAAATATACTTATAAAAGGAAATGTCTTTGATATTGTTCATATTTTAACATTGAAGTGCAACAAATATTTAAATTGATGTGTTAATAAACACGGGTACTATCTTAGAGTAATAAACACTATGGTTATTGATGTGTAATAAATGTATTAGAAAAAGTTCATCTTTTGATTCAACATTGGGATAGAAGTTTTGTTGAATCAAAATTGTAAAATTGTTTTGTTGATTTGGACAAATTTCTATGTTTGCTAATTATTGTACTCATGATATAAGTTATAAAATATTTTAATTTTTCATTTATCTTTGTTAGTCTTCGTATATTTTTGTATTTGATTCAAATAAGTTATGACGTTTTATAATTCATGTAAAATTATCATTTATTTATAAATACAACATTTGCATTTCATTATTTATAATACAACAACGCCATTATAGATATACCAGATGATCTTTTTTGATTCATCTGATCCTATTTCTGATCTGATTGATTTTGTATATCCAACATTATTGGAAAATTTTAATGATATTTCATATTTGCAAGAAATGGTTATACTTACACCTTTAAATGAGGTTGTCCAAGACATTAATGACAGATATTTTGTCTTTGTTTCCCGGAGAAGAAGTTGAATATCTCGGCTCTGATAGTATAGACAAGTCTGATAGTGTTGGTCCTCGTTTCGATCCAACATTACACTCACCGAATTTTCTAAATGGTTTAAAGATGTCTGGTATGCCTAATCATAGATTGGTTTTAAAAGTTGGTGTGTCAATAATGTTACTAAGGAATACTGATTAGAAGAACGATTTATGCAACGAAATGAGATTACAAGTAACTAACTTGGGGAGGCGTTTTATCGAAGTAAAGGTTATTTTAGGTACCTGCGAGATAAGAAACTGACAATCAGATTGAAACGAAGATAGTTTCCTGTTGCGGTTTATTTTGCAATGACCATTAACAAAAGTCAAGGCCAATCACTAGCAAGAGTTGGCATATACCTGTGAGAACCGGTGTTTACACATGGCCAAATATATGTGGCTTTATCACAAGTGAATAGTAGAGACGATGTTAAAATGCTTATATTAGACAAGGAAGGTAAAGTTACAAATAAAACTATAAATGTGGTTTATAAGGAACTATTTAGTAATTTATGAAATTCTCATTTTGAAGTTTTAATTATCTATCTAATAATTGTAAATTGAATGTTATTTTCGTTGAAAGTTATGTTTAATAATATCTTATTTAGTTACCGGCATTATTAACAATTATATATCATGTTGTCATCTTCACAAGTATATATGAAATTATGTTTTTCACTTTCATATTACGTGTGGATATTACGTGATTTATATTTTTCCACCCATGGCGCCCACGGGTCAATAACCTAATGTGTGTGTGTGTGTGTGTATATATATATGTATATATATATATATAGGGGATGGTTCAGGAGAGAAATGAAATTACTACGAGAAATGCGAGTAATCGATTTAAACCATTGATCATGTGTAATCTATGGTAGAAATCAAAATTGGCATGTTTGTAATTACCATTACCTTAAAATAAGCTCATTTTAATTAAAAAGGGCAGAATAGGCATCTACATATATGCACAGTTAAATCAAAATTAATGTCCATTATCTAGTTCCCCTAATTAAATTAATGTTCATCATCAGGTTTCTAAATTAATGCTTTCTATATAAAGAGTATAAATATAACTTTGGTGTTATTGTGTAGCCTAGGGGGCTTTAATTTTAAATTTTTAATATGTGTATGTATTGTATGACACTATGACGTGTCATTTTGATCTTTAGACAAAGTTGTATGTTTATGTAATATACTTACGTAAAACAAAAACATAATTTTTTTCGTGTCAAGTAATCTTTTGATTAAGGAGGTTATTTTGTATGATTATTTGAGATTAAGTATAGTATTGGGTAAGATAAATAAATTGTGTGTAGGGTGTGTAGCATAATTTGTTAACTATGGAGGGTGTGTAGGACAAAATTCTTTAGTGTATAAGGTGTGTAGGATATCGTTGTTAAAAGAATTAACGTGTATTGTGTAGGGTATGTAGGATAAATTTGTTAACTTTGTATGGTCCATATACATCAATGTGTGTAGGATAAATATGTTTATTGTGTAGGGTTTGTTGAATAAATATGTTACTTTTTGGACAAATTATTGTTCTACTTGTGTTGGATGTGTAGGATAAATAAGTTTATATGTGTAGGGTGTGTAAGATAAGTATATTATAATATGAAGGTATAATAATGAATCTTTAACTATAAATATAAATAAAAGAAATAAAAAAATTAAGGTTGAATTTGATATATAAAGACAAAAATTTATGAAGGTTGATTTAAGTATATACTTGTAAATAATATGATTTGTTACTACTATATAATTTAATAGTTACCATATAAAGCAAACAAAAGTTTTACTAATTTACCCCACTAATTAATTGAATGAAAAACAAAAAAGAATATTTGTAATTGGTTGAAATGATTTTTCGCATTTCTCGCAATAACTTGATTTCTCTTATGAACTCAAACATATATATATATATATAGTGTAACATCCTAAAATTTTCATATTTAATAAAGAAAGTTACGTTTATTGATTTCGCGTTAATAATTAATAGAGAAAAGATCATGGGCTTAGGGTCCATAGGCCTTAGGAGTATAAATACTCCCTTAAACCACCCTTAAACACTAAACCCTCATTTATTTCCATTCTAATCTCTACACACTCCAAACACACACCACCCCTTATCCGGCCGCGAGTGAGAAAGAGGAGAAACGAGATCGAGTGAACATCGGTTTTGGTAGATCTTTGCTATACGAGTCATATACAAGGTTTAGAGTCCACAAACAAGATAACCGAGACCGAAGAACACATAAAGGTAAGACTTTTTACCTTTAAAAGTTTACGTTTTATAGACGTTTAGTCTTGGAACTTAGAACGAGTGTAGATCGGGCATGAGCGAAGCGTAAAGTAACGAACTTGATGATAAAACGAAACTAACGAACCCACGAACATAAACGGCTCATTTAAAATGAAACCCTAGATCTATTATCTAACGTTCACCATAAAGGTTAGTGCTTTATGTTACAAAAGGGTCAAGATTGGACCGCAAACGGTCAAGGGAACGTTTAGGACTAAGGCAAAATCATAAAATGTGTATTGAGGTTATGAAATGTGCGACGAAGCGAACCAGCGAACAGCAGACCACGAACTTCGCCTGTGCATAAGATCGTTGTGGTATAAGTTCGCTACTAGGTAACTTCGCCACTCAAGTTCACCTTCAGCTAAGTTCGCCCACTGATATGTTTGCTTAACATACAAGTTCGCTGAATGTTAAGTTAAGTTCACTTAAGATTAAGTTCGCTTAAGATTAAGTTCGCTTAAGTTAAGTTCGCCTAACATGTATGTTCACTTATATTTATGTCCGCCCATAAATACAAGGTAACGAATCGGATGGCGAATCAGAATTAATTCGTTATGAAGAATGAGCATATGAATTAGAAAATAAATTAAAATCCTAGTGGAAAATACGTTAAGACAGTAACGAAAATAAAATTTTTTTCCAAGCTGTCCAGGCAGCTTAACCCCAGCCAGGGGCTCTGCCCCTTGGACCCCGCTAGGGGCTGCCGCCCCTAGAACCCTGCAGCCAGGAGCGCTGCCCCCGGACCCCCGTTCGTTGAGGGTAATAATTAAACTGGAAAGACGATATGTGTAGTGACAGTCTATTGATACGTATAATTATTATACAGTTAGTCGTGCACAGCTTAAGAGGGGAATAACGATTAACGGTGAACGTAACCGAGTTCAGGTGAGTTTCCAGCCCCACTTCCTTGTTATATTTTCGGGGTTGTGTGCATACTCGATGTGATAGTCAATACACTTACCTTAGGTGGTAAGTGTATGCCTTGCATGATTTATGTATGACGATTGCTTGACGGTGCGTGAACGATCTTCAGATATTGCATGTGCCGTCAAGTGTTAGTTAAAGGTATGATTGTTATGTATGATGTATGAACGACGTATGTATGAATATGTATGATGTATGAACAATGTATGTATGAAATGTTGATGGTACGTGAACGCTCTTCGGAGATTGCACATATTGTCAAGGAAAGTATGTAAATGACAGGTATGTTATAGTAGCACGAATGTAGGGAACCGACCCTAATAATATCGGCGAAGTTTATTGGGCGGAATGCTCTTTAAAACGTATATGTATAAATGAAAGTATGTATGTAAGTACGAAAGAAAGAATGAAAGTACGTATGTAAGTAAGTGTGTAAGAAAATATGAAGGTACGTACCTCCGAGTTCATATGCTAGTATGTGAATGTATTGTATGTCGCCTGATTAACTAGAACTCACTCAGCGTAGCTGACTTTTAGTATGCACGCAGGTGAGTAGAATGAGGCAGCTTGCTTGAGGGGAAGCACATGGAATGGATTTGAAGACACTGGCATCTCAATGAAGTCTTATGTTATGATGTTTTTAAAAGACAATGTTTTAAGTTTAAATGATTTGAATGTTCGTTAAAGACAAGAATGATGGATATGTAATATATTGGTTGAAGTTTATTATTTCCGCGAAAGTTTTAATTAACTCTGATATTTAGAACGGTGTTTATAAGTAAATCCAACACTAAAGTAGGGCTACCTATAATGGGGCCTTACAAGTTGGTATCAGAGCAAAGTTCGAGAGATTTAAGCATCCTACATGCTTAGACGCGAACAGAGAATGGGATTAAAGAAAGAAAAGAAAGAGGATGCCAGTTCGAGAATGCCATGTGTTGCTCAAGAAAGCTAAGTAAAGGTAAAGTATGTGATTAAATTCACATATAAAGTAGAATGATGAATGAATGTTTGCATAATAGCTAAATAAAGAATGTATGAATTCTAGCTTAATTGCTCTGGATAGGGGTATGTGATGATATGAGCTGTTTAATTGTCTAACTGTTAGAGTAGAATTAGCACAAATAGACTCATAAGAGGAAGTGTATAGGACGTGGAAGGTAACGTGAGCAGCTAATCACGGCTGGCCACTGTTATTACCTGTTAGCCTTACTATTCTTGTACTAAATAGTTCCTTAAGTGATGATGTTTGTGTTTTCATATAGAATACGAATGGCTGGAGCTAAGAAAGTTGCTGGAAGAGGAGGACGTACGGGACGTCGTGGGAGGCCGTGCGTTGTCCGAGAACCGTCAGTAAGAGCATCTATTAACGCTGAGGGAGAAGGAAGTGCAGCCGTTGGAAATCCGAGTAACAACGAAGGGTATCAACTTGACCCTACAGTTCAAGCTGCCATTGCTCAGGCGGTAGCAGCTGCTGCGAAGAACTGGAATGCTGAAGGGTCTGCTGGAGGCCATGAAAGAACCGCTGAAAGAGCGGAAGGGGATGGTAAGAAAAATGATGAAGGGGAGGGGGAAGAATCAAGCGTGGTTAAGTCAGTGAAGGTTAATGATAAGAAAAGGGGCAGAGGTGGGTGCAAATATAAGTCCTTCAAGGGTTGTGACCCGCCGAAGCTGACCGTCTTGGGAGGACGCAATCGCTACTCTCTAATGGATAACTACTATGGACAAGGTTATCCGCATTAGCGAGTGCCGTCCCGACCTAGCTGTGGGTTTTGCCACCCAATCATTTCTTGTTGAAGCCATGTACTGGTGGGAAACTGTTGAACAGAGGAAGACCCGAGAGGAGATCAAAGCTATGCGGTGGGATGATTGAAGGAGTTGGTAATGAAGAGGTTTTGTGCTGATTCGGAGGTTGAGAGGGTTGAAATGAAGTTCTTGAACCTAAAGGCGGGTAAGATACGCACCGCGAATACCTCACTGAGTTCAACCGTCTGTCAAGGTTGGTGCCTGATATGGTGAACACCGAGGCCAAGCGGATCAAATGTTACCTTAGGGGACTGCAGCAGAATATTCGAGTCTTGGTCAAGGCAGGTAGACCAGGTACTTTTGATTCTACTGTGGGGCTCGCAGAAACGGTTTATGAGGACTTGGCAGATGAGGTGGTTATGGAAGAGAAGAAAGAGAAGAAGTGGGTCGCTCCTGCCAAACGACCTGGTACTTAGATGTGGAACCCCAAGAACAAGCAACCGAGAGTGTGGGAGAAAAGGTCATGTAGGACGTGCGGAAAGATGCACGCTGGAGAGTGCAAGTGGGGCACTGGGTCTGAGGTGTGCCACAAGTGTGGGAAGTCCCATGGTGGGGAGTGTAGATCAGGGTCAAATGCCTGCTACAAATGTGGTAAGATGAGACACTTTGCTCAAGATTGCTATGCAAAGCCCGCGTGTTATAAGTGCGGACAGACAGGTCACTTGGCGAGGACTTGTACGAGTGGTGAAGCTAGAGGGGGTGAGAAAGAAAGATGCTGATCAAGCGAGGCCGAGAACTAGAGCCTACATGCTGACCCAGGAACAAGCTAGGCAAATTCCTGATGTTGTGACTGGTACATTCTTAGTAAACGGTATTTCTGCTTCAGTATTATTTGATTCGGGTGCGAATAGAAGTTTTGTAGCTACGACATTTAGTAAACTAGCTAAAATGAAATGTTTCCGAGTGTCTGAAACCTTCATAGTAGAAACCGCTAGTGACACCTCGGTGAAAGTAACGAAAATGGTTAAGGATTGTCAGATAGAATTATAGGGACATGAGTTTCCTGTTACCTTGTATGTCATGACCTTAGGAGGGTTCGATGTAGTTTTGGGAATGGATTGGTTGTCCGAGTACGAAGCTCAGATAGTATGTAAGAGTAGGATAATAAAGCTAAAGTCCTTTGATAGTAGTGCGGTGACGGTTTATGGTGATAAGGAAAGTTCAGGGCTTAACGTCATTTCAATGAAAAAAGCCGAAGGGTTATTAAGACGAGGGTGTGGTGCCTACCTGGCGTATGCTGTCAACGCTACGGTCGAGACGAAAGAGATGAAAGATGTTCCTATTGTGTGCGACTACCCAGAAGTATTCCCCGAGGATCTTCCGGGGTTGCCACCGGAACGTGAGATAGAATTTCAGATAGATTTAATACCAGGAGCCCAGCCCGTTGCGAAAGCACCTTACCATCTAGCGTCGTCTGAGATGAAGGAATTGATGTCCCAACTGCAGGAACTCCTCGACAAAGGTTTCATAAGGCCAAGCGTTTTCCCGTGGGGCGCACCGGTTTTGTTCATGAAAAAGAAGGATGGAAGTATGAGAATGTGCATAGACTATCGCGAGTTGAACAAGCTTACGGTAAAGAATATATATCCTTTGCTAAGGATTGATGATCTGTTTGACCAACTGCAAGGTTCAAGTTGGTTCTCACGAATAGATCTCAGATCAGGCTATCATCAGTTAAAGGTGAAAGAGACAGACATCTCTAAGACAGCGTTTCGGATGCGGTATGGGCACTACGAGTTCCTCGTGATGTCATTCGGTCTAACAAATTCTCCTGCAGCATTTATGGATATGATGAATAGGGTTTGTCGGACAATGTTGGATAAGTCGGTTATTGTCTTCATCGACGATATATTGATTTATTCAAAGAGCGAGTCTGATCTTGCTGAGCATCTGAAAGAGGTATTGGAGACCTTGAAGAATGAGAAGTTGTATGCTAAGTTTTCGAAATGCGCGTTCTGGTTGCGAGAAGTGCAATTTCTAGGCCACGTGATTAATACTGAAGGGATTACTGTGGACCCAGCTAAGATTGAAGCGATAACTAATTGTAAGACTCCATAAAATCCGACTGATATATGAAGCTTCCTAGGGTTAGCTGGCTACTATACGAGGTTCATTGAAGGTTTCTCCAAGATAGCCGCACCGTTGAACGGTATGACCCGAAAGTAGATAGTATTCAGCTGGGGTAAGTTTCAAGAAGAGGCTTTTCAGGAGTTAAAGAAGAGACTCACGCAAGCTCCAATCATTGCTTTACCCGATGGTGACAAGGATTTGGTTGTTTGCAATGATGCTTCGCATCGTGGGTTAGGTTGCGTGTTGATGCAACGAGGAAAGGTGATAGCTTACGCGTCTAGACAGTTGAAAGTCCATGAGAGTACTTATCCGCCGCATGATTTAGAGCTAGCAGCAGTAGTGCATGCTCTCAAGATATGGAGACACTATCTGTATGGTACTAAGTGTACCATTTACACAGATCATAAAAGCTTAAAGTACTTCCTCGAACAGAAAGAACTGAACATGAGGCAGAGAAGATGGTTAGAACTGATAAAGGATTACGACTGCGACATTAAGTACTATCCTGGTAAAGCTAACGTGGTCGCCGATGCGCTAAGCCGTAAGAATGAGGAAGTCATTGCAACAGTGAAGTCATACCAGTTGATCATGAACTCGAGTTTATTTGAAGAAATCGTCAAGGTGCAATCGGAGGTGCTGGTAGATGAAGGGCTAGTGAAGAAGGAAAGGATTTTCGGTCAGCAAGACGAGTTGATGGAAAACACGCATGGTGTCAAGACTAGGTTTGACCGTATGTGGATTCCACGCCATGGAGATCTCAGAGGTCGAATCTTAGATGAAGCTCATAAGTCAAGGTACTCGATTCATCCAGGAACTACGAAGATGTACCAAGATTTTGAAAAGAGACTATTGGTGGCCAGGAATGAAGAATGACGTGGTAGATTATGTTAGTAGGTGCTTAACTTGTTTACAAGTCAAGGCAGAGCATCAGAAGCCTGATGGAAAGATGCAACCTTTGGAGATATCGGAATGGAAATGGGAACACATCACCATGGATTTCATAACTAAGCTACCCCGTACAGCTAAGCATCATGATACCATCTGGGTGATTGTGGACCGTTTGACCAAGAGTGCTCGCTTTCTGCCTATACAAGAGGCTATCTCGTCATAAACGTTAGCAAACTTGTTCATTAAATAGGTTGTATCTAAGCATGGAGTACCGTTATTTATTGTGTCTGATAAAGATACTCGTTTTACTTCGAGGTTTTGGAAGAAGTTCCATGAAGCCATGGGAACGAGATTGAACATTATTATAGCATATCATCCTCAAACAGATGGACAGTCTTAAAGGACGATCCAAACCCTTGAGGGTATGCTACGTGCTTGTGTTTTTTAGACTTTGGAGGAAGTTGGGATGACCATTTGGATCTGGCAGAGTTCTCTTATAACAACAACTACCATTCTAGTATTAGTATGCCACCGTTTGAGATGTTTTACGGTAGACGATGTAGAAACCCGGTATATTGGGGAGAGATTGGTCAGAAAGAGATGAGAAGCCTAGAGGTTGTGCAAGAAGCCTCATCGAAGCTCGATCAGATCAAAGCAAGAATGAAAGCTGCTCAAGACAGACAGAAGTCCTATGCTGATAAGCGGAGACGACCGATTGAGTTCAATGTTACAATGTGATGCTCAAGGTCTCGCCTTGGAAGGGGATCATTCGTTTTAGGATGAGAGGAAAGTTGAGTCCAAGGTATATTGGACCGTTTAAGATTATAGACCGCATTGGTGAGGTGGCTTATAAGCTGGATTTACCTGATGAGTTAGAAGGAATTCATTAAACCTTCCATGTTTCTCACTTGAGGAAATGTCTAGCTGATGACATGTCTCACGCGCCGTTAATGGACATTGAGGTGGATGAACAACTGAACTAAATTGAGCAACCGATAGAGATTGTTGATCGCAAGGAGAAGTAGCTTCGTCACAAGGTTATACCTTTGGTGAAAGTAATATGGAAGCACCGCAAGGGATCAGATGCTACCTGGGAGGCTGAGGATGAGATGCGAAAGTTCTACCCTAGTTTATTTAGGTAATAGTTAGGTTTCGGGGACGAAACCTCTTTAAGGAGGGAAGACTAGTAACATCCTAAAATTTTCATATTTAATAAAGAAAGTTACGTTTAGTGATTTCGCGTTAATAATTAATAGAGAAAAGATCATGGGCTTAGATTAATCAAGATGGGATTATGGATAAGATGGACTTAGGGTCCATGGGCCTTAGGAGTATAAATACTCCCTTAAACCACCCTTAAACCCTAGACCCTCATTTCTTTCCATCCTAATCTCTACACACTCCAAACACACACCACCCCATATCCTGCCGCGAGTGAAAAACGAGATCAAGCGAACATCGGTTTTGGTAGATCTTTGTTATACGAGTCATATACAAGGTTTAGAGTCCACAAACAAGATAACCGAGAACGAAGAACACATAAAGGTAAGCCTTTTTATCTTTAAAAGTTTACGTTTTATAGACGTTTAGTCTTGGAACTTAGAACAAGAGTAGATCGGGCATGAGCGAAGCGTAAAGTAACGAACTTGATGATAAAACGAACCTAACGAACCCACGAACATAAACGGCTTGTTTAAAATGAAACCCTAGATCTATTCTCTAACGTTCACCATAAAGGTTCGTGCTTTATGTTACAAACGGGTCAAGATTGGACCGCAAACGGTCAAGGGAACGTTTAGGACTAAGGCAAAATCATAAAATGTGTATTGATGTTATGAAATGTGCGACGAAGCGAACCCGCGAACAGCAGACCACGAACTTCGCCTGTGTATAAGATCGTTGTGGTATAAGTTCGCTACTGGGTAACTTCGCCACTCAAGTTCGCCTTCAGCTAAGTTCGCCCACTGATATGTTCGCTTAACATACAAGTTCGCTGAATGTTAAGTTAAGTTCGCTTAAGATTAAGTTCGCTTAACATGTATGTTCGCTTACATTTATGTCCGCTCATAAATACAAGGTAACGAATCGGATGGCAAATCAGAATTAATTCGTTATGAAGAATGAGCATATGAATTAGAAAATAAATTAAAATCCTAGTGGAAAATACGTTAAGACAGTAACGAAAATAAAATTTTTGACGATTCAAAATCCTAATGGAAAATTAATTAACGATTCAAAATCCTAATGGAAAATGTGTTAAGATACTTAATAAAAATAAATTTTTCCAAGCTGACCTGACAGCTGTAACCCCAGTGAGGGGCTCTGCCCCTTGGACCCCGCTAGGGCCTGCCGCCCCTAGAACCCATCTGCCAGGGGCGCTGCCCCCGGACCCCCGTTCGTTGAGGGTAATAGTTAAACTAGAAAGACGATATGTGTAATGTCACACCCCGACTTAGGGCCTAGGCGTATGACCACAAGTTGGTACCTGTTTTGTAAATATATCAGAGTTTATGGGTTAATTTTAGCGGAAGACTTTAGGTTGAATATAATATTAATTTACATTGAAAATTTACTCTGGGATTAAATACCCGAGTATTTGTTTACAAAATATATGTATTCATATTACAAGGACTTTATATTAAAACGGAGCCATCTTGTACGCGCTTCTATCTTCAATAAGACTCCAATCCTTGTTAACGCTACTTAAGCTTAATTACCTGCAATGGGTTAGAAACATACGTCAGCAATATGCTGGTGAACACGTATGACTCAATAAAACATTTGAATGACAATATAATACAAATATAGTTTTCTCTACAAGCTCAGCAGAAGCATTTCTACTTCTGGTCTATGTACCACTGCCCACACACACAATTGTTCCCGAGCCATGTATCCCTTACTGGGAGACTAGTTATGACCATTAGCCCGCGGCCACGTAGCCTTAGAATGATTAGGCTGAACGGTTATGTTTGGATCCTGACACATGTGTATTCGGTCTGAGTTGATTTTATTCTCCAATTTGTATTATAACGTTTTAGAGATCACTTAATCCAATGTAAACATTGACTGACTCGTTAAGACAAACACCCGTTCATCTTATCGAGTATAAATATATTTTGACTGATTAAAAAGGTTAACGTATTCACGTTATAAAAGGTTTGAACGTATTCACCTGTACCGTCGGTGTTGAAAACGGTGACTGATTGATTGATTGTGAATGATACTTAACCTATACATAAATAGGTTCATATGAATGTTTTGAATGATGTTAAGCTATGATTGTATGCTTAACCTTGAAATCGTTTATCCTTGATTGTGAATGAAAATACTTGTTTTATGTGACGTTTGATATAGCATGCTTTGGCCTAATAGGTTCTATCACGTTGGTAAGTTTCTCCAGGTAAGTAACGGGTCCCTCGGTTGATAGGGATTTATACGAATTACTTTTCCTTAGGAAAGAAACTTACTACTAGTGATATCCCCCTTCCAGTTACTACATGCCCGTCAAAATATATCTTTTGTTTAATATTACTTAATCATGAAGTAACATCTTATGAAAATGTAACATCCCAAAATTTCTAAAAATAATATTTAATATATTATTTATTTATGATGGAAAAGTTTACTTGAGTTAGTAGAGAATTAATAAAATAATAAGGATGGAAGGATAAGTAGGCTAATTAGATGGAGTTAATTATGGACCAAATAGGAAATATGGGCCTAAGGTCCATGGGCTTAAGGGAGTATAAATACCCCTTAAAACCCTAATCCTTTCTATTTTCATACATCTCCACACCATAGCCTCCACCATCAAAACACACACTTAACCCAATTCCCGTTTTTGAGAAAACCACCCACAAAGACACAACGATTCTTGGAGATCTAGCCATTGGATCGGTCTCAAATTTTAACTGAGTGTTAATGGCATATAAATGAAGATTTCCACCAATTAGATCTTCGATCAGAGGTCTGGATGTCTAATTTTTATTATCAAAACCGTAGCAGCTCAATAATGACGATTCTGGCCGCTGTTCGGCTTTTCCGACGACTGTAGCTGTGATTTCTGGTGAAGGAGAGCTGATGGGTTTGTAGATCGGGGCGAGACGATTCCGTGGCCGCTTGAGTCACTCAAATCCGAGTTCGTTTGATATGGTTTTGGTCTATTCGAGTGATTCGAATATAAACATCAAAGGTACGTTTTCGTTAAAAATGTTTATTTTTCATGAACGGATTTACATGAAAGTTGGTAGGATTATAGCTCGGGTCTAGAAAAATCGTAAAGTTGCAAACTTGAAGATTAAAATGGACTTAACGAACTCATGGTTATGAACGGCTCGCTTAAAATAAACTTTAGATCTAGTATTGAACGTTTTTAGCTTAAAGGTCCAAACTTTATACTTTTCCGGGCCGAGTTATACCCGATATCGATCAGGGGAATGTTCACGGGGTTGGTTAATATCAATTTAAGGGGTTACACGTTAAAACGAAGATGATTATGAGGGTTGAGAAAGAACCCGTAGCTGCTGCTGTTAGTTCGACTACGGATAAGTTCGCCTATATTAAGTTCGCTTATATCGAAGTTCGCTTATATCTAATTTCGCTTATATCTAAGTTCTCTTAAATCTAAGTTCGCTTATATCTAAGTTCGCTTATATTGAGACCCGGATACATGGCGACTTGTATATGTAGACATATATGTGTACATACGTGATGGTTTCCACTGTAAGGAATAAAGAGATAAAATAAAATAAAGGGGAAACCATTAAAATGCTAAGTAGAAGTAATCTAACACTAGGTCGTTAGATTAGATTAGATGAGTATTGATACGTGTAACTTATACAGTCAGCCGAGCTCAGTTGAAGAAGGGATTAACAATTGGAGAAAGAAGCAGAGTTCAGGTGAGTTTCTAGCCCCACTCCTTGTTATGTTTTTCAAGGCTGTGTGCATACTCGATGTGATTAGTTAATACACTTACCTTAAGTGGTATGTTTATGCCATATATGATATAAGTGATAGATATGAATGATTGATTGTCGGTGCGTGAACGATTTTCGGATATTGCGCGTACTGTCAGGTTATAAATAAAGGTATGAATATTATATATGGAAGATGTATGAACATTACAAATGAACACTTGTCGGGGCGTGAACGATCTTCGGATATTGCACGTATCGACAAGGGGTATGGTTGTTAAATGAATGATGTGAAGAACGCCTAGAGTGTTCTTATGATATGAATTGTATATGTGGAGTATATGTATGCAGGTACAGGAATGGTATGTGAGTTCTACGTCCAACGTAGTAAGTCAGGATGGCGAATCCCTCTAACTTCGGTTGGACATAGATTTGGCAGGTGATGGCGTAGTTAAGGACTGCGGGCCTTATACGTAATATAGATGAAAGATGTAAACGTGGATAGAGACAGCGGGCCTTATACGTGCTATAGGTATAGACGTCAACGTAGATAAGGACTGCGGACCTTATACGTATTGTAGATAGGCGTCAGCACAGGAAAGGACTGTGGACCTTATACGTGCTATATTTGTGTTATGGTAGCATAAGGAGGACCACGGACCTCGTACGTGCTATGGTTTAGGATTGCAACATAGGGAAGGACTGAGGACCTTGTACGTGTTGTTAATATAGGATGGTATAGGGAAGGACTGCGGACCTTGCACGTACCATAATTTGTGAACATAGGTAAGGACTGCGGACCTTTTAGGTGTTCACGACCTTGAGGATAGGTATAGACGGCGGACTATGAACGTACTCTCGGTAGTCTGAGGTTAGTGATTGTAGATATGTATGTATGTATGGTAGTAGGGTAATTGATTAAGTATGGATATATATCTTCGGATATGTATGTATGTATGATATACGTATGTATTGTGTGTCGCCTGATTAACTAGAACTCACTCAGCATAGCTGACTTTTAGTATGCACGCAGGTATACATGTTTATCGAGATGGCATGAGGATGACACATGGCATGGATTGAGTGGATGGCATCTGAAGATAGAAGAAATGATGTTTTAAATATGTGGTTTTACGTTGTGGTTTAAAAGGAAGGATTGAATGTTTCATAATAAATGATTGTTTTTATATTCCGCGAAAGTTTTAATAAACTCTGATTTGTAGAACTGTGTTTATGAGTAAATTTGACGCTAAAGTAGGGCTACCGGGAACGGTGCCTTACAGAAAACTTGATTGTGAATGAATGTTTGTAAAATACGATTAAGGTTAAAGGCCATAGCCTCGATTGATAGTCTAAGCTATAATTCAAATAACTTAAACATAACTCCTACCTTAAAATCCGATGCTTAGATTGATAATAAGAAAAAGGCAGGATCTTGATCTACTTTCTTAAGTGATTGCTACTTGATTATAACTTTGTTTCTTGCCCGAAATACGAGAAAGCAGCACGTCGGCTTGTTACGGCAACGGGGCACGCCTTTCTAGGTTAAGTGTGTGAAAAATGGAGGTGTGTTTGGGATGAATGAAGCTCATGCCCGTCACCCCCTTTTATAGGCGATTTTGGACCCCATCGCGGTACGCGATGGGTTACTTAGGACCCGTCGCGTACCGCGACGCCGCAATTTTACGCCGCCTTATGCGGTGGTGACACATGGCCTGTCATATTGTGCCACGTGTTGACACGTCATTGGACTCGTGTCCGGTGACTCACCAAGCCCATTGCGCTATGCGATGGGTTAAGACTTACCCCGTCGCGTATCGCGATGAGTTCATATTTTCAGAATTTGCATTTTTAGTCCCTATACTTTCTAAGTTAGTATATTTAGGCTTAAATTCATAGGGTAAAAGACTTGGTGTTACATACTCCCCACCTTTTGAATAATCTCGTCCTCGAGATTTATTGGAATAGATAGGGATACTTCTTTTTCATTTTTGACTCGAGTTCCCACGTATACTCGGGTTTCTCGTCTTGAATCCCATTTGACTTTCACGAGCTTGAGTCGTTTGTGCTTGATAAACTTGATCATACTGTCTTCTATTTGAATAGGTTGTTCCACAAACTTAAGCTTCTCATTGATCTTAACATCTTTCAATGGCATAGCAAGAGTTTCATCGGCTAAACACGCATAGATTGGAAACGTGAAACACATCGTGAATACCCTTCATTTCATCGGGTAACTCTAATCGGTAAGCAACTTGTCCGATTCTATCAAGTATCTTAAATGGTCCCACAAAACGTTGACTCGGCTTCCCTTTCTTCCCGAACCTTACTACACCTTTCCAAGGCGACACTTTCAATAACACTCTATCACCTTCTTTAAACTCCAATGGCTTGCGACGAACGTCCGCATAGCTCTTTTGTCTATCTCTTGCTGCCTTTAATCGTTCTCGAATTTGTATAACTTGATCAGTGGTTCTTTGAACAATTTCGGGTCCTGACAACTGACTATCACCTGTTTCTGACCAACATACAGGTGTTCTACACTTACGCCCATACAATGCTTTGAATGGTGCTGTTTGGATACTCGTATGATAACTGTTATTGTACGAGAATTCCATCAGCGCAAGATGAGTGTCGCAACTTCCTCCTAAGTTGATAACACAGGCACGAAGCATATCTTCCAATGTTTGAATTGTACGTTCACTTTGGCCATCAGTTTGGGGATGATATGCGGTACTTAAGTTAAGTCGAGTCCCCATAGCTTTTTGAAAACTGGACCAAAAATTTGAAGTGAAACGACTATCTCTATCAGAAATGATGGATAGCGGCACACCATGTAAGGATACTATATTTTCGACATATAAGTGTGCTAACTTATCCATACTAAACGTTTCTTGAATTGGAATGAAATGGGCAGACTTGGTAAGTCTATCGACAATAACCCTGATCGCATCATTTTGACGAGAAGTCTTAGGTAACTTCATGATGAAATCCATAGTTATCATATCCCATTTCCATATCGGGATTTCCGGTTGTTGTAGTAATCCTAACGGCTTTTGATGTTTAGCTTTTACTTTAGAACACGTCAGGCATTTAGCTAAATACAAAGCAATGTCTTTCTTCATCCAGATCCACCAATAATCATCTTTTAAATTATGATACATCTTGTCACTTCCCGGATGCATCATATACTTTGACTTGTGTGCTTCTTCTAAAATCTTATCTCTCAGACTTCCGACCATTGGTACCCAAATCCTAGTACCAAGTCTAAGGATTTCGTCACTTCCTTTTATCAATTGGTCAATTGTGCCGTTTTCTTTTTCAGCCTTAATATTTCCTTCTTCCAGTGCCAACTTCTGAGCTTCTTTGATCTGACTAGCTAAATCAACTTTAAGTTCCAATCTGAGAGCTCGAACTCTCTTGGGCTTTTCATGTTCTTTTCTACTTAAGGCGTCAGCCACTACATTGGCTTTCCCTTCATGATATATGATCTCACAGTCATAATCATTAAGCGTTTCCATCCAACGCCTTTGTCTCATGTTCAACTCTTTTTGATCAAATATATGCTTCAAGATTTTGTGATCAGTGTATACTGTGAATCTTACACCATACAAGTAATGTCACCATAACTTCAACGCGAAGATTATAGCACCCAATTCAAGGTCATGCATGGTGTAATTCCTTTCATGCACTTTCAATTGTCTTGAAGCATAAGCTATCACTTTCTTCTCTTGCATTAAAACACATCCCATTCCTGTGTGTGAGGCATCACAGTAAATGGTAAAGTTTTCTAGCCCATATAGCAAATCCAGAATCGGTGCATTGGTTAACTTTTGTTTTAGTGTTTCAAATGCTTCCTCTTGCTTCGGTCCCCATTCAAACTTAATTGCTTTCCTTGTAAGTGAAGTTAATGGAACAGCTATTCGAGAGAAGTCTTGAATGAATCTTCTATAGTATCCGGCTAAGCCTAGAAAACTTCGGACTTGAGTCGGTGTCTTGGGTTTCTCCCATTTGGTTATAGCCTCAATCTTTGCTGGGTCTACTTGAATACCTTTCTCATTTATAACATGACCAAGAAATTGTACTTCGGACAACCAAAATTCACACTTGGAGAATTTGGCGTATAATTTCTCGTTTCTTAAGGTTTCAAGTATGATCTTGAGGTGAACTTGATGATTGTCTTTGGATTTTGAATAAATAAGAATGTCATCGATGAAAACAATAACAAACTTGTCCATATATGGCTTGCAAATCCGATTCATCATGTCCATAAAAGCTGTCGGAGCATTAGTGTATGCCCCCCGGGGCGTCGTTGATCGATACGAGATCCGCACGATGTCTAGGAGTGCGGAATCTTCCTAGACTCGTTTATGGTGTTGGAGACGAAGAACACGATTACACACAAACAAATACACGAATGGGATAAAATGAATCTGCAGATCCTTCATATAATAACCTAACCACGTTACATACCGAACAAAAACAAAAACACGGCCGACCCGAGGTGAGCTCTACCTCGGGTCTGCCCACACGACACTCTCTTTCTGTTTTTCCCTAGACAATGACAACTACACAAAACACTCTCACTTTTCTGGATACTAAACCCTAAACAAGACACACATATATATAGATAACCAACTTCGCGGGCTTGGGCTTGGGCCTGTAGGCGAAGTTGTCCTAACTTCGCCAATGGAGAAGTTGTTCTAACTTCGCCTATGGTGAAGTTGTTCTAACTTCACCACTTCGTCTCCGCTGGTCAGAATTGCATAGCGACGGTCACAAAATGCACCAACAGACTCCCTTTTGACCGTTGCTCTCAATTCTAACAAACACAAAAGATCATCTGTTACAAAACATGCACCAACAAACACCCCCTTAACTGATGATCTTCTGTTTTCTTCTTCTGGTAGGACTCGATTGCACTTGATCTTCAAACTTGAACTTCACATATACATGCAACATCCATCCTGTCTTCAACCAGCCGTGTCTGAAACTGTCTTGTAGCTCCACAAATCTACCAATCACCCGGCGTCTTCCATATCAGATCTCCCCTTCAGTGTAAGCTCCTCCGAACTATATCTATCGAGATCTTTGACCTGCATCCCCGTGCCTAATCGATCATCTCAACCAACACATGAAGTTCTTCCTAACTTCACCAACACGTGAAGTTGTGCTCCCTCCACAACTTCACCCAACTAGTCGGAATTGCATAGTAAGATAAGGTTCAATCTTCAACTACTCAATATCAAGTGATCAGTTTCATCATAAAACCACCTTGACAGAATCTAACACACATGACCATTAATAAATCCGAAGCATCTTCAATCACCAGGGATAACGATCAAGAACTTAAACAATTTAATTCCCGATTAAATCCAACTTGTTCCAAAATTTTCACCTTAATAAATAAGCATCCCGGATGCTCGTATCCCACGTTTTCAGGATCCAATTCTCGAATGCCTTGAAAATAACATAAATAATATGCTCTGACCGCAATCCAGTAATGACGAAAACCCGAATAAAATTTGACTTTCTTCAGTTGGTCAACCTCGAACAACACTTATTTCTTGGCCCAAAAACACCCAAATATGTGTCAATATCCAGTTTCAATCAATATCCCAATCGCAACTTCAACTCCATATCCAGAGTTGACCCGTATTTGTTCACACGTAAGACCAAGAGAAACCAATTGTCTCTCTTTATTGGAACAACATTTTCGGTTTCAAAATAATCTTGTACACCTGGCCATACAGACGAAAACTCCAATCAATTTTTTAAAAAAAATTTTTTTTTACTTCGCCAAAAGTCAACTGCGCCAAAAAGTCAACTTCGCCAAAAAGTCAACTTCGCCAAAAGTCAACTTTACCAAAAGTCAACTTCGCCAAAACCCTAAAATTTCAGCAGCAACTTCGCCTAAACCCTATAACTTCGCCGACTACGGCTGTTCGGCCAAAAACACATCAGAAACGGGCCAGAAACACCAAAACACAGATCTCGAACCGTAGCATAAGAGCCTAAGGCT
Organism: Bidens hawaiensis; assembly: GCF_021521415.1. Taxonomy (NCBI): domain Eukaryota; kingdom Viridiplantae; phylum Streptophyta; class Magnoliopsida; order Asterales; family Asteraceae; genus Bidens; species Bidens hawaiensis. The sequence continues at coordinate 294,182 of NW_027492549.1, forward strand.
CTGATACCACTTGTAGGTCCCCCCGGGGTGTCGCTGATCGATACGAGATCCGCACGATGTCTAGGAGTGCGGAATCCTCCTAGACTCGTTTATGGTGTTGGAGACGAAGAACACGATTACACACAAACAAATACACGAATGGGATAAAACGAATCTGCAGATCCTTTATATAATAACCAAACCACGTTACATACCGAACAAAAACAAAAACACGGCCGACCCGAGGTGAGCTCTACCTCGGGTCTGCCCACACGACACTCTCTATCTATTTTTCCCTAGACAATGACAACTACACAAAACACTCTCACTTTTCTGGATACTAAACCCTAAACAAGACACACATATATATAGATAAACCAACTTCGCGGGCTTGGGCTTGGGCCTGTAGGCGAAGTTGTCCTAACTTCGCCAATGGCGAAGTTGTTCTAACTTCGCCTATGGTGAAGTTGTTCTAACTTCACCACTTCGTCTCCGCTGGTCAGAATTGCATAGCGATGGTTACAAAATGCACAACAATTAGTGAGTCCAAAAGGCATAACGGTGAACTCATAATGTCCGTATCGGGTTCAAAATGCTGTTTTAGGGATATCTTCTTATTGCACCTTCAATTGATGGTAACCCGATCTTAGGTCAATCTTGGAAAAACAACTTGCTCCTTGAAGCTGATCGAACAAGTCGTCGATTCTTGGTAATGGATACTTGTTCTTGATCATGACCTTGTTCAGTTCCCGGTAATCTATACACATTCTCATCGATCCGTCCTTCTTTACGAACAAAATTGGGGCTCCCCACGGTGACGAACTCGGTCGTATAAACCCTTTCTCCAAAAGCTCATCTAATTGCTTCTTTTGTTCTTTCATTTCTGTAGGTGCTAGACGATAAGGTGATTTTGCTATTGGTGAAGTTCCTGGCATGAGGTCGATCTTGAACTCCACTTCTCTATCAGGCGGGGCTCCTGGTAACTCATCAGGAAATACATCTTGAAATTCGGACACGATTGGTACTTCCTCCATCTTCTTTGGTTCGGGTTCTTTGGTTACATAGGCTATGAATACGAGGCATCCTTTACCTATGCAATGACTTGCTTTGATCTTGGAAATGATTCCTACTTTTCCTCTTTCCTTATCTCTGGTTATTTTAATGGTTTTGTTATTATGTGTTCGAATGTCGATGGCTCTATCATTACATAAGATACGGGCTTGATTACACGATAACCAGTCCATACCTAAAACTACATTAAAACCTGATAATGTCATAGGTAACAGTCGTACAGGTATGACGTGATTGGCTAAAGAAATTGTGGCATTATCTAAAGCCTCGGTTATTCTACTTACATTGCCATCAGCTGTCTCGACTTCATAATGTTTATCTAATTTAACTAAGGGCTCATTTAATAGACTACAAAATTTATAATCTATAAAGCTTTGGTTTGCCCCTGAGTCAAATAGTACCCTAGCATAAACATTATTTATAGGAAACGTACCGGTGATAACGTCCGGTATATCAACTACTTTCTGGGTGTCTAGCGTAAAGACACGAGCGTTTCCTTTCTTGGCATCGGTCTTCGCACCGCTGCCACTTGCACCAACCATCATCGTTGTTGGTTTCTTCTTCGGACACTCATTACTATAATGTCCCTTCTCTCCACACACGAAACATTCCACTGTTTTTCTTGTGCAATTTGCTTCCACATGACCCGGTATCTTGCAAAAATTACATGTAACCGAGTTGTTTGGTCGAAGACATCTTCCATAGTGTCTCCTACCACATGTCTTGCAAATGGGGCGACTATACACAAATCCCCCTTCTCTTTTCTTTTCTGGTTTCTTCATCTTTCCACCCACACTCGTTTTTCCATCATACTTCTTCTTCTCATCCCGGTTCCTAAGAATCCCATCTATCAGATATCCGGCCAACTCCATAGCAGATTCCGTCGTGGATGGCATATCTGAGCGAACTAAGTCACGGATTTCTATTGGCAACCCGTAAATATAGCGCGTCACTTTATTGATTTCAGGAGTGATCAGATGAGGCACAATTCTACAATACTCAAGAAACTTGGTGTTATATTCCTTGAGATTGGTTCCCACAACTTTGTGATTCCAGAGTTTAGTCTGAATCTGATCCATTTCGTTGATTGGGCAAAACTTCTTTACTATCAAGGCTTTAAAAGTTGCCCAGTCCAGATTGTATAAGCTTTCTCTACCCTTGATTCCAATCAGGGTATTCCACCACTCTAATGCCTCCCCCTTGAACATCTAGGAGGTATATTGCACCTTCTCACTTTCCGTACACTTGCTGATCAGCACAAAAAATTCCATCTCCTCCAACCATCGGAGGGTGTGTATCGCTCCCTTATCCCCATGGAACTCTTTGGGGTTATGAACTTTGAACACCTTGAAATCACAACCTTCATGTATCTTTAATTTCTTCGTTTTCTCATGGAGGTTGTTTACAGCGGTGGAGCTTTCATCACTAGTTTCTTTCTTTTCGGTTCTTTCTCTTTCTTACTTTCTTTCTTCTCTTATTCCTTTTTAGATTCTTTCTTTGATTATCTTTTCAAAGTAGCAGATTCGCTCTTACTTCGACTTGTTCTTTTGTTAGAATGCGAGGCGGTACGACTTTGATCATTTTTCAATATTACATAGATTGGATTCACAGCCTCTTTTATTAGATCACGGATACCAAGCACATAATTTTGTGGTATGGCTTGTATATTTTCCGCAGTTGCTTTTTCTTGCAAAATTTTCTCAATTGTCTTTCCTTGATTGTTTACTTGAGTTTCTTGATTACTGTTTGCTTCAGACATGTTGTTACATGAATAAAACAAAATTTCAGAAAAGCCACACTTTATAATACATTATTTATCTTACAAAAAAAAAGATCATAACAACTATACATAGCTACGATTTCTAATCCTTAATCCATTTTGTAACAAGACTTTTCATCTTGTCACATTTCTTGGAAATCTTTCTCCCTATTCTCTTTTTATCCACTTTCTCGTTTCTCAGCTCATCCATCACCGAATTTGGCGGGTTCGGATATCCCGTTGGTGCGGATGCGGCTGGAAAGAGATAAGCGTTCTCTTGTGGATAGAGATACAGGTTAGCAACATATGCATTTCTTCATCGGGGATATTATTGGTATAAAATTCCTCGATGAGATTTGCCTCCTCCCGAATCTCTTTTGCTTGTTGGGAGATTGAAGGTCTCGGTCCTAAGTATGGAGGAAAATCAAGATTCTTGTCCTCCTCTTCCTCGGGATCTTCCTCGGATTCATAAGGATTCTTGATTGGTGATTGAACTAATCTATTTTTGTATGGTAAGATGACCCTCATCTTTGGCTTACGACTTGGTTCAGCAATGGTCGGTGGGATCTGGTATTGATAACTCGGTGGTGGTGATCCAAATTGCACTCTCCTTTGATCAGAGTGACAATTCATCCAGTTTGACGACTCCGATTCAGTTTCTTGTTTGATTTTACTCTGCACCTCCTGCTCCTCGAAAGGATGGTATGTTGGGATGTCGGAGGGGTAATACTGGGGAACGTTGTCCTTGGTATTGTCAGAGATTTCGATTGGACATTGTTGAATGCGTGGGAGATACATGGGTTGGCTCCCATACGGTATCACCAGATTGATTGGTTGATCGCGATTGAAAAAGCTAGTGTAGTAACTATTGCTACTTTCCATATCAGATGGTTCGTGAATGATTGTCGGTTTTGATCGAATGGCTACTCGTTGTCTACAACCAAAGTAGTTAGTATAAGACATATGCACTTTAATTAGATTAGGGATAGGGGGTTTACCAATCCTATCTTATCCCTACGAATAGTAATAACGATGATAATACTGGTTAAAGCCTAGGTACTAATGTTTAATACCTAATTCGCTGAAACCGATGGCTCTGATACCAACCTGTCACACCTCGACTTAGGGCCTAGGCGTATGACCATAAGTTGGTACCTGTTTTGTAAATATATCAGAGTTTATGGGTTAATTTTAGCGGAAGACTTTAGGTTGAATATAATATTAATTTACATTGAAAATTTACTCGGGGATTAAATACCCGAGTATTTGTTTACAAAAGATATGTATTCATATTACAAGGATTTTAAATCAAAACGGAGCCATCTTGTATGCGCTTCTATCTTCAATAAGACTCCAATCCTTGTTATCGCTACTTATTCTTAATTACCTGCAATGGGTTGGAAAAATACGTCAACTATATGCAGGTGAACACGTATGACTAAATAAAACATTTGAATGATAATATAATACAAATATAGTTTTCTCTACAAGCTCAGCAGAAGCATTTCTACTTCTTGTCTATGTACCATTGCCTTACACACACAATTGTTCCCGAGCCACGTAGCCCTTACTAGGAGACTAGTTATGACCATTAGCCCGTGGCCACATAGCCTTAGAATGATTAGGCTGAACGGTTATGTTTGGATCCAGACACATGTGTATTCGGTCTGAGTTGATTTTATTCTCCAATTTGTATTATAACGTTTTAGAGATCACTTAATCTCATTTAAACATTGACTGACTCGTTAAGACAAACACCTGTTCATCTTATCGAGTATAAATATATTTTGACTGATTAAAAAGGTTAACATATTCACGTTATAAAATGTTTGAACGTATTCACCTGTACCGTCGGTGTTGAAAACCTTGACTGATTGATTGAGAATGATACTTAACCTATACATAAATAGGTTCGTATGAATGTTTTGAATGATGTTAAGCTATGATTGTATGCTTAACCTTGAAATCGTTTATCTTTGATTGTGAATGAAAACACTTGTTTTATGTGACGTTTGATATAGCATGCTTTGGCCTAATAGGTTCTATCACGTTGGTAAGTTTCTCCAGGTAAGTAAACGGGTCCCTAGGTTGATTGGGATTTATACGAATTACTTTTCCTTAGGAAAGAAACTTACTACTAGTGATATCCCCCTTCCAGTTACTACATGCCCGTCAAAATATATCTTTTGTTTAATATTACTTAATCATGAAGTAACATCTTATGAAAACTTGATTGTGAATGAATGTTTGTAAAATACGATCAAGGTTAAAGGCCATAGCCTCGATTGATAGTCTAAGCTATAATTCAAATAACTTAAACATAACTCCTACCATAATTCCGATGCTTAGATTGATAATAAGAAAAAGGCAGGATCTTGATCTACTTGCTTAAGTGATTGCTACTTGATTATAACTTTGTTTCTTGCACAAAATACGAGAAAACAGCACGCCGGCTTGTTACGGCAACGAGCACGCCTTTCGTGGTTAAGTGTGTGAAAAATGGAGGTGTGTTTGGTATGAATGAAGCTCATGCCCGTCACCTCCCTTTTATAGGCGATTTTGGACCCCATCGCGGTACGCGATGGGTTACTTGGGACCCGTCGCGTACCACGGTGCCACAATTTTATGCGAACTTATGCGGTGGTGACACGTGGCCTGTCATATTATGCCACATGTTGATACGTGTCCGGTGACTCACCAAGCCCATCGCGCTACGCGATGGGTTAAGACTTACCACGTCGCGTATCGCGATGAGTTCATATTTTCAGAATTTGCATTTTTAGTCCCTATACTTTCTAAGTTAGTATATTTAGGCTTAAGTTCATAGGGTAAAAGACGTGGTGTTACATGTAGTGACAGTCTATTACGTATAATTATTATACAGTTAGTCGTGCACAGCTCAAGAGGGGAATAACGATTAACGGTGAACGTAACCGAGTTCAGGTGAGTTTCTAGCCCCACTTCCTTGTTATGTTTTCGGGGCTATGTGCATACTCGATGTGATAGTCAATACACTTATCTTAGGTGGTAAGTGTATGCCTTGCATAATTTATATATGACGATTGCTTGACGGTGCGTGAACGATCTTCGGATATTGCATGTGCCGTCAAGTGTTAGTTAAAGGTATGATTGTTATCTATGATGTACGAACGACGTATGTATGAATATGTATGATGTATGAACAATCTATGTATGAAATGTTGATGGTACGTGAACGCTCTTCGGAGATTGCACATATTGTCAAGGAAAGTATGTAAACGACAGGTATGTTATAGTAGCACGAATGTAGGGAACCGACCCTAATAATATCGGCGAATGAAGGGAACCGACCCTAATAGTATCGGCGAATTTAGGGAACCGACCCTAATAATATCGGCGAACGTAGGGAACCGACCCTAATAATATCGGCGGAGGTTATATGGAGGAATGCTCTTTAAAACGTATATGTATGAATGAAAGTATGTATGTAAGTACGAAAGAAAGAATGAAAGTACGTATGTAAGTAAGTGTGTAAGACAATATGAAGGTACGTACCTCCGGGTGCATATGCTAGTATGTGAATGTATTGTATGTCGCCTGATTAACTAGAACTCACTAAGCGTAGCTGACTTTTAGTATGCACGCAGGTGAGTAGAATGAGGCAACTTACTTGAGGGGAAGCACATAGCATGGATTTGAAGTCTTATGTTATGATGTTTTTAAAAGACAATGTTTTAAGTTTAAATGATTTGAATGTTCGTTAAAGACAAGAATAATGGATATGTAATATATTGGTTGAAGTTTATTATTTCCGCGAAAGTTTTAATTAACTCTGATATTTAAACGGTGTTTATGAGTAAATCCAACACTAAAGTAGGGCTACCGGTAATGGGGCCTTACATATATATTATATATATAGAGAGAGAAGATAGAATACAATAATGGCTTCACGTACATTATGTACAAGAATACTTATATTCATGAAATCGATCCACGAAATCACATCACAAGATCTCGAAATTGTCAATACATATCCAATCATTGGTTCACCGAAATAAACAATATTGGATCGTTAATCGATCAATTTTTTACTTTTTTTCACGAAAACCGTTTTTTGAGCGTTTTAGGTTTTCGGCTGAGCATTTTCGTTTTTTTGCATTTGATTGTGTCGCGTACCTATCGCACGTTAAACAATTATTGTACATTAATCATCCCCTATAAATATATATATATATATTATATATATAGTGAAAAGATCCAATACATTAATGCTTAACGTACATTACGTACGCGAATCCATTTTTTCACGAATCGATCCATGAAATCACATCCAAACATCTCGGAATCGTCAATACATATCCAATCAATCATTTGTTCACCGAAAAAACAGTTTTGGATGGTTAATCAATCAAATTTTCAATTTTTTCACGAAGACCGTTTTTTGAGCGTTTAAGTTTTGTGAGCCTTTTTTTAGTGTTTTAAGGTTTTGCCTTTGAGCATCTCGCGTACCTACCGTACGTTAAAGCATTAACGTACAGTAACTGCACTATATATATATATGGGATGGTTCATGAGAGAAATGATATTACTGCGAAAAATAAATATGGGTCACCAGTTTTGTTTTAGGTTTTAAATGCTTAAAGATAAATAAAGAAAATATAAATGTATTCTCTTTCTTCAATTAATATAACTAATAACTCATAATAGTTATTTATTTAATTAATATGACTATTCAAATTATTATAATTGAAAAATATAAAGAACTCATTTATTTTTATAACTTATTTTTTGTCTCTTGAAATTTTATCCTACACAAGTACAATTTATTAATACATTATAATTTCTTTCTATCCAAAACCAATTTCTTCCAACTCAACATATCAATATTCATCAACATGTAATTGTGATAAATATTACAAAAAAACTATTTTACACGTATTTGTATTAAATATTAACAAAAAATATACAACCTACACAAAAACATATAACCTACACTTGTTTTAAGAATAAGAAAACAAATAATCTACACACGAAAAACATATATACCTACACACAAAAATCATAATCGATAAAATACACACGCACACGAAAATATATAACCTACGCACGAAAAACATATAACATATACATGAAAATTTTATCTTACACAAAAATACAATTTATTCATATATTAAAATTTCTTTTTATTCAAAACCAATTTCTCCCAACTCAGCATATCAATATCCATCAACACGTAGTTACATTGTGATGAATAATACAAAATCTATCTTACACATGTTTGCATTAAATGTCAATAAAAAATATACAACCTATACAAAAACATATAACATACCCTTGTTCTGAGAATAAGAAAACATATAACCTATATACGAAAAACATATAACATACGCACCTGTACGATATGTGTATCTTTGTGTAGTTTATATAATTGTTGATGTCGAATTACATATGTAAGTTTTATGTTTTTTTTTTGTTTTACGTTTTTATTGCTCAAAACAAGTGTAGGTTATATAATTTTGTGTATGTTGTATATTTATTGTTTATATTTAATAGACACATTTGTATGATATTTGTTATTATTATTAATGAAAGTAATTTTTATAGGCATATCAATTGAAAAAAAATATATATTATGTTATGATATTTATTGTTAAAAATTACGCTGATGTATGCTAATAAATTGAGTGGAAAGAAATTATTTTTTAATATAAAGATATAGTATTATATGAATAAATTGTATTTTTATTGAATAAAATAAAGAGCGTGTAAATAAAAATAAATTAGTGTTTTTATCTTTTTAATTATTATAGTTAAATTAGTTAGATATATTAATTAAAGAGAGATTTATTATGGTTTTATTAGTTGTATTAAGTGAAAAGAGAGCGTGCATTTATTGTTGTATTTACATCTTGCTATTGAGTTTTTTTTACTAAAATAGGGTTGAAAGAAAAACTATTTAATAAAATAGGTGATTTGAAAACTAATCACTAAAATGAGTATTTTTTAAAAACTTTTTATCTCTCCAAATTTCATTTAACAAAAACTTATCCATTAAAAACGAAAAGAAAAATAAGAGTTATGTAAGAATAATTTGATAAAATGAAAAGAGAACAAATAATAAAAATACCTGTGCCGATTTCACTTTTGTGATTTAAGAGCAGTCAATAATATAATTAAAGATATTGAACTATTTAAGGCACTCGTTCTTTTTTTCTATGTAGTGATAGTATAATAACTAGTGGAAGTCTTCGCGTGGCATGAAGAAAATTCAGTGAGTATTAATTCCGTTCGTTAGGTATTGACACTTTTTACTGATGTTATTCGGTAGAAACTGATCTGGTTTGTCACCATATCGGTATGGTACCGACGCCTCATATATCTTATAATACAAAAACAACATTAAAAACGAATATCGGTACCGGTTCAATAATATCAACACACCATCATGTAACATCTCGTTTTCTCGTTTCGGTTAATAAAATGAAAACACGAGTTATTGTGAGTCAGGCTAGTGTTGGGTTAAATAGATATGGGTTATGGACTTGGATTAAGAAGGAAAGAAGATAAAGACCATGGGCTTAAGCCCATGATCCACAATTATATAAGTCATAATTACCCATTTAATCATTCATTTCACACATATTCCATACACCACCAAAACACACACTTAAGCTCTCTCTCTCTCTCTCTCAAATTTCTATCATTCACTAGCCGAACCTAGATAGAAAACCGATCCCGATTCAAGGTAATGATAGTATGATGTTGTATGAACTCAAACACGTTAGATTTAATCACGAAACGACGAACCGGAACCGTTAAACCGTTAAAGTCACGATATCCGGGTTGAATCGGGTATAAACCGAACCTAAGATGAGCTTAGGGGTTACCCTAGCTCAGATCTGGATCGAACGGGATGAAAACGGTAAAAAAACGGTGGAAAACGAGCCAGATCTCGTTTTTCCGGTGAAGCCACGTTTTTCTGGCGGCGGGTACGAGGAAGGTTGTGTCAGAGAATGACCTAACCCTAATCCGTTAACGGAGAGTTAACAAACTAAGGGTGATTCGTCTGATGATTCGTTAAAGGAAGTCTAACGAACTAGACTTAGTTCGTGTTCAAGTTCGTTAACGATAAGTTAACGAACTAGCTCCTAATTCGCTATGACCATTCGTTAAATAGATAACGAATTAGAAAGTCCAATTCGTTACATGGACTGGTTCGTCAAGGGACCAGTTCGTTATAAGGTCCAATTCGTTACAAGGACCAGTTCATTATGATAACCCAGTTCGTTAAGAGCAGTGTAACGAACTAGAAGTTTAACAAAATGACAGAACGGTCCCCGGACTTAGAAAAAGAATGATTTAATTACAAAGAAACCCTTGAACTTTAACTTAGCAAATTAATTAACGATTCAAAATCCTAATGGAAAATGTGCTAAGATACTTAATGAAAATAAAATTTTCCAAGCTAACCTGACAGCTTAACCCCAGCCAGGGGCTCTGCCCCTTGGACCCCGCTAGGGACTGCCGCCCCTAGAACTCCGCTACCAGGGGCGCTGCCCCCGGACCCCCGTTCGTTGTGGGTAATAATTGAACTAGAAAGACGATATGGGTAGTGATAATTAATTGATACGTGTAATTGTTATGCAGTTAGTCGTGCACAGCTCAAGAAAGGGATTACCATAAACGGTGAACGTAACCGCATTCAGGTGAGTTTCTAGACCCATTTCCTTGTTACATTTTCGGGGTTGTGTGCATACTCGATGTGAATGTTATTACACTTACCTTAAATGGTAAGTGTATGTCTTAATGACAAATGTGATAGTTATGAATGTATGCTTGACAGTACGTGAACGACCTTCGGGTATTGCACGTATTGTTAAGGCAAGTATAGTGTAGTATGTATGATATGTATATATGAACAAGGAAGTATGTACGACTATGATATGTATGTTATTAAATGTATGGATGTGATAATGGAGATGATAATGAAAGGTAAGGTAAGGTTAAAGGGTTGCATACCCTAATAACCTGCGGCGGAAATGCCGGGGCGCGAACTGATTGTCACACCTCTCAAGGTACTATCATGCAATATTTAAATGACAATTTCTATTAATTTTAATTCAATTTTCAAATAAATCAAATACAAAATACAACTCATTAAACAAACATTAAACACAAATTTAATTCTTGATTTTATCTTTTCTAACCTAATTCTTCACTAAATCTTCACAAAGTTTTGCAACTAATTCAAGTGATAACCTACATATGCGTATAAAATAGAATTTTGTCAACAACACATGTTAAGTGAGAAACACACCAGTTTAGTTGTACATATAGTATATATAATAAAATACGTAGCTGCAACAAGTCATATGAGAATAACAAATTAACCAAATGAGCAAGTATAACTGAGATGTCGAGAAGCACAAAGGCTAACGACTGGCGTATGATCATACTAGACTGAGATTATGTTGGACCTCTCCGAATGCGGAAGCATACAAAGCAAGTTAGCACATAAACAAGTAAGGTATAAGTTGCAGTTTTGTGTATAAGTATATATGAGAAAGTATATTTACGCATATGTCCCCAAAACGTTGAAACAAGTAAAATAGGGGAATGTGGTACTCACCTCGATAGACGAACAAAAACGAAAAGAGAATATTAGGAATGAAGATTCACGGAAATCACGCGCGTTGACGATAAGGCCTGAATTGATGTTCAAATGATGGTGAAATACAAACGGCAGCCGACGGTCAAAGACGGGATTAAAAACCCAAACAAACGGCGGAGATAATAAAATTAGGTGTGGGGGATCAGTAGGCGACGGGTAAGGGGTTGAGAGGATGCAAGCAATTGAAATATAATACACTCATATGCATAAACCCGATCTAGGTTAAAGCGGTGTAGTATTTTACGAAATCCGAATCAATTTGATTACAATTTCCTAATTAAAAGTGTCAGTACGCCGAATAAGGTAAGAGAATCATAAATCCCAACTGAATTCCTAGTTTATAACGAGTATTTTGCTACAAGAAATTAAACGGGTCATTGAATACGGTTATGGATACATGGATACGGGTAATTAGGTTAATAGTATAATAACTTGACTGATTTTGCAGATAAGCCCCTCTACTATGAAGGTGGAGACATAAATGGATTAAAGCTTAGTTAGGGTTAAACATGTATATGTTACAAAGTAGTTTTATATACATTAATTAAATATCATAAATAAATATTAATAAAATAGTAAATATTCGATAGACACAATGTTTTTCTTGGAAAAATTTTCCGAACATAAAAACAAGTCGGGTAATGAAATTTGGAAAATCCGAGTTGTTACAGTCTCCCCTACTTTAAGGAATTTCGTCCCGAAATTAAAGAATACCATAACAAAACCATAAATTTTGAGGAAAAGAAAATTTTAAAAATAAATTTTAAAAATTTATCATAACACCGAACTTTGAATAGTTAAAATAACGCTCCAAATGCAAATCTGATAAGGGCACTTATATATAGGATGTACCAGCGGCGTATCCACCATGTCCTTATCATGTCTACATTTGTACCATTATTCCAACTATTTTCGATTCTATATTATGACACACAATCTTACGCATCATGATTTCCATGCAAGGACTTCGATAATTATGTTCTGGACCATAATTATTTTCATCGTCAAATGGTCCACATGATTTGTCCCATCGTGTGGATTTACAAAACGTTTGATTAAAGCATGACTTTGAGGAAAACAAAAGTTTTAAGGAGTTTTAAGTTAGAACACTAGAAACTCACCAATGTTTAAAATAATTTCAAAAGTTGTAGTGAATTTTAATGAGCAAAGAAATTTTAAGACGACTTTTAAACGTAAAGATATAAGTATTTAAAATTTAAGAAGGTGTAGGTTCCCAGCCGGATCTACACGGAAATATCTCGTATTACGTAGGTGCGGAATCCCTACGTAAGACGATACGAGTGTTAGACGCGATATACGTTAAACCCAAGTACAAAGACACGTTACAATACTCAATAGACACGTTGTATTGCAACTCCTTTAACACGTGATAGCCAAAATCACAATTACACGTACTGAACCACGTTACAAAATAAGCCGTAGCTAAACATATATATCATTCGACAACTTAGCCTAACATGCTAGGCGAAGTTGTCAATAACTTCGCTTGTTACACATGTTCGCTTATAACAGGCGAACTTGTGAAACAACTTAACTAAAACATAACAAAACCAACTAACACGATTACAGACACTAGATACTGAACTACTGGCATCATGTACCAACAGACTCCCCCTTGGCAGTAGCTTCATATCTTTAACTTCAATCATGTGTCTTGTAATCCCAAAACCCGAGTCACCCGTCTTCAAGCATGAACTCCTTCTCTGACACAAACGGAAACTACTCTCTGATATTTCTTGCCTTCTTCTTTCCATGCCGGAATATAGAATATCTTTTTCTCGTTCAGCACCTGCAAGTCAGCTTGAGACAAATTCATCAAGTGCATTGGATCATAAACTCTCAGCAACTCTTGTTCATCTTCATCCTCCATCACCGCTTCAGCTGTTTCACTATCGACATACCACCATTTCAGATTCTTTAGGACATCCTTGGGCATCCGTTTCATCGGCACTTCTTTTAAACACCGGATCGGCTTATACTTCATTACCATCCAAGGCTTGCCATCAGCTCTCATACCTCTGTCTTTATCTTCAATGAGCTTTCCTTTCTGCGGCTTTAATAAGTCGAACTTTTTCTCTTTGATGCTTTCTTTCCACACGATCTTTCCAATAATCCTAGCCATATTGTCATCACTCCTGTTTATCAACCCCAACTTGGCTAAGTCCTTCACCTCACACTCCGGCAAGGTATTCAACGATCTCAACAATCTCTTGAAGTATTGAACTCCGTCAAAACGTTTAATCACAAACAGCCTCAACTGCTCATCGTATAACCAGCATATAAGAGAAAAAGTTCCGAATGCATATATATCTTTCGATGCATATATATCTTTCCAAATGATAGGCAGAAAAGTGATTACCCAGTCATACACGAGCCCGTGAGTGTTCTGATTCCCGAGAAGATAGTGTGTCAAGAGACTGTAGTGATCCAGATTCGGGACTTGCAGTACTCTACTGTTTGAAGCTATGTAAATCGTTATTTAAATAAAAAAAAATTATTAAGCCTTTTGAAGTCTATTATGTTATACTTATCAATCAAGAGGCAAGAACGAGAACGAGACGAAGACTCTAAAAGATCAAGATGTATTTACAGCTTAATCAGACACTACGGGTCGAGGTCAACTCGGGGTGACTTGGGGAAAGCCAAATACGCTTTGAGAATAGATAGGAGGCATCACAATCTCTGATGTGGTGTCCATTTATATTTTGAGCTTAATTGAACCTAACCCGTATCACAGAAGCGATGAAAACCATACTAAGTTGTTTACCTGCTTACAACCTATTTCTTTATGTCATAATACAGCTGAACATGGATCTATGTGACAGACATCTAATTAGTATGATTCCTGTTCGGATCTTTTCTAAAACAAGTTAGTCCCTGTCAAGACTGAAATTTGATCCCGTGTATTTTACTTCTAAAATTTTCATTGCATATTTTGTTTTATGGTTTAAAACTTGGTTACTTGGTCTTTGATCGTAACATTTAAATCTTTACAGGTAGTTTAAAAAAACACTTGCATAATGTTCAAATTTATAAGGGACTATTGTGTAAATTCTAACTCTAAGCGAAGTTGTCATTTTTAAAGAGGCGAACTTGTTCTCAGGCGAAGTTAAGGGGTAAGCGAAGTTACCCTAACTTCGCCTGTATAATTCAAACATATATAAAGGACAAGTCAGTCAAAAGTTTTCATATTATCACAAAACTCAAGCGAACTTATCAAAATAACCCTCGGCGAACTTATCTACACAAATCAAACCTTGTTATTTTTTGTTTTCGATCCGTGTTAAAAGTGTGTAAGGTCCGTATGGATTATAATTCTTGTCAATTGTGTTACCTAGGTGTCGTTTTAGTCCGATTTGGGACCTCGTTTATGCAAACCATTACACACCCACTTTTTAAACTCGTTTTTACGTGGTCGTAACCAACTTGATCGTCGAGATCTCCATAAAAACATGTTTGCTTGAGTCCACAATCACCAATTTATCCAAAAGAAACCTTCGTTTGGACTAATGGACAGTCGCCGTTTCAGTTCATGCGAAGTTATAGTTTAGGCGAAGTTATTCTTAACTTCGCCTAAGGTTTAACTTAGCCTGTTGCTTTAATATTTAACTGACCAGGAGCGAAGTTGTTCATCGGCGAAGTTGTATTTAGGCGAAGTTATCCATAACTTCGCCTCATACCTAACTTCGCCTGGTTCTGTATTTTATGTCAAATTGTGTCTGTTCTCAAGCGAAGTTGTAGTAAAGGCGAAGTTATTCATAACTTCGCCCTTTCCATTACTTCGCCTACACAAAAACTATCATAACTTCGCTCATGGTAACAGGCGAAGTTGTGATTTGCTTTGACGATTCTCTAACTTAGACCGTTTGTGGTGCAGATATGGCAGCTGTAGCAGGAGCCGGTGGTGCTGGTGGTGACGAAGGAGGAGATAACAATCATCAGTTTTTCCCGGGGCATAATATGTACATCACTTTGGACCCGGATACGACCGGTGTTGATGATTATCGCGAGATCATCACTTTTCTTATCCGCTCGCGTATCTTCCATGCTATTACTACAACTCTGCCCATCTCTTTACCAAACATAGAAGATTTCTGGCAGACGGTTGAATATGATTGCAGAGTCGAGCCCCCAGTTATTCGTGCAACGGTTAACAATCAGGAAGTGCAGTTCTCATCAGAACAGATACGGGTTGCTTTGCAGTTTGAGGATGAAACGAGAGATGATCCTACAGACTTCGTGGCTCCATTCAGAGATGGTGTTTTTTTAAGAATGGGCTATTCTGGTCCATTGGGGGATACTCAGAGACGCAAGGGGTTTTTGTTAGATCAATGGCGCTTTCTCATGCACGTGATGATCATGTGCATGTCGGGTAGAAAGGCTGGTACGGATGGAATGGGTGCAACGATGCAGTCGGCAATGACATCACTGACTTACAACAAGCGTTATAGCTTCAGTCAGATGGTGTTCTATGAGATAGACCGTCAGAGACAAGCGGTGGCGCGTGAGAGATTCTTGATGTATCCAAGATTTTTACAAATGATCTTGAATCACGTGGCTCCTACGCTACCTCGGCGCCGTCCAATTCGGTATGTGGAGAGTGTCAGCAAGAGAATCTTCGCCCAATGTAAATCATCAAGTGCTAGAAGTAAACCAGAGCTCCGTCCTCGACATACTCCGTTATTTGGGTACTTGATCAACCCGGAGTATTTTGCAGCTCGTGGGGACGAGTTTCGGGATCCGGCACCGCAACAGGCTGGAGCACCTCAACCACCACCTGTGGTACAGCAATCTCTTCCTGCTGCTCCTGTTGTGGCACCGGAGGAACACGTCGACCTTGAAGCTGCTTTCGACGGTCAAGGATTTTTCGATATGGAACGTGTTGATCCAGAGGAAGAGGTACAGGTCTCGGCTGCACAGGTGTCTAGTGTGGATGTGTCGATGGCAGCTACGACTGTGGCTGATTCTGAAAGAACTGATTCTGATTCCTCAGATGATGATGTTGCTGAAGCAAGTCAGATTCTGATTACTCAAGAAAGAATTCATGGGAAGAGAAAGAAAGACACAGATAACAATGAATCAGACTTTGAGGAGGATTTACATCGGTTGGTTCGTCGAGCGAGAAGGCCAAGAACGGGTGAAGGATCGGGAGCTGGTGAGAGCTCGAGGGTGGTTTATTTTTCTCCACCCGCACTGTCTGGTATGACTATGGTCCCTACATCGTTGACAGTTACAGGACCGATCACCTCGGGTATTCCCGTGTTGACTACCTCATCCTCCTTTGGCATACCACCCACTACATTTCAGCTCTCGGCTCCAGAAATTGTGTCTTTGCCACCTCCAACTCTTACTCCATCAGAGGTCGTTGCAAGATTTGTTGAGTCGACACTGGTTGCCACTGCAGGGTTGTCTGTTACGATACCACCTGTGGTTACTTTTACGCCTGTTTCTGATGTGCCGGTTACCTTGGGAATCCCTCCTCCGTACGCTCAAGACATTTCACATATGAGGTTTGATTTTGATGCAACCTTATCTGACTCGGAAAGAATAGCAGCTCTTGAAAGGGTCGTGGCAGAACAGTCGAGAACAAATCTGATCCAGACTCACGCTATTCAACGCCTTATTGCAGAGAATCAAATTCAGTCGTCCATCCTGGTTTAACATGGTAAACTTTTTGATGCCTTGAAGCAGTTCTTGGCATCTCAGGGGGAGACGAGCTGTAAGGGTGATGAGCTGAGGACGAAGAAGAGTAACGATCGAGACGATGATCCCAATGCATCGAAAGGTGCAGGTGGTGAGTTGCCAAGAACTGAACAAGCTCTTGGGACTTCCACATCTCAGGGGGAGTCTACTGGTGCAACTGGAGAATCGGGGGGTGATGATGTGATGGTAGTGGATGCTAAGGAGGTGTTGGATGTTGAGGATGAAGGTGATGACGATGTGTTACCGAGTGAAGAGATTGAGAAGATAGGGACTGATATTGTAATTGATAGTGAGATTGAAGAGGGAGAGATTGTGGAAGAAAACGTTGAGCATGAAATTCCCGAAGTTGATAAGTCAGATATGGGTCAAGATATGGCAAGCGATGAGACTGATTGGGAAGAGCAGCCGAGATGGAAAGAAGGCTACGCTCAATGGTTCGTAAAGACAAAGAAACCGGCGGTTCCTACTATGTTTAAGAAGAGTTACAACATTAAAGGATATGTTGAATCGAAGAAGGGGATTATATGCTGGTTATACGATGAGCAGTTGAGGCTGTTTGTGATTAAACGCTTTGACAGAGTACAGTATTTCAAAAGATTGTTGAGATCGTTTAATACCTTGCCGGAGTGTGAGGTGAAGGCCAAGTTGGGGTTGATAAACAGGAGTGATGATAATATGGCTAGGATTATTGGGAAGATCATTTGGAAAGATATATATGGAGACATACACAACTCTTAATGAGTTGTCCCTTTTAAATCGAGAAGATTTAGTTAGTATCACTTCTACTTTTACGCACCATAAAAAGCTACCATAACATACAATGACTGTTCTAGAGTCTTTTAGGCCTAATAACTTCACTAGTTAAGCACACAGAAATAGTTTTTGTATCACTTTCCAAGGTTGGATCAATTTTCATATAAACATTGTATAGAAACTTCTTACGAAGTAGTAGACTTGAAAAATTATTTCATCTCCCCCTAAAAAAAAATTTAAATTCTATCGCCCCGATCAAGTCAAAGTCATCAGGTAAACGGCTATCCTGAAGATCCAATGGATCAGCTGGACCGACCACATACGAATATGCGTCCTTTTAACTAAGTATGAACGACTATTTTTCAAGCGACGGAATAAAACCACTTCATAAACTGCCCCAGTCGCTTTCAGTCATCTGGTTAATGGCTATCCTCATAATCTACTGGTAGAAGTGAGGACCAAACACATCCGAAGATATGTTCTTCAAACTGAAGCAACCGACATAATTCTAAGCGATAGTGGCGTTTTTTTTTTTTAAGTAAAAACGAAAAATACGGTTACTCGGGATTGATCATCCCATTAAACTCAACAAGGTTTTGAAAACGAGTTTTGTCAAACGCTTTAGTAAAGAGGTCAGCGAAATTATCTAACGAATCAACCTTTTCGAGCACTATTAATTTCTTCTCAGCACAATCCCGTAAAAAATGATGACGAATGTCAATGTGTTTAGTTTTGCTGTACTTTACGGGATTGTTAGTTACTGAGATCGCTGCAGTGTTATCAATGCAAATAGGAGTTTGAGTGAAATTCAGGCCGTAATCGCGCAATTGCTGTTGTATCCAAAGAACCTGGGAGCAGCAGTTTGATGCTGCCATGTATTCTGCTTCACAGGTAGAAATGGCTACAGAGGTCTGCTTCTTGCACTGCCACAAAACCAATCTTCCTCCCAGAAACTAACATCCACCGGTCGTCGACTTCCTGTTCTGATTGCAACCTCCATAGTCAGAATCTGTATAAGCGACCAAATCCAAGTCTCCTCCTTTCGTGTACCACAATCCCAGCTTAGGCTTGCCTTTGAGATACCGCAGTATTCTCTTCACTCCCTTCATGTGAGACTCCTTTGGGCTTGCCTGAAATCGAGCACAGAGACAAACTGCAAACATAATGTCAGGTCTAGATGAAGTTAAATACATTAAAGAACCTATGATTGCCCGATATTCGGTGGGGTCCACATCTGCATCACTGTCTGAATCAGCACCCAGTTTGTGGTTGACGCAAACCGGAGTGTCAAATGGAGTGCTGTCCTCCATCTTGAAGCGTTTGAGAACATCTTGGACATATTTAGTTTGATGGATGAACATCCCCTCCTTCTTCTGATCAACCTGCAATCCTAAAAAGAAAGTTAATTCACCCATTGCACTCATTTCAAACCTCCTTTTCATGACTTCTTCAAATTCCTGACACATGGCGACTTTTGATACAGCAAAGATGATGTCGTCCATGTAGACTTGAACAAGAAGAAAATCCCCCCCCCTGTCTCTTGACAAATAGCGTGCTGTCGATCTTTCCTCTTTCAAACCCATTCTCAAGTAAGTAATTAGACAAGGTTGCATACCAGGCACGAGAGGCCTGATGTAGCCCATATAGCTTTTTACTTAGCTTGTACACGTGATCAGGAAAGTCTGGGTCAGGAAAACCCGGAGGCTGCTCAACGTACACAACCTCATCGACTTTACCGTTAAGAAACACACTTTTCACGTCTAACTGGAACACCTTCATCTCATTGTGTGCAGCAAATGCCAAAAACAAACGAATCGCTTCCAATCTCGCCACAGGAGCAAACACTTCATTGTAGTCGATCCCTTCTTGCTGATTAAACCCTTTTACGACCAGCCTCGCCTTGTTCCTGATAATTATCCCTTTCTCATCTCTCTTACATTTGAAAACCCATTTGGTGCCAATCGCATGCACATTTTTCGGTTTTGCAACCAATTTCCATACCTCCATCTTCTCGAACTGGGCTAACTCTTCTTGCATGGCTTCGACCCACGAGCTGTCTTTTAGAGCCATTTGATAGTTCTTTGGTTCAATCTGGCTGATGAAGCAGGTATACAAGCACTCATTAATGATACCTGTTTCTTTAATGCTTGCGTAAACACAGGTGTGCTCATTCAAGCTTCGTCTTGTTTGTACACCATCAGACAGATCACCTATCACGTTCTCTAAAGGGTGATTTTTGTGAACTCCAGTAGTTGGAACCGAACTGACTTGAAGATTATCTTCCAGGTTCGAAGAGAGTTCATCAATGGGCGATTGTTGTTGAGAGTAAAAAGGATTGTAGAATTCTTCTTAAGTAGAGGCGGCAGGAGCATTAACTGCACTTGATGTGGAAGGTTGACTTTCATTGTATCGTGGACGTTGCACAATATTTTCCTCCTCGTCATACATGATCTGTGAAGCAATTTTCTCATCAACTTCTGCACAATCCAAGTAAGGCACATTAAAAGATTTAAACAGTCTATCATAGTCAAAAGCTTCAGCGGGTCCCGTGCTGGGCATTGGTGGTTTGTAACTCGTGATGTCGGTGTTACATACCACTTCAACCTTGCTGTTCGATAAATTAAAGACTCTTCTGTTGGGTGTCCCAACAACATATCCGACTAAAATACCTTCGTCGGCTTTCTCACCAAATTTGGAGTTTGTCTTTAATATCGTACATGGGGACCCGAATGGTTCGAGACCATTCAAGTTTGGCTTTCGACCATGCATAAGTTCATAACAAGTTTTATTTAGCCTTTTAACAGTTAAAACACGATTAAGGATATAACAGGCTGTGGCAACTGCTTCAGACCAGAACACCACCTGAAGTTTAGCATCAGCCAGCATGGTTCTGGCTCCTTCAATTAGCGTCCTGTTCTTCCTCTCAGCCACCCCATTTTGTTGCGGAGTATACGGGGCGCTGTACTGGTGTTCTATCCCTTTCTGTAAGCAGAACAGCTCCATCTGGTAGTTTTTGAACTCTGTCCCATTATCGCTCCTGATGTACTTAACCTTTCTCCCCATAATATTCTCAACCTTGGTAATCAAGTTAATTACCAACTGAAACGTCTCATCCTTTGTCTTCAGAAAATACACCCACGAGTATCGCGAGTAATCATCAGTTACTACCAAGCAGTATGAAGTTCCACCAAGACTCTTTACATTCACGGGACCAAAGAGATCCATGTGAAGTAGGTCTAGTGTACTGACTATTGAGTTAACCATCTTGGAGTGATGAGGATTCTTGTGTTGTTTTCCCTTCTTGCACGATAAGCATTGATCTTCAAAGTTGAAATTCTTTAAGGGAACACCAAGCACCAGCCCATTCTTGACAATGTAGTTCATTTTTCGAAGATGTATATGCCATTCTTCGATGCCATAACTCGGACTCGGATTCAGTTGCCTTTGACAGAAGACATGATTCTTCTGATGTCATCTCAGCTGACCTCATATCCATGACGTATGTGTTCTTTTCTCTTGGAGCCTTCATCACCACCCATGCCTCTGGTATCTTGAAACCAGGATACAGAATGATTGCTTCATTTTTGGTAAAGTGCACTGTGTACTCTTTGTCACAAATCTGAGATACGCTCAACAAATTATGCTTCAATTCCTCAACAAAATTCACCTTTTCCAATTTCATTTTTCCATTTGTTACGGTTCCAATACCAGTAATTCTACCTCCGCTCTCTCCAGCGAAACTAACTCTTCCTCCTTGAACAGGTTTCCATTCACGTAACAAATTCTTGTTACCAGTCATGTGTCGGGAACAGCCACTATCTACAACCCACAGATTTTTTACAGTCCTGTTCAACTGTTCCTGCACGATTAAAGCAAAGGATTAAAATCTGGGGACCCAAGACCTATTGGTCTTGGGTCGATTAAATCTGTTAACTGGCATCCCATACCTTGGTTGTCCAAAGTTAGTTTGAGTATGATTTCTGTAAGTTCTGTAAGGATACCTACTTGAGAATTGACTATGAGGCCATCCAAACCTTAGTGGATTAACTGAATTACATCTGTTTGTTTGGTTGTTAACTGGGTAAAACTGAGATCGATTTCTTTGAGATCTTGGATTAGTCCAATGTTTGAACTTTGGTGAGTTCGCATTCCTACCAGTATAGTAATTACCATTCGTTTTATTTTCAGTTTTCGGAGGCCTCATTCCTCTGAATTCTCTTTGATTTAGCGGGCAATTTGCAATTAGGTGTCCGATTTGATTGCATCTGAAACAACTCCTGTGTTCAACCTTCATCTCAACAGTTGTTTCAGATGTTGAGGTTGCATTACTATTCGTTTGTCTAACATATGGTGGGACAAACGGGTTTAGGGGAGAGTTCTTTTCAGTTGGCTTATATTCCTCCCCACGTTTTAGTAACACTACATCTTCTTTCATCTCACTAGATTCGGATGTCTTGTCCGAATTTGATGAGACAGAACTAGGGACAAAAATCTTAACATTCGAAACAGGCCTAACTTCGGGTTCTTTAACCGAAACTTTAACAGGAACTGTCTGACCAATTTCAACATCAATAGATTTCTGATTACTAGGATCATACATATAGTTATGGTTATATGGTGGTGGAACTTCGAAATATCCAATTCCCCTTTTTTTAACTGGGGAACGTTGAACACTTACGATGTGATCACGCATTGCTGAGGAGTTTCTAAATTGTTCAATTTTCCTGTTTAATTCCACCACTTTTACCTGGTAATCAGCTATCTGTTTATCCCTGTCAGCAATTAGTTTGGTTTTTTCTTCTAACACTTCATAACTAAGATCAATTACTTGTATTTTTTCAGCTAGACTGGCTTTAAGACTTCTGATATCTTTTTCACTAGCTTTTATTTTTACCGTGTAACTGTTTTCTCTAGTTTTAGTGTAATGATGATCTTCTTTTAATGTTTTAAATTGAGCGTCCAAACTAACAAACTGATCAGTTATTGTTTTCAAATGTTCAGACAGATTTTCACATTTCATACAAGGGAGTTCAGAACTTACCTCAGAAAGCTGATCGTTCACTTCTGCCATGTAAGCTTGATTTTCTCCCGTCACTTTCTCACTCCCTTCAGTTTCGATGTTCACCAAATTTGCCTGTTCGATAACTTCCTCAACCTGTAGATTCCAGTTATACCCACTATTGTGTCTAGATACCATAGACTTATTTTCACTATCTCCCCCATTCTGTTGTGCAGGCCTGTTCTGACTACGTTCTACTCTCTCATTGGTACATTCCTTGGCAAAGTGACCATTTTGTTGACAGTTGTAGCACCGAACCTTTGATTTGTCAAACCCTGGTCTTTCTCCAACAAACTTTCTGCCTGTCTTCTTCATGAATCTCTTAACCCTTCTTACTATCATAGCCATCTGCCATTGCAGGTCCATCTCTTCTAGATCATCAGCATCGATCTGATCATAGTCTTCATCTAAAGTTGCAGGGTCAACTATTTTACCTTTGATGTAATTTTCGTAAGATGCAATGAAGGATGCATAGAAAGCAAACTGCTGTTCAGCTGATTTAACACTCATGGGCATCTGTGAGTATTTGTTGGTTGGAGCATTTGATGAGAAGTTACCAGTAGTGGCTTGAGGTTTTGAAAAATTACTTCCTCCAGATACAAAACATACATCACCGTCCAAGTTGAGAGTCACATGACCATCTTGAGTTGAGTTTGAGCTTGAGTCTCCCTTTGAGTAGTAAGCAGTTGATTCTGATCTTGAAGTTGAACTTGAACTAACTTTTGCACCGTACATTCCCGGATCCTGAACCTGATCAGTTGGTGTCTCTTTCCGAACCATGTTTAGTTCAAAAGTTCGTAATTTATTGACTGCTGTTTCCAAATCAATATCGGCAAATTCTTTATCTTCTCTCATCAAAACAGGGTACATTTCCCATTTCGGTGGAAGAGCATCAAGGAGTTCCTCTACTATTTCCTCTTCTTTGTATACAATGGAGTAATTGCTGAGTTCGGTCATCAGGTGATAATATCTTGTGATGATGTCATCTAGTGATTCATTTTTCAAATATTTGAACACCGAGAATTGGGTTTTAGTAGCTTAATTTTGGATGCACGTATCCCCACATTACCTTCATATCAGTTTTCTAGAGCTTCCCATAGCTCTCTAGCAGTTTTGTATTTCTTGAAGGTGTGTAGAATCTCTTGTGGAAGAGCCATGGTGATTGCTGCATGAGCTTTACTCTCTGCCTCATACATCTTCTTTTCTTCATCTTCCATCTTATTGTACTTCTTAATCTGATCACGACCCTCAAACAAGGCCGTTGGTGGAATGTATCCATCTTGAATGCACACCCACATCTTGGCATCTTGATATTTAACATACTGCTCAAACCGATCTTTCCAAGCCACGAAATCGGTACCCTTAAGCATTTTCGGAGCCTTAGTAGCTGAACCTGCTTCCACCTCCATCTTCACCAGTTCCGTAATGTTTATAGAAGTCATCTTTGAAAACAATACGACTCGAAAACACAAAGAAACTCAAAAATAATATTTTATTATTCTGAACAGTACCCAGTAGGCGAAGTTATTCTTAACTTCGCTTAAGATTAACTTCGCTTGAATACTTAACTTCGCTGAAACTCTTAACTTCGCTTTCTTCTTAAGTTCGCCTGATGTTAACTTCGCTTGATGACAACTTCGCTTATTTAAGCGAACTTGTGAGGCAGGCGAAGTTAATAATAACTTCGCTTAAACTTATATCTTCGCCTAAACCCTACAAACAGTGGCGGCAACTTCGCCTGATGAACAAACGGTTTTTGCAGGTTTTAATTTGACGTATTGCGAGATATGCGAAGGTGTAATGGGTTATATTTGATAGTGGGAGATGAGTAGGACACAAAAACTCGGTATTTCAACGTAAACTCGTTCCGCGAATAGTCGAACGGAACGATTTCTACACTCGTGTGATAATCCCGAACCACACAATCACGAGCAAATGCTCTGATACCAATTGTAGGTTCCCAGCCGAATCTACACGGAAATATCTCGTATTACGTAGGTGCGGAATCCCTACGTAAGACGATACGAGTGTTAGACGCGATATACGTTAAACCCAAGTACAAAGACACGTTACAATACTCAATAGACACGTTGTATTGCAACTCCTTTAACACGTGATAGCCAAAATCACAATTACACGTACTGAACCAACGTTACAAAATAAGCCATAGCTAAACATATATATCATTCGACAACTTAGCCTAACATGTTAGGCGAAGTTGTCAATAACTTCGCTTGTTCCACAAGTTCGCTTAGAACAGGCGAACTTGTGAAACAACTTAACTAAAACATAACAAAACCAACTAGCACGATTACAGACACTAGATACTGAACTACTGGCATCATGTACCAACAGAAGGGTAGCTTATAAATAGTGAAGGTAAAGAAATAAGATAGAAGTAGGCTTCAATAAACAATCATTTAATCCAAAGAAACTTTATTTATTAGGTAGAATATAGATAGTCCAAATACGGAAATAATCCAAGGCCATAAAAAGGCGTTACAATAATTAAGAAAAAGACAAGATAAGGTAAGATAGATAAAGGAAACGACAAAGGTTTTCAATATCGTTGAGTAGCTTGATTGACGTAACTTGAGGCACCATGAGGAGTTGCAGGAGTTGGAGCAGTTGAGGTAGATTGATTCGGCATTGCTTGGAAAACTGGAGCTTGAACGGTTTGCAAGAGAGTTATTTGGTGGACATATGTCTGGTAAACTTGAGTTTGTGGTTGCGAGGTTTGGTAGTGTTAGGTTAAGTAAGGTTGACCTTGATTTAAGGGAGGAGCTTGAGAGACTTGAGGTTGATAGGTTTGAGCTTGGTAAGCATGGGTCAAGTAGTATGGTGTAGTCGTGGATTAGGCTTGATGAGCTTGGGTAAGTTGAGGGAACGTATTATGGAGGTGATTTGGGTTTCCACAATGGTAGCAAACACGGGTATTAGGAACATCAGGTTGAGCATGTGGCGTAGGTTGTTGCGGGACAGCTTGTGTAGTAGGCCGGACATGACAGGTGTTAGCAAGATGGCCATAACGGTTACATTGGATGAAATGACGGCATAGGGATTTAACCGAGTGATGATGATTACAAATGGAGCATGACGGAAAAGGACCGAGGTAAGGTTTCTTGTTTGAGGAGACTTGCGGGTGGCTAGGATTTGTTGCGGAAAGGTTCTTACGTTTGTTGTGGGGATAAGTGGGGGTAGATGGTTCGTAGTCACCAGTAGAGAAATTAGTGGGAAAGTTGGATCGGTTGCATGGAGGTTCCGAATTTGGTTACTATTCGGGAATCGCAGCAGTTAACTCTTTGGCGATACAGGCAGCCATAAGGTGGTCATGAGAATCAGACGATTGATGTCGAGGATAACGTTGGTATCTTGAATGAGACATTCTATAGGGACAAAAAATGAGGATTTATAAGATGAAGGGTGCATTGAGGAAAAGACATTAGGATAATAAAATGTTTAAATATGTAGATAACTTATAATAACATTGCCTTGGGAAGTAAAGGGAATTGCGTCATGAGGATCAAAAGTAAAAGTTTATGAGATGAGGGGGGGTACATTGCGTAAATAGTTGTTAAATGATGTAGTCAATAAGATTAACGTGTGATGACTACATGAGGAGTTAAATCAGTTTAAAATTTAGATTATTAAGTTTACAATAAACTAACAAAATATAAATTGTGGATGTTGGCCTCCCATGAGCTTTCCATGGCAATTTGAATGGCCCAACGAACTAACGAAAAACAACTGAGTTGGATAGCCCATGAGCGTTACATGGCAATTTGATTGTCCCAACTAATTAACGAATTAACAATGCAATGAAGTTTGTCGGCCCAATGAGCGTTACACGGCGATTTAACCGACCAAACTAAATAACGAACTATCGAAATAAATATGGGTAGTCGGAGTATCTTGTGTATCACCACGTTTGATTACTCCAACAAAAATACGAAAACAAGTTAAGAAATGAATAGTAGGAGTGCCCATGGGTTCCATGGATTTTTCACCCAACTAACCATTTAAATAATGGAACACAACAATCGGGAAAACCGAGTTTAGCCATGAACCACCGTGAATTCGGTTAAAATCAACCTAAGGTGTCGGTCATATGGCATTTATGGGTCTCGCTTGGGTCCATTGGGTTGAGTACCGTGGTCAGGTTATCACCCAGGTAAAGATTAGCGTCTTACCTTTGGTTCTTGGAACCGTTTTGCCAATGCCCAACTCACAGTTTATATTCCCTTTTCATTTATCATAGGGACATGTCACATAACCTAGCCTTAAGGTGTACGAGTGAAAACAACAGGTGGAAATTCTTAAGGAATTTCTCGAAAATAAAAAGCAATCTAATTTTTAAAAAGTTTTCTTTGAATGTTGAGGCATGGCCTCGGAGTTTGTGTGTGTGTGCATAACAATATAATAAATAATAAATAAATAATTAACTAAGAAAGCTGTAAACAATTTAATTTGAACACATAAAGGTAAACAGATAGACACGTATAGGGTTCCTAAACATGTATCTAAGGCAATTTCTAACGACCTATCTTAAACCTGGCTCTGATACCAATCTGTCACACCCCAACCTGCGGCGGAAATGCCGGGGCGCGAACTGATTGTCACAGCTCTCAAGGTACTATCATGCAATATTTAAATGACAATATCTATTAATTTAATTCAATTTTCAAATTAATCAAATACAAAATACAACTCATTAAACAAACATTAAACACAAATTTAATTCTTGATTTTATCTTTTCTAACATAATTCTTCACTAAATCTTCACAAAGTCTTGCAACTAATTCAAGCGATAACCTGCATATGTGTATAAAATAGAATTTTGTCAACAACACATGTTGAGTGAGCAACACACCAGTTTAGTTGTACATATAGTATATATAATAAAAATACGTAGCTGCAACAAGTCATATGAGAATAACAAATTAACCAAATGAGCAAGTATAACTGAGATATCAAGAAGCACAAAGGCTAACGACTGGCGTATGATCATACTAGACTGAGATTATGTTGGACCTCTCCGAATGCGGAAGCATACAAAGCAAGTAGCACATAAACAAGTAGTGTAAAATTTTCCGAACATAAAAACAAGTCGGGTAATGAAATTTGGAAAATCCGAGTTGTTACAACATGACAGAAGAATAAAGAGTCTGGCATCTAAGGATTTAAGACGTTTAGAACTAATATTTGATTTTAAAGACATTATGTTTTAATATGACAAAGTTATGGATTTATATGTAATGTTTTATGAATGTTTTAATATCCGCGAATGTTTTTAATAACTCTGATATTTAGAACTGTGTTTATGAGTAAATCCAACGTTAAAGTGAGGCACCGGTAATTGGGCCTTACACATCATGTGTTCAATTTTTTTTTTTTTGAAAGTATAAGAATGAAGTTGAAACTTATATATAAAACGAAAAAGGTGTCATTCAAAAGCCTATGCATTTTAATATAGTTTACGACTGATTTCTTTTTTATAAATTTCAACTTATCGCAACCAGTTTTTTAAAAGTTTTTAACCAAAGGATTATCATAAACAATTTCACATCATAATTAACATATTATTAAATCGTTAATTTATATTAAAATTAAATGATTTTCAATTCATTTAAAAGTTTAAATATAAAAGTAAATAGTTTCGGATGCAAAACTGAGAATAAAATACCTTGATCATTTATAGAAATTTGAACTTACTTTTCTTTTTATTAAATTATTCATGCAATTTTGTATACAAATCCTATTTTTTATTTGGCTTTTAATGGATCAACTTTTAACCAATGAGATGTAGGGAGATAAAAAAAGTTTTTTAAAAATAAATATTTTGGTAAATAGTTTTCAAATAACCTATTTTGATAAATAGTTTTTCCTCTAACCCTATTTTGGTAAAAACTCTCTTTTTATTTATTTTTAAACAATTAAAACCTAAAATAAAAATAGTGGTTCATATTCATTTCTCGCACTTCTCGTAATAATCTCATTTTTCTCATGAACTTAAACATATATATATATATATATACATATATATATATGATCAAGTTATTCTACAAAGGGTAATAAAAATGAGAAGTGTGAGAAGCCATAAATAATTGACATGTATCAAGTGAGAACCAAAGGAAAAAGATTATAAAGGTAATTGTACACATTTTCTCTCCCCACTTGCAATACACATGTTAATACACCCATCATTTTAGAACGTTTATAACTTTTTCGTATAATATTTTTTTTAAAAAAAAAATTCATCATAATAACAAACATTTTTTTATCTTTAATATGAATATGATTTTTGTTATATAAAATTTAAAACAAAAATCACGTCATTGTGTCTTTTCGCACACCATTGTGTCTTTTTCGCTTATCATTGTGTCTTTTTTCGTCATTGTGTCTTTTCGCTTATCATTGTGTCTTTTCGCTTATCATTGTGTCTTTTTTCGTCATTGTGTTTTTTCACACACCATTGTGTCTTTTCTCTTATCATTGTGTTTTTTTCGTCATTGTGTCTTTTCGCACACCATTGTGTCTTTTCACTTATAATTGTGTCTTTTTTCGCACACCATTGTGTCTTTTCGCACACCATTGTGTTTTTCGCTTATCATTGTGTCTTTTTTCGTCATTGTGTCATTTCGCACACCATTGTGTCTTTTCGCTTATCATTGTGTATTTTTTCGTCATTGTGTCTTTTCGCACACCATTGTGTCTTTTCGCTTATGATTGTGTCTTTTTTCGTCATTGTGTCTTTTCACACATCATTGTGTCTTTTCGCACACCATTGTGTCTTTTCGCTTATCATTGTGTTTTTTTTCGTCATCGTGTCTTTTCGCACAACATTGTGTCTTTTCTCTTATCATTGTGTCTTTTTTCGTCATTGTGTCTTTTTTCTTCATTGTATCTTTTCGCACACCATTGTGTCTTTTCGTTTATCATTGTGTCTTTTTTCGTCATTGTGTCTTTTCGCACACCATTGTGTCTTTTTTCACCATTAATACATGTTACACAATAACTTGAAACGTAAAACACAATGGTGAATACGTATAAAACAATGACCTAAAACGTTAGACACAATGGCGAATACGTATAACACAATGGCCTAAAACGTAAAACACAATGGTGAATATATATAACACAATGACTTAAAATGTAAAACACAATGGAAATAACATATTACACAATGACACAATGAACAACAAAATAACACAATTAAAAAACCCATTAATTTTTTTTTTTATATAACAATATGATACTCATATTAAAGATAAAAAAACGCTTATTATTATGGTGAATTTTTTTAAAAAAAAATAATGTCGTATGAAAAAGTTATGGACAATTTAAAATGTTGGGGGAATTGACATGTGCCTTGCATATGGAGAGAAAAAGTCAATAAATGTGAGTTATTACCTTAATGCCATTTTCATCAATTTTTATTTATTAAATTAATCTCAGTCATTCAAATCTAAGATCAATGGACTGAATTCCTTCTCACCCTTCTCATTTTTGTTGTCCTTTGTATTTTAACTTTACCCTATATATATAGGGAAGGGATATTTTGAGAACTTGATGAGTTGTAAGAACTTTAAGAACTCAATTTTAGACCACACATTTAATTAAATGAGTTGGAATATGTGGATGAGATTAAATTTGATTAAAAAATGAATCAGGAGAGAGAATAAAGATTTTTGATAATTACACAAGTTTAAACTTTAGTTACACATGTGTAAAAAGTCGTTTCGGTGTTTAAAAAATTACGGTATTTTTTTTTGTACATTACTTACACTTACGTATTACACATGTGTAAAAAAAATTCAAAAAAAATTGTTACGTTGATGTGTTGTAAAACACACTTACTTTCCTTATGATTTTATCATGGTTTTTATGCTTAATTGTTTATTTTATGAAAGTATTGGGGGTTAAGTGCAATAATTTACAAAGTTTAAATGTTAATTGTAGGTTTATGAAAGATGGTGAAAAAAGAGTTAAGTTGGAAGACTCTAGGGGCCTTTTTGGTCAAGTTTCAAAACTACAACTCAAGGCCCGACCCAAGCCCACAAGTTAGAAGCCTTACATGATATTATATTAAGTTAATTAACTTAATTTTCTGCCATAATCCAGCCACAAATCCCGAAATTCAGCAGCCCCAATTCTGCCCACAACTTGCAATCGGCAGCAGCAAATGAAAGAAAAAGAGTTTGGCGGCTAGGGTTGGTGGTTTTGGACGGCTGGAAGAGAAGAAGAACATCAAAGGGAGTTGTGTGCAGCTGCTAGGTGTCTCATACATTCATAAACTCAGCTCATAAACCTAAAGTAATCATCTTTAAACTTTGTTTCTTGTTAAAGAACCCTAACTAGTTGAACTTGATCTTTTTGTTGGATTGTTTTGCAAGTAACTTAGAGATTGACTTGTGTTTGATTGTTCTTGATCATTGAATGGGTTTTATTATGTTTATGTTGAGTTATATGATGTTTAATTTGATATATTGCTGCTGTCCAAACTTAATGAGTAGCTAATCTTGTTTGTTCTACCTAGGTTTGATGAATATTGTTAGGTTTTGACTAGTAATATGGATTGTTAATGATCATGGCTTAAATTGTTAATGTAAAGTTTGATTTAATAGTAAATTAGATTGTGTTTAGTGGCTGTGTTTTGTTTGATTATACCTAATAACCTCGTGCTTTAATTAATTGAATCGGTTTTGATTAGTTGTTGCATGTTTAAGGCTCTTTACTTTGTGTTTAGGGTTTATTTGCGGGAAGTACAACCGTAGGGATAAGTGCGGGTTTTGTTCTTGTCGGGTTTGGGTGTTTGAGTGATTAGTTGGTCTAGTTTAAGTTAAGTTGAATTGTTCCTCTATCCTTGGTTGCGTAGTATTCGTTTCCATTAGGCAAGTGTGTCGGTGAAACCGAGAGGTGAGTCGGCATTAGAACACGTTAATAATTTGTTTTCCCGGTTTGTTCTTAAAATCAACTAAGATAAGTTAGAGTTTGTTAGTGAGACCAAGAGGTGATCTGACCTTCTTGAGCGAACCTTAGTTGTGTCATCCTTTAGAACCGGTGTCATGAGAGTTTTCAATCCATTGTCTTGTCATCTCCTTCAATATGATTCTTACCTAGGTAGACGTTTTTATCACTGCAGTCAAAGTTTCCGAAGTTTTGTCAAAAGTTTTCATTTAGTTAAGTTAAGTAGTTAAATTAAATCTAAAAAAAATCAATTAAATATTTTGGTGAGTCTTGGTTAGAGTTTAGTGATTATAAACGTTTTCACGTGTCTTCGAGTTCGATATCCGGACTTTCCTCATCTGTGCTATACGTGACCGGTACACTTGCCGTTTGTGTGAACTAGGATAGATTGTTTGGTTTTTAAAGCTTAGTTGCGACTTGTGTTTTATTTATATATATATATTTTTTCGCACATCATACGTTGAGTTCTTTCAAGTTCTTAAACTCAAAACGGTTCTCAAAAGAAATCAATCCTATATATATATATATATATATATATATATAGGATTGATTTCTTTTAAGAACCACTTTGAGTTTTAAGAACTCGAAAGAACTCAATGTAACAAAAATTATTTTCGAATTTTTTTTACACATGTGTAATACGCAAGTGTAAGTGATGTACAAAAAATTACGATATTTTTTTACACACCGAATCGACTTTTTACACATGTGTAACTAACGTTTAAACTTGTGTAATTATCAAAAATACTTATTCTCTCTCCTGCCTCATTTTCTAATTGAATTTAATTTCAGCCACATATTTCATATCATTTAATTAAATGTGTGGTTCAAAATCGAGTTCTTAAAACTAACCATGGTTCTCAAAATATCCCTCCCCTATATATATATATATATATATATATATATATATATATATATATATATCAACCAATCAAAGTTTTCCCTTTTATTTACAATGATAAAAATTTAAATTGTTATATTTGGATAGTATTAAAGTTTGAAAGTTTCAACATTATTCTTTTATTAATTTTATTAATTTATTCAATGTTAATTAAATGTTAAAAACTTATCATCTTTTTTGATTCGTATATGAATTCTCATATAACTGTGCTCTTTTTTTATCTTTAATTTTCTTTATTTTGAACTAAATGACGAAAAAAACACACAGGTTCTTTGTTTCTCACTATCCTACATTCATATTTATTATTAATTCGTATAAACATTCAGGTAGAGCAAAATACTCTTATTGAATCAATTTTTTTTAAATCCTAGAACAAAGTCATTATTACTTCTTTGTATTAATTTATATTTAATAACCTACACATACCGTACTAATAACATACACATATATTCATATTAACCTACACAGACTATACTAATAACCTACATTTTAGAAACGCCACGACATATCACACATATCGCAATAGAACCTACACTAAATATAATAGCCTACACAAATTAATTATATTAACCTACATATCCTTTCAATAACCTATATCATATAAAACTACCACATATCATCAAGCTTGTGCATATACACATCTTACCAAATTTCCTACACAATATCATACACATCCTACACAATAGTATTTTTAACACGAGACATCTACAACAAAAATAAATTTTAACCCTAAATCATTAAAGTTAAGAATGATGTATAGAAGGTTTTGTAAAAAAAACAAATAACATGTGTAGAAGCGATGCTACCTACACATAAATCGATTTTATTCTAAAAGAAGCTATTGAAACAGATATTTGTGTAGAAGTGATTGAAAGAGATAATTAAGTCCTACACTTGAAATCACAATTATACAATAAATAATAACAAACAAAATCAAAAGAAATATTGTCTTAGATTACTCCAACACAACGTGACATAGTTTTTTTCTACACGCGTATTCCTACATTACTGAAATTTAAAATGTAAAATTCCAATAGTTTCTTACAAATACAAAATAATAATAATAATAATAATAATAATGCAATTAACCATACTTTTTTGGTTCATACATGCACTAATAATTATATATACTTTGTTCAATATTAGTAGCACTAACTACACAAAATCACAAAATAAAGGAACACATCCACATATATATACAACCAATATTGTTTCTTTGAAAAAAATTCAACCAAATCAAATAGATGCAAAGAAGCCATATTTTTTTCCACAAATTATAATTATGAATGAAAAACATGAATGTAGCTATATAGACCGTAGAGTATGATGTCGACGATTAGAAAGAAACAAAATTGTGCAATCATAATTAATGCAAGAAATTTTTTATAATTATTTTCTTTAATTAAATAAGGCGTAAAAAATGGAAACATATTTGGTAATATACGTTCAAATTCAACAGGCTACACAACAAAAAGACCACACTACCCTCTTTAATTAAAACCTTGTACATTTGACTAAATTACATTTAAATCATTGGTCAAATAATTACAAATATGCCATAAAGAATGTAGTCCATGGATCAATCTAAATCAAGGATTTAGATTCACTTCTCGCATTAAAATGACTTCTCTCCTGAACCATACCATATATATATATATATATATAAATAGCAAGGTTAAAATAAAAAGTAAAACTGTGCCATAAGATGTTTAAGAAGTGGTTTTTACCCTTAAAAAATAAAACACACCGAACTAACAAAATAAAACACACCGAACAAAAAACACACTAACAATATCCACCATCAGATCAACATATCTAACGCACCAGATTACTTCTTACACTTTTTAGACAAACTTCACTTCTTATTTTAAACCCACCCTATATATATATATATATATGTATATATATATATATATATGTATATATACACCAGACGGGTGCCCGCGCGATGCAGCGGGAAACCCGGACTTTGGTAATCTCATTACAAGTTTATGTGTGTTCATTTTTCTGTTTGAAACCGTTCAAACCGGTCATTGGTTTAATTTCATGATTGATTTTTTTCTTTCACTTTTAGCCAGTCGATTTCAGTTTTCAAAGAGGTGGTTTCGGTTTTTGATGACAAAAAATGGTTACTTACAATTTGGATAACAATCTAATAAAAAAATCATCAAAACCAGACCGTAAACACCCATACGTAAAATGTTGTTTTTTTTACTGCGAAAAACTATAACAATATGATAATCAAATTAAAGATAACAAAAATTCTCTTTTTATGGTGCAATACTTTATAAAAAATATTAGCGTATAAAAGAGTTATGGCTGTTTAAATTCCGTGGGTGAAGTTGGATTAAAAGTGAAAATAAAAAGAGTATATAGGTAAAAGATTAAGGGTCATAGTTATAATTAATGTTTAAATTTACAAAAGGTGATTAAAGTCTAAGAATCAAAATTATAACTATTTTTAATGATTTGAAATTGCACGTGATATTTATCCTTTAAAAAAGACTATATTGTTCTTTTCAACATGCTTTGTTGAGTTGTAAAATATGTATTAAATTTTGTATTTTACTTAAAAATAAACGTCTTAATTTGCCCATCTCTCACTC
Source organism: Bidens hawaiensis (assembly GCF_021521415.1). NCBI lineage: Eukaryota > Viridiplantae > Streptophyta > Magnoliopsida > Asterales > Asteraceae > Bidens > Bidens hawaiensis. The sequence goes on from NW_027492549.1 coordinate 329,652, forward strand.
ATTATATATAGTATATATATAGATATATCTAACTATCTATATAATTGTCTACCATGAAATCCTATGTGTCGCTCTCAGGTTGTTCCCCACATTCTCTAGAGCCACCAGATTGCTTGATTTCTAAATGGAGACTTCTCATTCATTTTACCCGAAATCGCGGGTATGGGTATTACCAAACCCATATAGTCTTTAAATTGGTTATAACATCTCATTTATATATAAAACTCTTTCATAATTAAACAATAATTTTCGCGAATCATAGGTCTCACCAAACCCGAATAACCCTTAAACGGGTTATAGCATCTCATTTTTTTTTGTGAAATAACCCCTTAATCATCAAAGAATAACTTTCACGAGTTATGGGCTTACCAAACTCTAATAGCGCTCAAATGGATTACAAGATCTTACTTATTGGTAAAAACTTTCATTATCAAACCTTAATTTAATTTATCTCATTTACATGTTCTTCGTTGCTGGTCTATCATCTCCATCGCCGTTTAACTTCCGATACTACTCACCATCGTCAATTACATCAACGTCCTCTTTTTCATTAGACAAATATTTGTGTTCATGTTTGTTCATTTAAAAAAATCAACATGCTCGTGTTCGTTAAAAATCTAAAAAACCTACAATCTCAATTGAAAATACCCAAACGCTAAAAAATATAATAACAAGCTAATATATATGTATTAAATTAAAACAAACTGCGTTAAAAAAACAAAATAAATCATGATTAAAAACAAAAACTTAAATAAACCCTCGTAACACGGGAGGATCAAACTAGTATATATATATATATAGGATGAGTATCGTTACAGAACTGTTAAATTATTTAAGAACTTGAAAGAACCATTGAAACCTAACGTTTTTATAAAATTTTTTGTATGTTAATGTTATTTGAGTGTAGTTTCATCATTTTGTATTTCTATATTTACGATTAAAATTTTGAAAATTAGTTTTTATACATATCTATGCTTTGTTTTACACCTATATAAATTAGTTAGTACATAAATTTTACACATATGTAAACTTGTTATTTATATATGTAATCAAAATTTTTATATAAAATATGATAAAGCTACTTTTAAATAATGTTAATATATAAAAAAATTAAAAAAAAATTTTAGTTGTGTAGAGTTCATAGGAGTTCTTAAGTTTTTTAGAGTTCTTAAATGATACTAACCCTATATATATATAGGGTAAAGTTAAAATACAAAGGATAACAAAAATGAGAAGGGTGAGAAGGAATCCAGTCCATTGATCTTAGATTTGAATGGCTAAGATTAATTTAATAAATAAAAATTGATGAAAATGGCATTAAGGTAATAACCCACATTTGTTGACTTTCTCTCTCCACATTCAAGGCACATGCCAATTCCCCCATCATTTTAAAATGTTCATAACTTTTTCATACGACATTATTTTTTTAAAAAAAAATCACCATAAATAAAAAGCGTTTTATTATCTTTAATATGAGTATCATATTGTTATATAAAACTAAAAAAAATTAATGGGTTTTTTAATTGTGTTTTTTTGTTATTCATTGTGTCATTGTGTAATATGTTGCTTCCATTGTGTTTTACATTTCAAGTCATTGTGTTATATATATATTCACCATTGTGTGTTACGTTTTAGGCCATTGTGTGTCTTACGTTTTAGGTAATTGTTTTATACGTATTCACCATTGTGTTTTACGTTTCAAGTTATTGTGTAACATGTATTAATGGCGAAAAAAGACACAATGGTGTGCGAAAAGACACAATGGCAAAAAGACACAATGTTGTGCGAAAAGACACAATGACGAAAAAAAACACAATGATAAGCGAAAAGACATAATGGTGTGCAAAAGACACAATGAAGAAAAAAGACACAACGATAAACGAAAAGACACAATGACGAAAAAATACACAATGATAAGCGAAAAGACACAATGGTGTCCGAAAAGACACAATTGTGTGTGAAAAGACACAATGACGAAAAAAAACACAATTATAAGCAAAAAGACACAATGATGTGCGAAATGACACAATGACGAAAAAATACAAAATGATAATCGAAAAGACACAATGGTGTGCGAAAAAAGACATAATTATAAGCGAAAAGACACAATGGTGTGCAAAAAGACACAATGACGAAAAAAGACACAATGATAAGCGAAAAGACACAATGGTGTGTGAAAAGACACAATGGCAAAAAAAGACACAATGATAAGCGAAAAGACACAATTATGTGCGAAAAGACACAATGATGAAAAAAGACACAATTATAAGCGAAAAGACATAATGGTGTGCTAAAAGACACAATGACGAAAAAGACACAATGATAACCGAAAAAGACACAATGGTGTGCGAAAAGACACAATGACGTGATTTTTGTTTTAAATTTTATATAACAAAAATCATACTCATATTAAAGATAAAAAAACTCTTGTTATTATGATGATTTTTTTTTAAATATCATACGAAAAAGTTATAGACGTTCTAAAATTATAAGAGTATTAACATGTGTCTTGCATGTGGGGAGAGGAAATGTATACAATTACCTTTATACCCTTTTTCCTTTGGTCCAGAGCCGGCCATGGCCTATGGCAGGGTGGTCGACGACCATAGGCCCGACTACCCGCTAGGCCCGAATTTTTTTTTTTTTTAAATTATGTATTTTTATGAAAAACGATGTGTATATTTAATGTTTAAACTTAATTAGATAACAACTAACTTGGTCTAGTGACAAAGGGGTATGACTTCTAACCGAAAGGTTGTGGGTTCAAATCTCATTTGAGACATTTTTAAGCCTATTTTTTATACAACTCAAATCATAAATCATAACTAAGGAAGTCAAATTAAAAATTAAATTGTTTAAACCAACAAAATCCTCTTTTTTACTTAAGGCCCAAAATATTTTTCGCCTTCTGCCCAAATTTTTTTTTCAATTTTCGGAGCCGGGCCTGCTTTGGTCCTCACTTGACACATGTCAATTATTTATGGTTTCTTACACTTCTCATTTTTATTACCCTTTATAGAATAACTTGACTCATATATATATATATATATATATATATATATATATATATATATATAGGATTTGGTTCATTTCAGAAGTATTTCTTATTGCGAGAAGTCGTTACAACCAATCAATTTTTATCTTTTTATTTTATCTTTAATTTATTTGTAAGGACATGATTGTAATCTATTAAAATCTTATTTCTGGTAACTAATAATTGTAGGAGTTTCAATTCATATTATTTGTTTTTATATCTTTATATTAAAATGCAAAAGTCGCTCACCATATAGGGACGCATGAGCGTATGTACATCCGCAGGTTCGTATGTATGTTACAATGTATATATGTATGTATGTAGGTTCGTTGATACGTACGCATGCAGGTACATATGTACGTACGTACTTACATTTGTATATACACCTACATACGTAACAAAGATTCAAATAATACTCGATTCACAAATACTAAAACATTAAACGTAGTCTAGTCATACACCACAAAATAATTTCAAATTAAAACTAAACCAAACTACAAGTAGGCATATTGATAAACCCAATGATTAAATAAAACAAATGTTTGAAAATGATAACTATTGTTGTAACATTTTAGAAATCATATGTTTGGAAGGGAAATTAAGAGAAGCGTATTGTTGGATAATATTAAAAGAATATGGCATGTATAACCTGTCTTTAGAGGACTTTTTGGAGAAAATTGAAGAAGATTGTTTAATGTAAAAGTTTGACTTTCAACACATAATGACGTTTAATTAAATATTACTACACAAAATTTACCAACATAACCTTTTGGTATTTAAAAACATTAAATTGGAGACACTAAAATTTACAAGACTGCCACTTTGGTTATATGCCATAGATCAACCATAATTAAGGGTCACGGTTTACTTCTCGCACTTCTCACTCTAAATACACTTCTCGCATGATCCATCCCATATACATATATAACTCATTAATTTAGAACTCTGCAACAAAAGAAATAAAAACATTAAGAATAACTCATGTTAATACAACTTTGGTCCATTTTTCTCATTTTCTTTTAATACATTAATATTGGGCCATGATCTAATCCAGGAACCCCAATAGATCGATGCATGTAGTCTACAGTTCTTTCAAAGTCAACTAAGAGTAGTTTCATTTTGTTATGGGGGTGATTTATCACTTTGACTCCTTTTGAAACTCACCTAAGTAGACATTCCTTTTTGTTATTGTATACTATAGGTCTGACATTTAAAAAAAAAACAAAACAAAAAAAGTTGGATATTATACATATCACTAATTTAACAAAAAGAACTGGCAGCTAGTAACTATTATTTACTTTGTTTCATTGATATACGTTTATTGATGATTTGTTTCTAAATATTAGTTCAAAGCTAGGGTGGCCTAAATAAACCCGGTCTATCTTTGTTACTATAAAGTGGCTTTGAAATTTTATAAAACTTTAGTTGCTACATTAATATACCCTTGCTTCTGTTTTCTCACATTAAGAAAATTACTTTTGCCCTCCCCTCCCCCCCGGGTTTGGGGGTTGGTGGGGGAGGTGTTGGGTTGTTAATTCTTGTATTCTTATCTCTACAAGAAATTGAGGATCTTTAGGAAATCTTTGTTGGTCATAACTAGATTGGAACATGTTGGCCCCCTACTTGGTATCTTCTTTTTTGTTGATGTAACTTTACAACCTCAGCATATATGCTTTTATGTTATATTTCTATAGATTCAAAGGGAGTGACGATAAAGTTCACCAATCAAATCATGTTTGGCTATAGAGGACTTCAAAACCCAATATATCTTTGATTCTTATAGCAATTCATGACAGGTTTGAAGCTTAAGTATAATCCACTTTATTAATTAGGCTAAGTGCAACTTGGTTCAAATTGGGCCATATAACACTAATTAATAAACACGAATTTGTTAATTAATGTCGATTAAAGTGCTAAAATCGTAGTTGAGGTTTGATCAAATATGCGATTTTTGTCTGAATAGTTTCCTTTTTGCAACTAGACCATTGAGGTTTTCCATTTATTGCTAATGTCGTCGAAATCGCTAACTCCGTTAGTTTTATAACGTTATACGAGGGGTGTATATGTCTTTTTTACTTTATTTATTTTTAAAATATAATTAACCCCTACACAAATGAAATCAGTGAATCACGTTGAATCCCCACCACCACGTACACCATCTATTCCCAATTCCCCACCTCTGTTCTAATTCACCATTAATTAATCTGCTTCACCATCGTATTGGAACTTGTTTGAAGCCCTTTTAGTTTGACCCACTTGGCAACTTGGAACACACCATCGCTGCCGTTGGGTTCCATACCACCATCATTGCTGGGTATCAATTTGGGGCTCTTGAAGATTGTCATCGCAGAGGCCCACACAATAAAGCACGGTAGCGGCCTCGGTGGTTGCATGGGGAGGTAACTGATTTTTCAGTTAGGGTTTCTTTAAAATGAAGTGGGGAAGATGAAGTAGGTGAGATAAAAGAATGAAAAGGCCTTGAGTTGACGATAGAAGTTAACGGGGTTAGTGATTTGGACGATACTGGCAATAAATGGAAAACTTCAATGGTCTGGTTACAAAAATAAAATTATTTGGACGAAAGTCACACATTTGAACAAACCTCAAGGACGATTTTAACCCTTTACTCATTAATGTTTGATTTTTTTTTTATATGTTCCTAATCTAATCCTATTCTATTTCAACCTAGATCTACTTCATTTTTCATATTAGGTTCGAACCCAACACCCCTTGGTTGATGGACCTTTACAACTTGGGTTGTGTGTGCTGTGTAATACTAACAAGATCAAGTTGGTTATAGCGTCACATCAATGTCACGAAGAAAACTAGCCATCTCAAGAAATTAAGCGTCATGGTTTAACGATCAATTATCCTATTAAAATAATAATTTACCAATTCAAAACTTTTAAAAAAGTGATATAATGGGACAAGGTGGATTTTTTAATTGGTTTACATAATTAAATCATTGGCCAGGCTTCAAGTTGCAGAGGAAGTTAGTATATGGTGATGGCACTTTCCACCATGGCGCCTCTCCATGTTTGTACCAGGACGGGGTGGAGACCGGAGATTATCATCATGCCCACAAGGCATGCTGGCGCCTTCATAACAAATGGTCTTATAGTCCGATGGTTGTAACTAATGACAATTAATTTGAATATTTTTCTATTAAGATTTATACCATATCTTTAATTTATCAAAAAAGACAAGGTTAGACATAAAGTGAAGTAATCAAGATAAACTTGAATATGAGAACTTCTGAATCATTGGCTCGTTGACAACTTAAACAAGAAGGAAGGAATAAACACTATTTCTAGGGGAGTACACGGACCGAACCGGACCGGACGAGAGCATGTTCGTGTCCGTCCGTTAAGTTTTTGACGGACAAACGGACGGTTCACGAACACTTTACCGAACGAAAATTCATGACCGTGTCCGTCTATTAAGAAATTGAGTGTGTCCGTCCATTAATATTGTAAACGGACATTAACGGACACTAATGGACAAACAAACACATTAACATTAGTGAACACTAATGGACATTTATGGACAAAAGAACATGCGAATATTAATGGACAACGTAAGGACACTAATGGACAAACATAAACAGTTACATATTAATTCCAAACAACTTTACTTACAATTCGGAATTACACCATATACTATGCAAATATAATTAACACTTAATATATTAACATAAAGTGGATCACTATAAGAAATGTTGTAATACAAAAGTGTGATTTATAACACTAAAAATTCCAAAATTAAATTACAATACTTGATATATCTGAACACTTACAATATCGGAAGGACGTTACCGGACATAATCGGACGGACGTTACCGGACGTTCATGAACACTATCAAACGGACTTGGCCCTTGTCCGTGTTCGTTCGTTAAGCTTATCGAATGAAATACTTTTGTCCATGTCCGGTTCATTTATCAAATGAAAGAACATACACGAACTTCTTGCCAAACGGACGGCCAGTTCGCTTGCAGCCCTAACTATTTCTACCACCTTTATTCCTAGAAATGGAATTTTAAAGGCAAGATACCTTTACTAGATCATTAGAAATTACAACTTAAGCATACGTCCGAATACCCATCCGCAAGTCGTAAATGGGGAACACGATCGGCCACACAACAAACATAAGAGCAACCTAAACTAACCTATTAATTATAGTTTGTTTTATTGTATAATTCAAAGGGCTTTCCCTGTAAAATATAAGTAATTATATCAATTCTAAGCAATAAAAAGAACAAAAAGGCTGAAAACAAAAGAAACGTGGACAAGAAATCATCCGATATCTATAAAGTGGGAAATTAGGAATACTGTATATAACTTATAAGCTATTAAAAGTAAGGAATAAATTAATCAGTACTTTGCATTTGATGATCATATCTTGCAATTGTTAAGCTGTCATTTTCTGCAAATGAGGATATTCAGATACCATCCAACATGTGATACATGGAGAATTGTTCGATCTACAGGAGAGAACCTTATCATGGACGGTTGTTTCGTTATTCACACTTCAGCAAATGAAGACTTATTTACCGAAATTAAAAAAAAAAAAAACATATATGAGCCCTTGAAAATGAAATAGGACCAGTAGAATAAACAGGATATAACTCAAATGAACCCGATTCTATAGGTTGTTTACCAGCCTTATTCGTGTTCCAAAACTGCCCAAATAAAATCGTGTGAACGCTAATCAGTTAGTTGACTCTTACGCTTAATTAACCTTCGTCTGAGTTGGCACTTGTCTGGTATACGCTAACATATTAAGGAATTTAAATTAACTTATAATACAAGTTAAAGTTAGAAGATATAAAGTCCTACGATAGTTAACTCTATTACTGACGAATTCACAATGGATTACTGTCAGAATCGCGACAGATTACTGGCTGAGTTTAGGCTCACACGGTCACACCAATTGGTGGTGAGCTTATCTGATGAACCTGATTCAAAGTTACCGACAGATCACCAAGGGATGCTACGTGTGGGTAATGTTTTCCCACAAAACCGATAATGTTTGAAGTATATATAACGCTAAGTTTCATTTTATATCTTGTGATTATGTCAAAAATCCACCCGCAATTATAGATGAAATGGTTCCGTCAGAGAAACTAATTAGTTTTATGTGTGACGCATATAATTATTAAACTGAGCAATTAAACGTATATATAGTTTCATATAAATCACATCCTTAACATACACATAATTTACTTTTAATGAATATTATTGTGGATCGATGGGCTCCATGACACAACGTCATAGGGAATTATATATGTCCCAAAGAAAGAAAAGAATTCAAAACCATCATGATCGTTTGTATCTATAAATACAACCTGAGATAGCCACTTTTTAATTTCTAAATTTATTAATGGCGGTACAAACAGTTCCTTCCATGGCACCGTCTTCGCCTCATCCTCTTCAACACTCGCCCTGGCACTCACCGGTGCCATACCTGTTTGGAGGCCTAGCTGCTATGCTAGGCCTCATTGCTTTCGCTCTCTTGATCCTCGCCTGCTCCTACTGGAAGCTCTCGGGCGACATGGACAACCGAGAGCGAGACATTGAAGCTGGGGATTCCAAACCCGACAAACATGAAAAGGATATAGCCCCGATTTTTGAAGAAAAATACCTGGTAATCAACGTTTTTAGCAACCGCTGTTTCTAGCTCCTTTGGTACTACTCGTAGAGGAAATGATGAAGAAGGTGAAACAAGAAACGACCACGGGGAACCAGGAGAATACAGATCAGGTCCCTTAAAATGTCACAACTAAAAACTCGATCTATATATATTTATTTATTTTTTCCTCAAATTATTCTTGGAGTCATGAATGTGGGATTGAAGCTACATTTGGCGACCGATGGATACTAACATTCCATGGCGATTCATCTCCGTCTTCTAAGACACTAAGATCGAGGCGAAGAAATCAGAGAAGTTAATCGGGGATATCTAAATTGTAATTCATTCGACGATATATATGTAAATGCCGCATTAGTAAAAGCCTATTTCAATTAAACTTCACTGCTTCATTAACTTAAGCAAAGGAACTAGGCAGTATCCGCTAAATTTGTATATGTACCTAAATATTACAGTGGATTGATGAGTTATATATGTTGAATGTGGTCATTATGCAAAGTGATTGTTCAAGATTTTTGGCAATTCTTTCGTACGATTGCTTTCATAAAAAATGTCAAAATTTACTAAAAATGAGTGCTTTAAATAAGATAATGCCAAACGCAACATGCCAATTTAATTTCACACAAAATAGTACTAATTAACATTCTAACAAAATACTTTTTTCTTTTTTTAATCAACCATAAAAGGACGCTATTTTTTTTTTATAAATAAAATGAACGTTGTTTACCTTATAATTAATGTAATTTATTATAATTGATGAAATCTTGTTACATGTTATAATTTATAAAGTATGTTACTATTTAAGATATAGTATTAGACTATATATGTTGTGTTATACAATTAGCTCAAGTGTATAAAGCTATTAGTATACTAAACCAGTGAAGTAATGTTAATTTTTTCTTAACTGGCATGCGTTGGACACCTCCTCCTGGAACACCGAACGTATTCGTCCTCCGCTGCTAGGTGTCAGTGGACATCCATGGACACCCGTTGCAGCTGGTCTGTCTAGTCCTTCAAGACATAGGAGAAGAACGTACATACGTAGTTATTTCTCAGAACATTTGCGACCGCATGAAATACATGGGCTGTACGTTAATTCATAAGCAAATTTGAAAAGATTACATAAACACGTACGTGTATTTATTTTCTTTAATACGAAAGATTTATTATATGTTACTTTCTGCCATTTACAAATGATTGTTTTTCATTAAATTCTTGTCTGGTTACATGCATGTTTTTACTTAAAATTCTAAGAATTTCGATATATATTTTATTCTTTTAATTTGGATAAAATAAAAAACATGATAAATCAAATATATTGCATGATGACTCAAGTACCCCACGAATAATGTGTCTATATGTATTTCCCTTCAAACTGACAAGATATTACTTATAAGAAAAGATTAAAGATACGTATCTATTCTGTTTTATACTTTCCCCACTTGTAAAATCCATCAAATATTGGAAAAGGTGAAAGAAATAAGACATGCTGGTGCTAGCTAGATCATATATATATAAAGTAGTGGAAACATGCATATTATTCTAAGTAAAAAGTTAAGGATAAATAAATATATATATATATATATATATATATATATATATTTAGAAAACCAGAAAAGAAACTATGCTATAGTAGTAATTGACACATGCCCATTAGCTCACTAAACAATACATTAAAAAAAAACGATTTAGTAAGACGAACTTAACAGTTTTATCCAAATAAAAAGGTTTCAATCATTTTGAATCATAGAATAATATTATTAATCAACCATGTATAGAGAGATATAATGACGATAATTTCAAAGAAACACAATAAAGGAAAAAAAAATATATATATATGATCCTTGAATAATAGAAAATCTTTATTGCGGCAAATAGCAACGACGAATCTAAAGTCATAGGCAGTAGAAGGCAAAACAACAAAGATAAGAAGACTGAAACTATAATTATGGAAGGAGAAGCCACAACTGTGTGGCGGCACCACAACAGCAAGAAAAGAATCAATAAAACTTTATCTATATGTGTAAACAAGTATCCCCAAGGCAATTAATAATAAGAAGAGAAGAATGTCTTCACACAAGAGGGCGATGGTCAATGGTGGTGGTATTAGAGCATTCTCATCCCATTCCCTATATTTATATGATGGAGGTTTGTAAATTATAGGGTGAGGTTGTGAGTGATTGTGAATGTAAATTATAGGGTGCAAAGAGAAATGTAGTGATTTTTTGTAAATTTGAGGAAACATTTGGGGAAATATTGTTTCCACTATTTATTTTTTAATATTTGTTGGATTGTTTGTGAGTAGAGGAGAGAGAAAACTGTAATGATAAAGGTATAAAAAATATTATTTAATTGAATATGAGAGAGAAATATAGTGTTTTTTAGTGTAATTATAGAGATAAGAATGGGGAACGGGTTGAGAATGGTCTTATGATTAATATGATGGAGATGAAGAAGGCAAACCCTTGATGCTCTGATATGATCATATATGACAATGAACACTCCGTAAAACGTTAAAGTATGTATTATGTTCTGTTAATTAACTATATATAAAGATTCAATATTGATAATTAGGAAGTAAACCTAGCTAGCTAATAAATTATATATTCTAGTTACGTGTGAAGTAATTACAATAAGGCTGAGGGGTGTGGAGCGCGAGAGGGGGCGCGTGAGCCCATCCGCTCGCGCCCCGGGGCGCGAGCACCACACCACCGAGGCGCGAGAGGGGCACGAGAGGGGCGCGAGCACGCAGACCAAGGCAGACGCAAGAGGGCTAGCGGGTGAAAATGGGCGTAAAGTTGGCCTGGGAATGCGTGAAAAGCCGTTGGGGCTTAGAAATAGAGCCGTTGGCTCTTTATTTTTATTAAAAAAAAAAATTTTTTTCTCTATAAAACCAATATCACATACCACCCAAAACCAATATCACACACCAATATCACATACCAATATCACATACCACACCCAAAACCCAAAATCACCCCATCTTCCAAACCTTTTTTTAAAAACATGGCTGGAAATTGGTACCCAAACCTAGATTCAGATTACAGTTACGACGATTTATGGTCGGCACCGGACCAACCGATGTTTTATTCGGGGTCGCAACAATCATCCGGCTTTCAACCATCCAACATACAACCGTCTTCTAACTTTGTTGTTCCGGTCGACCAAATGCTGATGGAAAAACAAAAGGAACGTATCCGGAAGAGGTTGATCGAAGAAGACCAAGCCGAAGAATAAGAATAATGTTTTTTTTTAGTACTTTAATTTTTTTTTAGATATTAATGTGTTTTTTTAATTAATGTGTGTTTTTTTAAATAATTTATGAGTTTTTTTAATAATACGTTTTTTTAATACATTTATAAAAAAATAAAAAAAAAACCGCTCGCGCCCCCTCTCGCGCCCCTCCACACCAGGGCCCGGGGCGCGAGCACCACAACCAACACCCATCTTATCAAGTTTCTCTCTCTGCCACACGTCACAATATTATTGGCTGGAGCCCCCACTCGCGCCCCTCACACCCCTCAGCCTAATAAACGTTAACTAATATAGCCATAGGAGTGCTCATTGTTTTTTGTTGGAAGGTACACATGAGAGCAGTGCTAACTGCCAACTTGTAAAGAAAACGACTTGTGTGTTGAAAGAATAAATGAATAAACCTGGCCAGGTAAGTGGAGAGAAAATTATAGCTAGGGGTATTTTGGAGTGGATGAAGTGGTAGGGTAAAGGTGCTATCAAGCTGTAGAACCCAGCATTATTGGCTTGTACAATAATAATGAACCTACCCAATAAAAATCTTTTTGCTTTGTACCCTTTTGTTTTACACTTATTTTTCCTTCTTCTCCATTTCATGACAAAGTTTCCTCCAGAATGAATGTTCTTAGGCGACCCCAACTCCATCTCCTTAGCACCTGAAAGGTCAATTTGTAAATTTGAGAACTAACTCCAGGATTCGAATATAACATCTGCTACCAAAGGGTATGAAAGTGTTGAAAAATGTGTTCTTTCTTATACGGTGGCCAGTTCAACTCCCGTAGCCAAAATTATGTAAATTAAGATGTAGGGTGATTGATCATGTCTGCGTTAGCTGTTTAAAAAAGAAAAAATATTAGAGCATTTAAAGCTCTTATGTGTGGGTTTTTTTTTATTTTTTTAAAAGACCGAAAAAAACCATAATTAATCTGTTGCGCGTTTCAAATAATTTTTCCACGTTGCTTTCTCTTATCTTTTTCCCTTTGGTACTCCTGTACGTTAACAGGTCACGGTATTAAGAGTGTTATATCTTGATGGATAAATTTTTAGTTTTGGGTTTTATCACACTATATGAAACTAATTTAGCCTCCTTAAGGTATCTTTGATGGCGTTACAGTTAGGTTGAACATATGAAAATGCAAGTGAACTTGCATTAGTGGTATCTAATTTTTTTATATTATCGTACGTGCACTTGAAGTATATTGTTGGTAGGGTTAAAAAAATTTTTGATATAGTTTTGATATACAAGCGGATAATGGAGAGCGACTTTTTATATGTTATTATAATGCATGCTCAACATCTTTATGACCATTTTTATTAAGCATCTAACCTTGAGTAACTAGACACAACCATAAACAAATCCGTTTCTTAAAAAGTTGGTGAAATTGTTGATAATGAAACACCAAATCTGTAGTGGATCTACACATGCTACACAAACAGAAAAAGCATGTCAAGTTGTAAACGTTGAGAGCCTTAAAAAACTCAATAGTAACAATTGTATTGACGTCACAGATTTGGATAAGAGAACAGCCAATCTTCTTAAATTTGCTTGTACTTTTATAATCCTCCAATGATTATTCGCATAGCCACTATGTAGACTACTATTGGCCACACGAATTCTTTGGAAACCACATGTTTCCTAGAAATTGGTCACCAACAATTTAACCAAAAAACTTCATTAAAAGCATGACAATTTTATTAACGACAGTTGATGTTACGGATTAGCCTCACGCTTCGAGCAGCTTTGCTCATCATCTTCTGCAAACGCAAATGTTATATAGGCCAACAATTACAAAATGTTCGGACCTAGCAAGATGCTAGACCAAAGCCCAAACACCAAACAAATCACCAAGTTACACTTTAAATTTACACCAATTCTCCCATGATATCGTTATTCCTAGAAATAAAATAACAAACCACAAGAATTAAAAAAAAATTTACATCAATCCTTTCATAAAAGGTTTTTGCCAGGATAATGATTCTTAATCCACAAGTATCCCAAAGATTATATTTTTTCCATCGTTTTCAAAAGGCATAAAGGATTGTTAGTGTAGATCCCCCCCCCCCCCCATTCCTTGTTCTCGAAATACATAATACCTCATGAGCAGTGGCGAATCTTGAACATCTAGTACGGATGAAACCAAAGTCACGTACCAAACCTAACTTATTTCCTACTATTAAGTTTCGGGACTACAATCCAATTCAGGTCGGATCAAACAATAAAAAGTCTATATTAAATCATTCAACTAAAATATCAATTCAATCACAACTCTAAGTTCAATAATTCAACTTACTGTTCTTACACATAAAAAAATAACTTTTTAAACAAATAAAGACAAAATGCGGGGAGAAAGATGAGTACTTGAAAAAAATTACCACTCAACGTGGCAACTTTTAAGTGTTGGGCCTAGTTTGTATGGTTTGTACTTGGCCTACATATGTTGGGCTGGGCTACGGGTTTGCTATGTAAACCGAGAACTCTTTAGAGTTCTCGGTGGGCTTTTGGTTCATATGGGCTTAGTTGTTTGGTTTCCCTATATATAGATCATGTAATGTATAGTGTTAAGGTTGTTCATTCACTGTTTTGGTATTGTTTTTCGGCCGTCTACAAGTTGCTAGACGTGCAAGTATTGTAAGTGCTTAAGCACCCGACGTATCTTAATATACGTGTGTTTTGAAGCAATCCTGTGTTACTTTGTTTACTCGTGTTCTTGAATCACCAAGTGTTGGTATTCCGCACCAATACTTGTTATGTTGATATTATAATTGTAATGATCCAGATTCGGGACTTACAATTGGTATCAGAGCCTTTGACGAATTCAGGCTCGTTATTGTGATATTAACGTATTCAAGATCTTGATTTTTGGTGGTTGTGTTCGTATTTCCGGTGAAAAGTGACCGGAGAAGAGAGAGATCTATTTTTGGGTAAAGATTGGTTTTGATTTGGAAATTAAATCAAATCCCATTTTTCTTGAAAGTTTGTTACATTCTGTTTGACCTTGGGTGTCAAACCTGAGTTCTCGGCTGGCATTTAAGTGTTCTCGGCCTTAATTAGTTCTCGGCTAACTAGTTCTCGGCTGTGACTAATTTTCGGCCAAGTCTTAGTGAATAACAAAGGTTCTCGATTTAAGCTATTAGTTCTCGGTCATATTTACTGTTCTCGGTCAACTCCGGTCAACAGTGCCTGGTTCTCGGTTAAGCTTGGTTCTCGGTTAACCTTGATTTTCGGTCAAACTTGGCTTTCGGTCAACACTCAAGAGTTCTCGGTCAAAAGTCAAGAGTTCTCGGTTAAAAATAAAGAGTATTTTGGCGAAAAAATTTTTCTGGAACGAAAATTTTCCTGAATACTCCTTATAAGCAAGACTTCATTCTTGAAAATTTTGGTGAAAACAATTTTTTTTCGGGTGATGTTCGGTGAAATTTTAGCGGGAAATTCCGAAAAACTTGTCTTGAACGAAATTTTTCCTAGACGTTTCTTTTGAGTGGGACATCCTTTTTGAGAATTTTGGCGATCATTTTTTTTCTAAAAATTTTGGCGGGAAAATCAGGTTAATTACTCAATGGATTCTCCACAACTCGTCTCAATATTTGGAAAACCTTTTTATCAGTCTGCTCCCTCACAAGTAGTATATCCAAATTCATCTGAGGTGAGTTTTCAACCATGTTCTTTAAATTGTGTTGAAAAAATAGAAATGTATAAGCTTCATAACGATAGCCTAATTAGAGATAGGAGAGAATAAAATCAGAAAATTTCGAATTTAAGAAAAATGAAAAAGTTTTCTAGATAAAATAGAAGCTTGGAAGAAGGACATTTCTAAGCTTATGTCTGATTTTAGTGTAAAGTCTTGTCATCATCTTGATGCCAAATAGGAAATCGTTGAATTGACTACTAAACTGGATGCCTCCAAGTTAGAAATTTTAAATCTAACTAGTAAATTTGAAAGGGCTGAACTAGATTTTAAAAAATTCGATGGCTCCAGTAAAGTTGTCAACTCAATTATTGAAAATCAATTGTGGTGGAAAGAAAATGAAGGTGAGGGAATATGATTCAGTCAAGTTCCCCCACCCTACAACCACAATTATGTCCCTACCCCTGTTACCAAAGAACATGAAGAAAAGGTAAAAGACATGAAGTATGGTAAACAGGTTCAATCTGAAACTGTTGGATCAGGATCCCTAGAAGAAATCAAGCCTGTTTTTAAATGTGTGAACAATTTTGATGCTTCTACTTCATGTGCAGATATAGTAAATGATGTTGCTTCTGTTAGTAAAGGGGTTCAGGCTAGTGAAAACGAATCTTTCTCTAATGTGTCATCAAACTCAGATAACACCACAACACAAAATTGTACTAATAATTAGGGGTGTTAATCGGGTCAACCCGATCGGGTTTCGTGTTAATCGGGTCGCGTTAGTCGGGTTTTTTTAAAATATATCTAACCCATAACCCGACCCTATTAAGGTTTAGGTTATTCGGCTTTCGGGTTAGTCGGGTCGGGTTAGTCGGGTTAATCGGGTTAACCATGTTACTTTATAATTTTAAGTTGTTTTTTGTGTTTGTAACTTATAGGTTGCGAAATTTCTCATTCCACTCAATTTTTAAATTATTTTACAAATAATTGTCTTTTAAATCATATATAAACCTGTATACGAATCGAATTGACATGAATAAAGGCATGTCCGTTTTCGTTCATTTTACTTTTAACAAACACGACACTTAACCGAACAAATATTTGTGTTCATGTTCGTTAGTTAAAAACTAAACATGTTCTTGTTTGTTTATTTAAAATCTAAACGAATAGTTCACAACCATAATTAAACAAATATAAATGAACATGAAGGAACATATATGTACATACATTAACGAACACAAATATACATAAACAAACATAAATGAACACATTTAAATGAACACAAACAAACAAATATAAAACATATTATGGTGATATAATTTCGAAATGCAAATAATATTTAATAATTTTCTATTAATATGTAAACGAACATGAATGAAGTTAAATGAACGATTATAAACGAACGTTCACAAACATAAATGAACGAGTGAAACATGTGTTCATGTTCGTTCGTTTAATTAAATGAACACAACATAAATGAACTTTTCGCTTAACTTTTCATGAACAAGTAGAATAATTAACTCATCTATAAAGCTTACAATATTGCCTTTATAGTTCTTATTTCACCACTTCATTATTGTATTTAAAGTTAAGTATCACCACTAATCGGGTTATTCGGGTTAACCCGAAACCCAAATTTTTCCCAAAAATAAACCCGAACCCGACCCTATTAATAATTCGGGTTATCCGGGTTAACCCGATTAATACTTTTTGACCCTATTTAACCCGACCCGAGTTAACTTATTCGGGTTCGGGTCGGGTTAATCGGGGTTTGGGTATTTTGAACACCCCTATTAATAATAATACACAGGGTTGTGGCAACAAAGGGAAGGCACATAAGAAATCAGCACAACAAGGATAGTCTCGCCCTTATAGATCCTCCGGATGTCCATGTGTTGATAAATCATTGGGTGCTTTTTATATCAAGAGGCAAACATGTTACCACTGTGGCACGCTAGGACATATAGCCAGAAATTGTGTTCATCGTCTATATGTTCCCTATTACAAGCAAAATCAGAAGGCTATGCCAAGGGGTAAGAAGAATGGAAAATCCTTTCCTAAGAAGGAATTCCAACATGAAGCAAGTGCTTTTGTTAACATTAGAAGAAGGATGAATGCGTGTTTCGTCTGCGGGAACGACGGACATTTGGCAAAGGATTTTCACTACCGTGATGTTAATAGACAAGCTTCTCAAGTGAAAAGTAACAGATTTCAACCGAATCCAGTGGTTAAACAAAATGCTTATTTTAGAAAACCACGTGTATCTGTACAACGGGTCACAGATACTCAAGGATTCAAAGTTAATATGACAGGTTTACACTCAAATGATTTAGAAACTGTTAAAAGAAGAATAAATTTTCAGAAATCAAAGAGTGTTGAGAGTTCTAAGAATTCAAACTCGAATTCGGATTGCTACACTCCAAAGTCTTTTCTTTCAAATTTCACTAACCAAGATAGATTTGGAAACTTAAAACTCAGCAAACAGAATCTGTATTAACAAATGATTCTGTTAAAGATGAGAATGATATGAGTTGGCAAGAGGTCACATATGTTGATGCTCAAGGAAACCCTAAGACATTTATGACTTGGGTTCCTATGTCCAACTAATCCCGCTATGAGCGTAGGAACAACCACAAATTCATTGTTTATTCAATGGGTTGTTCCAGGCACATGACAGGGCAAATATCCACTGTTTTTAAATCTTTAAACCATGAAATGGATTATTTGTTGCCTGGATGGGATTATTTAGGGTGATAGAACGTTTTTAATATGCTCTTTAAGTGTGTATGAACAAATCAGGGAATATATTGCATATTAAAAGTCTTGTTCCAGACATTCAACTCGCAAGGATGCAGAATCTCAAAACAAGCTTAATCCTAGGGGAAGATTCTCACAAATGGGAAAATGATGTCTTGAAGATAAAAGGTAACCATATCACTTTGGTATGAAAGATTGATCAATCAAAAAGATTTTAATATTTTATTTTAAAAAAAATACAAAAATATGTTCACGTATAGTTTTTCAAATATAGCTTTTTATTTTGTTTTATTTAAAAATGAGAAAATCACTTAAACGTACATGAGAAATGATAGTACATCAGTTGGCTGACTATCACACTTCATCATATGTTATTATTAAATACTACGTTTCGACGATTGAGTCTTTTTAAGGTTAAATTTGTACATAAAAGTTTTCCTTTCGGTTAAAATTTTTGCACAAATTTAGGGGAGAAAATTAAAAAAAATCAAAAAGAGTGTTTGTGTGTTTAAAAAAAATATAAAAAAATAAAAAATTTTAATTTATAAAAGTTTTGTCTATGTCTTTCAAACTTCACTCTTGCTTAAAATTATGTCGATTGCTCAAGTTTGAAGAACATATACATGTATATGTTTGGTCCGGTGATCTACTTGTAGATTCACAGAATAGCCATTTATCTAGAGACTGAAAGCATCTGGGGCGATTATGATGTGTTTTTGTGTTGTGAATTCTTTAACTTAAAATTATGTCGGTAATTCCAAGTTGGAGGGACACGTATTTTCATATGTGATTTGGTCTTGTTAACCACTAGTAGTCACACGGGATAGTCATTACTGAAAACTGAAGAGTGACCGGGGTGACTGAGTTTTTAACATGTGTGTCTTCTATAACTCTGGGAAGTGACATATTTATTCAGTTAACAGCTTTTTAGAAGCTTCAAAATATTTTCAAATGAAAATTGATCCAACCTTTGAAAAGTGATAGATAAATTGTTTCTGTGTGCCTAACGGGTGAAGTTATTAAGCTTAAAAGGCTCTAGAACAGTCATTGATTTGTATGGTAGCTTTCCATGATGCGTAAAAGTTGAAGTGATATAAACTAAATATGGTAAACTTACTGTGGAGAGTCATTTTGAAGAAATGTGCATGTCTCCAGATACATCTCTCCGAATGATAGGCATAAACGCAATTACCTAGTCATACACGAGCCCATTAGTGTTTTGATCACAAAAAATATTATGTTTCTAAGTTTTTGCTCAAGTTAATATATATATATATGTTTAAGTTCAAGAAAGAAATCATATTAGTGTGAGAAATGCAAGAAGTGGTTCCAACCAATCACAAATTTCCTTTTTCTTTTTTCTTTTAATTAAATCAAAGGGTATAGTGGTAAATGTTGAATTGTGTTATTTTGGTAAGTATTAAAATGTCTAGAAGTTTTAGTTTAATCTTTTTATATATGAATCTATATATTTAATTTGTTACTTTAATATAAAATTAATTACAACCAAATAAGAAACTCGTTAAAATATTTAAATGATCTAGCACACATCCTAGGTCAAAACAATGTTCATATTTATTCTTTTATAAATATAATTTTTTTGTTTTGTTATTTAAATTTTTTAAAATTATATTGTCTCGTTATAGTTTCATAATCACTTTTCAAATATGTATTTTTAATTAAATTAAAAATTATCACGATCCTACATTAAATATTCAAAGAAATTATCAAGCTAATAATCCCTACAATTAAAAGATCGATCACTCCATGTTCATTCAATTTTTATGAGCAGATCGTACCAATTTCAATATTTATGATTTATTTACATTTTTTATTGTTGTGTAAAAATTTTGATCAAATGTACGTGTAAGTTAAGTCAAATTTTAGAATGTCCAAAAATTATCGACCATATATTTGCATCCTACACAACATATTTACACACTATATTTACACAACATTCAACACTATACAATATATTATACATCACGCACAACATTATTTACAAACTATATATTCCACAACATTCAATCATACACTGCATTTAATCCTACACAACTTTTCAAATGTTGTGTAGGATGTATATATATATATATATATATATATATATATATATATATATATATATATATATATATTTGTGTGTAGGAAGTGTAGGATTGAATATTATGTGAATATAGTGCGTAAATATGTTGTGTATGATGTAATTAAATATATTGTGTAGGTTGTGCATGGTTAAAGTTTTGTAAATATAAGGTGTAAGTATGTTGTGTAGGATACAAAACATTCTGTGTAGGATGTAAATAGATTGATTCTAAATAATAAATGTAGGAAAGAAAACTACTATTTATTTTAAATAATACACTATAAATTTTAAGATACCAGCTCAATTTAAAGAAATGTGTACAAATTATTATGTTAATAATAAAGTGTATAAAATAAACATTCTTGTAGATAAAGCATTTCATGTGGTTTTACATATAGATAACTTGAAATAAAATAACATACAAAAATTTAATGCAATATGAAATTTGACAAATTAAAATATCAACTTTCAGTTAAAAAAAGGACGAAGCAAATCAAATAAAGTGATAAATAAGTAAAGAATGTTTTTTATTAGGGAGATTGATTTCCATTATCTCAATTTAGAAAATGGGTAACCAGGGGGATGATGACGTGAATTGGGCAACATTTCAACAATTAATGGATGAGCAAATTTCCAACACTACCCTTTTTTATTGAAAAGCATTAAAATCATAAGCCAATAATTACAATAATGCCATAATCAATTTAATCCATAGATCAATTTTAATCAAGGGTTATAATTCATTTCTCACACTTCTCGCAATAAAATGATTTCTCTCCTGAACCATCCCCTATATATATATAATAAAAAAATAAAGAAAAATAAAAAACTATTGTGAAGCAAAAATAAAAATTTTCGTATTTCAAAAGCTTAAAGGGTCAAACTAGAACTACAGAGATGGGGGCATAAAATTAAGTCCTGTCATGTCTCTAATGAAGGGCCTGTAAGTCCGGATGGCTTGTAAGTCCAACGTTCAACCTTAAAGCTTCAATATTCTATTTGATCTTTTGATCAAACACTAGGGGGTTGGAGTCAAATTGGGGTGATCTGGGGATAGCCAAATACGCTTTGAGAAGAGATAGGAGGCGTCACAGGTCCATGAGTGATGTCCATCTAAACTTTATGCCGAACTGAACCTAACTCATATCACTAATGCAATGAAAATCATGCTAAGTTCGTTATACCTGCTATCAACCTGTCTCTTCATGTCATAATAACGCTGAACATGAATCCTTGTGACAACACCTTAAATAATATGATTCCATGTTTGGATCTTTTATACAGGCGGCAGTTTTATCAAAAACTGAAATTTGATCCAAATTTTGCTAAATTACAAGAAGACCAGGTGATTAAATTTGTTTTATTTGTTGTTTTTCGTTTTATTTTATTTCATTTATTTTTATTTTTTACTTCTTGATTACTCTTGTCGAAACAATGCGTTAAGAATATGTTATATTTGGTTTAGCTGATATGATCTCATCTCAAGTCTTTTCAAGAAAAAAAAACATTAAAACATAAAAATTACAAAAATATGTTTGTCTTATTTTGTTTTATTTAATGGTTTTCAAAATATTTTCGTTGATCTTTCTCTCAAAGTTGATTGTTCTTTCAAGACTGATTTCTTGTAACGGAAGCATATGAAGTATCTGAGATTCAAATTGGATGATGCTATGAAAAATGGGGAGATGGTAGAGTATTAGATGCAGATGCTGATGTTGTTGATCATGTTCAAGTAAAGAGTCTGAAGGTTTTGAAAGCTACAAACCAAGGGGGAGATTGTTGGGTCCAGATTTGGTGGTTGAAGAATTACATTGGTGCAATACCGAAATCCCTATGGATTTCGGTTAGGCTAGTCTGAAGTGAAATAAACAAGAACGAAGCTACAAACCAAGGGGGAGATTGTTGGGTCCAGATTTGGTGGTTTGTACTTAGTTATATGTTTATTGGGTTTCGTATTGGGCTATGTATGTAAACCGAGATCACTAAGGGATCTCAGTGGGATTTGGGCTTTACTTTGGGCTTGATAGTTGGTACTCTATAAAAATAGATCTTATTGAATAGGGTTTAGGGGTCGAGCAAAGAGTGAGCAGAACTAGAGAGGTTGTTGTTCATTCACTGTTTTTTTGTATTGGTTTTGGCCGTCTACTAGTTGCTAGACGTGCAAGTATTGTAAGTGCTTAAGCACCCGACGTATCTTAATATATGTGTGTTTTGAAGCAATCCTGAGTTACTTTCTTGAGTTTACTTGTGTTCTTGAATCACCAAGTGTTGGTATTCCGCAAGAATATTTGTTGTGTTGATATCATAATTGTAGTGATCCAGATTCGGGACTTACATTAAAGGTCTTTAAACTCATCAATTACGGATGTGAATCAAAAGTTTTAGCAAGTTCTTTTTTTGAAGTAAATCACCAAATTTCACGAGATAATCATCTGACATCTTATTGTGAAGATAATTCTTGAATATTTTCATTGCTGAAAAATTTCCTCTCTATTGGTGTAGAAATTGAATGCCAAGATTAGCCGAACCACTCTATCAAACAAATAATAGTCATCACGACTGAGTATCCGCAAGACTTTTGCATAAACTAACAATAGTAGATGCACCACTTAGCTTGGGATTATTTAGCATAAAAAAATTAAAAGAATTCAACTGAACTCGTAATTGAATTATTTCTTACTCCGTAAAATCTTCAGGATAGTACTTCTCAGCAAGAAGGCTAATCTGATCAACATAAATCACTTTTGGGTCTTCTTTAGAAACTAAAGTAGAACTAAGATTAATCGATTTCGCACCCAAATGATTTCAGTTATGTGCCTAACCTCACACCCAAACGGTTTCACAAATTCACCCAGTGCAACGCACAATGGAACTCTGCTTGTTTAGCTTGAACATGGACATGACACATTATACTTAGATGTTAGGGTTGGATTTTGGGCTTAATGTTTTAAACAAACAAAGACAAGATGTGGACAGAAAGATGAGTACCTGAAAGAATCACCACTCAACGTGGCAACTTTTAAGATCTTTAAACTCATCAATTACGGATGTGAATCAAAAGTTTTAGCAAGTTATTTTTTTGAAGTAAATCACCAAGTTATTCACGAGATAATCATCTGACATCTTATTGTGATAAATTCTTGAATATTTTCATTGCTGAAAAATTCCCTCTCTATTGGTGTAGAAATTGAATGCAAAGATTAGCCGAACCACTCTATCAAACAAATAATAGTCATCATGACTGAGTATCTGCAAGACTTTTGCATAAATCAACAATAGTAGATGCACCACTTAGCTTGGGAATATTTAGCATAAAAAATTTAAAGGATTCAACTGAACTCGTAATTGAATTATTTCTTACTCCGTAAAATCTTCAGGATAGTACTTTTTAGCAAGAAAGCTAATCTGATCAACATAAATCACTTTTGGGTCTTCTTTAGAAACTAAAGTAGAACTAAGATTAATCGATTTCCCACCCAAATGATTTCAATTGCTTGATTCGGTTATGTGCCTAACCTCACACCCAAACGGTTTCACAAATTCTCCCAGTGCAACGCACAATGGAAACTCTGCTGGTTTAGCTTGAACACGGACGGGACACATTATACTTAGATGTTTGGGTTGGATTTTGGGCTCAATGTTCGTTTTTTTTTGTTTAAAATTCATTTGGGCATGGGCTTGGTCTTATAGGTTTTATTTCTTATCCTTTCAAGGGTGGGCGATACCAAATAATCTGGTTAGGCCGGACTCAAATAATATGAATAGGCCGGACTCAAATAATCTGGCTTGACAGGACTCAATACATATACTATTTTTTTTCCTAAAAAAGAACTCTACTAAATGAAAAACCTGGTGGGGTCGTGGTCTGGTCTGACCCAAAAGAAGATCCGCCCTTGGCCATGAGAATAGCCCTGTATAATGCCTTAATCATACCTTGTCCAAGATTGCAGGATTCATGAATTTGGATAAAACCCATGACACATATACTGACGAGATATGACACCAATTTCTAACGAATAGACAAATCAATGTGACGACGAAACCCGAAGTAAGAATGGGGTTGCTAGTTTAATCATAGTCTCCACATAACGTACAAGACACCGACCATTAAATGTTGCTAGTGACAAGCTGATGAAATTATTTGAAATTTTGTGTAGATATGCCGCTTCCTCTTTATCCCATACAATGACAATTAAACACCATAATAGTTAGAAATATTGATAATCAACTATGGCCAGCTACTAATAAATATATCTGTTTTGTTTACAAAAGATTTTTAACGTTAAACTGTTGAAATAAAAATGTAGGTCGAACACTTAAAGCTGCTTGGACTGTGTATCAACTTTACATATTACAACATAGACCACTTTGAAAATGTAGGTGTGCCCCATTAGGGCTCATTTGTCATGATTGTTAGCCAGTGAATTATTGGCTTTGGTTCGATATAGGGTCCTATTTAATGGGTGACTCGATCAATGAACTTTAGCAAGTGGCTTTTGAGGTAAATTCTAATTGAGGTTATCATGTTAATTAATTATTGTTAGACTAGGGTATAGCCCGTGTTATACACGGGTGGAAAAACATGTCAACAAACATAATAAATTTAAATAACAAATTCAAGCAACACAAAACTTATTCAAACTTTCGGACCAAAACGTTAACCATTTACATTGTCTAGATATTAAAAGTTAAAAGTTACAATAAGTTAATGTACATCGAACAACCAAAAAATATCAACAAAAGACATAAACATGTTCTTTCATATTAAAACACCATCAACTTCTTCAAAAATCTTATAAAAACAACTCATTTTGCTTCACCATCTGAAAATATAACAAAACAAGACCATCCAAGTTGAATATAACATAATAACATATTTAATAATGAGTAACATTTGAACATTAAGAAAGTTGTTTTTATTAAATTGTTGTTTTTATTAAAACAAAATAACATATAACAACAAAAAAGAAAACACGTGTTAAATTATAATAAAAATAATAAATTTAAACAACAAATTCAAGCAACACAAAACTTATTTAACTTTTGGACCAAAATGTTAACCATTTACAATGTCTAGATATTAAAAGTTTAAAGTTCAATAAGTTAGTGTACACCAAACCACCAAAAAACATCAATAGCTAATCTGTAGCAAAATGGGTGTTTGATACGAAAAAGTCTATTTTAACGAAAAACAAAAATCAAAATTAGACATTCTCAATTTTGACCCAAGCTATGAGTTTGAAAATATAATTTGTACACCAAACCACCAAAAAACATCAATAGCTAATCTGTAGCAAAATGGGTGTTTGATACGAAAAAGTCTATTTTAACGAAAAACAAAAATCAAAATTAGACATTCTCAATTTTGACCCAAGCTATGAGTTTGAAAATATAATTTTCAACCAAGCCATGAGTTATCATTTTCCCGATTCTAAACCAATTATGCCCCAATTGTACATTTTTGGTCTTCATGATTCCTCATTTAACTCTTTTTTCCCATGTTGTTCCTTCATAATTCCTTCCAATGCAAAGCAAAATAGTGGACTGTAGGTAAAATAAAAACACACATCATGTAATTTTTTATAACTTCCATGAGTGTAATGGACTAATGGCCTTACTAAAATATATGTTAATATTAGCAAGCCCAACATCCTTTATTAACAACTTAGTAATAAGACTTATCTAGACATTAGTGTGACTTCTCAGTACATATTCATGATGTTGACGAACCAGACTTTGTTCATTCATACATACTTGGACCAAAATAAAGTTAACCCATATGATTTGTACCTATGTCCAGTTCAACATCTTGACACTAACCATCACCACATCAGTTTTGAGCCAATTCTATATGTTAAATACCCCGGATCCTGATAAATGAGAAACTTGCATGACTAAAAATGATCACATCATCTCCTAACTGTATAGTTCTTGTTTTGAACCTGTTACTATCTGAAAAAAGAAATATTATACAGAAAACAAAGAATGGAAACTTAATTAGTACAACATAATAATTAATAATTAGTAAATTAAACATACAAAATAATGATCAACATATATGTCTGATAATACCTCGAGTCTCCATGCAAGTTCTTTGGTATGCATAATGTTAGCGAGCTATGAGATTGCATACACATGTGTTGAATCGTACTGACTAAATCCACCACACAGATATACAGAAGAAGCGATATGAACCATTAAAAAATAATTATATTGTTTAATTTTCAACCTATTACACATGCATTTAACCCAAAAAGATTTAAAAATATGACAGTTTCAACTACTTTAAAATCTTTAATTTCAATTAAAGTCGCCAAGAAAAATTATGAAAATCCAAAGCGCCCCCCCCCCCCCAAAAAAAAAAAAAAACACAGACAGAGAGAGAAAAGAAATTACAAAATCATAAGTAAAAGAATTACCAAGGACCTATTAGGGTGTTAGGCCAAGCGATGCAAGTGAATGTGGCTGTGTAACAGGACCTGTAAGTAGAAGAGCATATGCATTACTTGCTGCTTCAATGATTAGAACCACAATTAACAAAAATGATAATATAAAAACTATTTATTATGCCATTTTATACACCAAATCCAACTCTTGAATGATAAGGAGACATCACTATTTTTTTGCCTTAGTTCCACTAATAACATGCTTAGACGATTATTAGAGATTTAATCGTTTAGGTTTAAATTAAATTTGGTAGTTTAAAACTTAAATTTGAAAAACGTTTAAGAAATAACAAGTTTTGATCGTGTTAATGTTAGACGTTATGGTCTTATTTTATAATTAATTTACAAAACTTAAAATTTAAGTTAAATTTGGAAGTTTTTAAATTTTAAAATGAAACCGTTGACAAAAATAAAAAACGTAATAAATGTAAACACAATCAATTACTTGATCACCGTGTAACTGTAAACATGGTATGCATGTAAATATAGAAAGATAATAAAACATATTAAAACACGTATGTTGACTATTGAAAATGATGATATAGGGTGTATATGGAAAATCAGATTTGGAATTGATCATAAAATGTTTTTTTTAATAAAGATAATAACAATAATAAAAAAAAATCATAAATTCTTTACTTAATTATTGTTATTATTTTGAATTTTAAAATTATTTGTTTGTTTTAAAAAATCATAATTAAGATTTAGAAATCTTACTAAATTTATAATCTTAACAAAATTAAAAGTTTCTGTTTTTTGTTTAAACTAAAACTAAATTGGCCGGAAAAATAAATTGAACGGAAATTAGCCGGAAATCAAAATATAAAGATTTGCATAACAAAACTATAACTACAGGTTAGCCGGAAAAAATTAATAATTGAACAAAGAAAACAATTATAAATTTAACAGAAATATATCATGAAATTGGTCGGATATAAAATACTTAAAATTCAATAAAAAAATGGCCAGAAAAAAAAATTGAACGAAAATTAGCTAGAAATTAAAATATAAAGATTTGAATAACAAAACTATAAGAACAGGTTAGCCAGAAAATTTTAATACTTGGACAAAGAAAACGATTATAAATAAAGTGAAATATATCCAGAAATCAGTCGGATATAAAGTACTTAAAATTCAATAAACAAAACAATAAAAAAATGGCCAGAAAAAAAATAAATACTTACAGAACAAAACTATGAAAAAAGATTAGCCGGAAAAATTGAGAATTGGAGAAAAAAAACAATAAAAAATTGAAGGATAGTTAATTAACTTTTTAAAATTCAATAAACAAAACAATAAAAAATTTCTGAAATATATCCAGAAATTGGTAGGATATAAACTTCTTAAAGTTCAATAAACAAAACAATAAATAATTGACTGGAAAACTTACTAAACATAAAATATGCGTATAACAGATTGGCCGGAAAGATTCATCGAATCTGTTAAATAAACTAATTGTATTTGCAAGTTGCAACAATGGATTGTTAGTTACCTTGAATATAATCATCGGAGAATCAATTCCAAGGATTTTGATATCTCCAAACGGTTCGAATCCGAACGGCGGAATTAGGGCTCGTATTGTTGGTAAACACTGTAGAGGTTCGATGGTGGATCTGAACGACGGATGTGGAATTCGTATATTCATCGGGAAGTTACACCGAAAATCAGTGCTGGAATTGATTGTAGATCTCACCGGCGAAATTAGGGTTCTTATAATCATCGGGAGATTAGAGAGAGAATCAGTGGTGAAAATCAATATTGTTTGTGAAAAATAAACAGGGTTTTGTTATTTTGGGTGTTTGGAGAACAGGACACGTGGCACAATATTAGACCTTCTGAGAATGGTAACTTGATGACTAGATTGCATATGTGGACAGTCTAGAAGAAGGCCATGTGTCCACATTGTATTGCTTTAATAGTATTTAAAGATATTTTTCTTAGATATTTTTCGTTCCTTTTCCTTAAGGAAATGATTTCGCTTTCTTAAATATCAGTTATATTATTAGGCCAAACGTAATGGGCGACAATATGGGGCGAATTGGGGCGATTTGGAGGAGGAACACCCTCCCCCCCTCCCCCGGCGATTTTCAGGCGATAAGGGGCGGGGACGAGTTGTTCTCGTCGCCTGGAAGAAAGGAAAATAATAATATAATATTTAATATGTGTTATATATATATATATATATATTACTATTTGTAGCCCTACAACATTACACACTAAAAACAAATTCTCACTCCATACTGACTGGGAGCCACATGACGCAAAACATCCCATTTTGTGGCCCCTCCACTAAACATAGTCTTACAGGCTAACAAACACACTCTAAACATTATCTTACAATTGTCCACCGGAACCCTCGACCTTATGGAAAAGAATACCATTTTACACACTTGTTTTCTATTTTTGACACATGAGTCAGGATTATTTTTTATCTAGTAGTGCTAGTTGTTGACACAAAATTCAGTCAATATCGAGTGATTGAGGCAATATACTTTTAGCATCAACAATGGACTCCAAAGCCTTAAGTCATATCTAGGTGGCAACATGGCAGACCCAACTACAAACCTTTAGCGTTGTGTAGTGAATTCCACCAAGTGAGGTCTGCTTCTATAATTTGTCCGCGGACGGCTATAGTAAGGCTCACAGGTCATTCTCTCTCACATACATATATAGATATATTATATATACGTATACTTTTAATATATTTTACGTATACTTTTAATATATACTTTTAATATATTTTACTGAAATTTGTGGTTTTTAAGTTATAAAAGAATGTACGTTTTTAAGAAAATTTTTAAATTTTGATTTGACGTTGATACTACAATTCATGTACATCCAGCATTATTGGCACTCTCATGTACTATAACGATACATATGGTACACTCAAAATTAGCAACTTTTGTCGCTTAATGTGCTTATGTGTCAAGCATTCCCAAAAGCCTATCCACTAACAATCATACTAAACAATGGTGCCGTACGTTTTATTAAGCAAATAATTCTTACTCGATAAATTGAATATAATTCTATATATTATGTGCATGACAACACAACTTTTTATAAAGTTGTTGAACTTATTACCTATTTTATTGATCAACCTCTAGCTAATTATTAGGGAGCATTCATTATATAGCTTTACTAGAAAATGACGTATACCAAATGCTAAATCAGTGATATATATCCTTATGGAACACAGTTGGTTATCTGGTCCAAGGCATAGAGGTTATGGTTGTGGATTGGGATACTAAAAGCTTAGGTTAGAAATCTGACTTAAAGGGTTTTCTCACATTGGCAGGTTTCCTCTTTGACAACGTTTTTAAGAGAGTTGGACCTAAAACTTCAAAATTTATATGAAAACAATTGACATCCCGTCTCAAATTGATACACTTGCCTACCGATGGTAGTTCCAAACAATGTTTAAAAAATATATCCCTATATAATACAATATCTGAATCCAATATTACAAATGTATATTCATCCATTTCAATACCACAGACGGTCATCAGTGTGTTGGACACATTAACATGTGAATGAAAAAAAAAAACAAAGAAAAAAAATATATGTATATTGGTTTAAAATAATCTCCATTATCACCTTTTGTTCATTGTCAGTCCCAACTAACGAAATGGTTGTTAACAATCCTACCTTTCGTTAGTCTACGGAAAAACACTTTTCACTATAAAACTCAACATTTTTGTCCCAACCCTTTTTAAAACCTTAGATTGGACATTTAGGAATCTTTTTTTTAGTAAAAACCTTTACTATTGAGGTCGCCGGAACCGTAGGTGGAGGTCACCAGAAAAACGTTTTCGATCTTCCGGAAAATTCTTTTTATTTTTGCCAGAAAATTCAACTTTTTCGTCCCAAACCACTTTGTAACTGATGTAGATGTCGTGCTCTAATAAAAAAACAAGTATTTATATCACCGAAATACTTATAAATAGTATGGGTATGTAACATCCCGAATTTTATAATAATAATATTTAATAGATTATTTAATTATGATGGAAAAGTTTACTTGAGTTAGCAGAGAAATAATAAAATAATAAAAATGAAAGGATAAGTAGGCTTTAAAGATGGAATTACATATGGACTAAAAAGGAAAGATGGGCCTAAGATCCTTGGGCTTAAGGGAGTATAAATACCCCTTAAACTCTAACCCTTTCCATTATCATCCATTTGTACACCATAGCCTACACCATCAAAAACACGCACTTAAGCCAAACACTCTCTACCCTACTATATTCAACGATCCAAGACCAACCGAAGGTAAGAAATGATTTATCTCAGTTGTACCAACATAGTAGAACCTGACACCGCAGCCCCGTGATGCTGTATGAGCCGTTTGGATCTAGATCTAGCTTTATTCGGGTGTTTAATCAACCAAAAACGAGCTTAAGGACCATCCTAGCTCAGATCTTGACACCACGAGTCTACTTAGACCATTAACGATCAAACCCCGATCAACCATGGTGGTCAACGGCGGCTGACGGCGCCGGTATCGAAGAAAAACCGCAAAAACGCGTATCTAAGAGCTGAACAGGACTTATACGGCGTATAAGTATATACAATGTATATGTATAGAAGCGCATATGTGTAGCAGCGTGTATGTATATCCGTTTATGTATAGCAGCACATATGTGTAGCAACGTGTATGTATATCCGTATATGTATAGCAGCGTGTATGTATATCCGTATACGTATAGCAGCATGTATGTATGGCTTATACGCAAACAACTTACATGCTGGAAGAATGACTTATGCGCTGGAACAGCTTATGCGCCAGTTGGACTTATACGTGAAAATTATTTTTACAAGATAAACGAAATATAAACAGCGTATACGTACGTAAACGATATATATGATGGTTAAGACACGAATAAGTAAGGAATTAATAATAAAAGGTAACGTTTAAAATTAAGATTCAATTTGATTAAATAATTGAACTTCAGTTTTCTAGTGAGGTTTTATTAAAGACTTATTAACGAAAATAAAATTTTTCCAAGCTGACCTGGCAGCTTAACCTTAGCTAGGGGCTCTACCCTTTGGATCTCGCTAGGGGCTACCGCCCCTAAAACCCTGCTGCCAGGGGCACTGCCCCCGGACCCCCGTAGCTAGGGGTTGCAATAACTTAGCAGTCGGTATAGCTAGAAATAGTTAATTGTTACTATGGTTAATACACAGTTTGCCGTGCAAAGCTTAAGAAGGGCATAATAGTAAATTCATAGAGGAACCGTTTACAGGTGAGTTTCTAGCCCCATTTCCTTGTTATGTTTTCAGGACTGTGTGCATACTAGATGTGATTAGTTAATACACTTACCTTAAGTGGTAAGTGTATGATATGTGAATATATTATGAATGTTGTATGTATGACATGTGAATGTGTTATAAATAACCTATGAATGATTTAGGAAGTATACAATTATGAAAGTAATAAAATGAATGTATGATGGTATGGTTGCATAGAAGGAAGGATACCAGACCCTAATAATATCCGAGGAAGGAGGGAAACCGGACCCTAATAATATCCGAGGATGGAGGGTACCAGGCCCTAACAATATCCGAGGTATGTAGGGCGAAATGCTCTTTACAATGTAAGGTTAGTTACGAATGTATTGTGTATGTTAAAGAAAAAAAGTACGAAAGAATGAAAGTATGTATATGGAAGAATGATGAACAGGTTAAGTACGTAATACGTGCATTCAGGCAAGTAGATCTATATGTAAAGTAAGTTATCTGATTAACTAGAACTCACTCAGCATAGCTGAATTTTAGTATGGACGCAGGTGAACAGTCTGAAACAGTTAGCTTGAGGGAGACACATGGCAGGAACTGAGGAAGCTGGCATCTGAAGATTTGTCATGATGTTTAAATAAGATATTTTTATGTTATGTTTTTAAAGATAAGTTTCAATGTTTTATAACGAATGATTGAAGTTTTATTTATTCCGCGTAAGTTTAGTTTAACTTTGATATTTAGAACTGTGTTTATGAGTAAATCCAAGGACAGTGTAGGGCGCGGGGAACGGGGCCTTACAAGTTGGTATCAGAGCATAAGTTCAAGAGAATTAAGTATCCTACATGCTTAGACTCGAACAGAGAATGAGACTTAAGTAAGAAAGAAAGAAGATGCCTGTTCAAGAAAGTCATGTGTCACTCAAGCAAGCTCAGTAAAGGTAAAGTATATGATTAATAATGTAAGAATGTATAAGGAAGCTAGCTTAATTTCTAGGGATAAGAGTGTATGATTAGATGAACTGTTTGATTGCCTAACTGACTAGGAGTAGAACCGACACAAATATACTCACAAGGGTAAGTGTATAGGACATGGAAAGTAACGTGATCAGCTAATCACAGCTGGCCATTGTTATTACCTGTTAGCTTTACTATCCTTGTACTAAATATATCCTTAAGTGACGACATTTGTGTTTCCTTATCGAATACGAATGGCTGGAGCTAGGAAAGTTGCTAGACAAGGAGGTCGTACGGGACGTCGTGGTAGGCCGTGTACTGTCAGAGAGCCTTCTGTAGAACCAGTTACTAACACAAGAGAGGAATGAAGTGCAACTGGATGAAATCCAAGCAACAATTAAAGGTATCAATTTGATCTTGCGGTTCAGGCCGCCATTGCTCAAGCCGTAGCTGCTCTCGTGAAGAACTGAATCCAGAAGGGTCCGCTAGAAGCCATGCACGAACTACTGATAGAGTATGAGAGAGTGGCAAGAAGGGCGACGAATAGGAGAGGGGAGACTCGAGTGAAGTTCGATCTGTGAAGGATGATGAAAGGAAGAGAGGCCGAGGAAGGTGTAACTACAAGTCGTTCAAAGGTTGCGACCGCCAAAGTTGACTGGTCTAGGAGACGCAATCGCTACCCTCCAGTGGATAACCACCATGGACAAGGCTATCCGAATTAGCGAGTGCCGTCTTGACCAAGCAGTAGGTTATGCTACTCAATTGCTTAGTGATGAGGCTATGTACTGGTGGGAGACTATGGACTAGAGGTAGACTTGGGAAGAGATTAAGGCGATAAGGTGGGAGGACCTGAGGGAGTTGGTGATGAAGAGATTTTGTGCTGATGCTGAGGTGGAGAGAGCCGAGATGAAGTTTCTAAATTTGAAGGCGGGTAAGATGACACGCCGCGAATATACTACCGAATTCAAACGTATGTCGAGGTAGGCGCCTGAAATGGTTAACACCGGAGCCAAGCGAATCAAGTGTTACATCAGGGGACTGCCATATAATGTTCGCGTCTTGGTTAAGGCTAGTAGACCTGCTACCTTTGATTCTGCTGTGGGACTCGCAGATTTGGTTTACGACGACCTGCCGGTGGACGATGCGGTGGCGGAAGAGAAGAAATATAAGAAATGGGTCGTTTCTGTCAAACGACCAGGTACTCAGTTGTGGAACCCTAGGGATAAGAAGCAGAAGGTGTGGGAGAGAAAGACATGCAATATTGTGGGAAAATGCACGGTGGTGAGTGCAAGTGGGGTACTGCGTCTGATGTGTGCCACAAGTGTGGAAAAACACATGCTGGAGAATGCAGGCTTGGATCGTGTCACACCCTCAAAATCCACTAACGAAGTTTTACCGTCAGAGGGTGTGAACTTACAGGATCGGAATCATTAGTTATATCAAACACCACAATTAAAGTTATAAAAACAACCAAGACCTTAAGTCTTATGTATAAATGCGAAAGCGTAAATTGTAAAGCAAATAGTTGCGCTACACAGGGCGACTTAAAAACACAGTTTTCATGATAAAACTCAAATGAAGTTCAAAGCATAAATGTTTAGTGGATGCATGTCCTATACCGCTCGTCCGCCTCGGCTACCTGAGATAAACATACTAAAATAGTCAACATAGGGTTGGTGAGTTCACAGGTTTAAATAAATTAAACCTTGCATTTTAGCGTTACCAGATAGTGCTAAGTCAATTATATGTCAATAGGTAGCTAACCTATCAAGCCTGTATTACTAAGTGTTCAACACCGAAGCTGACTGTTTAACGATTTCCTTCCACCATGTCAACCACGACCATGGTAATGTGTTAGCCAAAATTACACCCACTCGACCTATAGTCGAGTTTAGAGTTGGGTGGGGTTTGTCAAACCCAGTAGTACTACTCAAAGGTGACTCGCTATTATCGAAATATTAACCGGTTCGATGTTCAGAAGGACTTTAGTTGGTTTGTTGCCACTTAGCCTTACAAGTGATATATAAAAGTAACAAAATCTAAATCGTTGGATTATGTTATCTCCCCCTTAAAAGCGTTAAAAGAGTAAAAGGGGCCGTGAAACTCACTGTTTGCGAAGTTAACGAAAAGATCCGAGAAAAGCGCGTGTCACAGGAATCCTCACTAGTGCTCTAAAAACAAAAACGAGATTTCTAAGTATTTGAACTACGAGTGAGTCCCTAGACTCAACACATAAAACTTATGCATGAGATGTGTTCGTTTGTGAAACAAGTGCGACTCGACAAACACGTTGGTGATAAGTTACATGTGTGAACAAGTATTAAGTTTTACCATTGTACAGTACTAGTACTATCTCCCACAAGGTCAAATAAGTCAAACACATAGCAAACATTGATCAACAATTCACTTTTCATGTTAACTCAAATAATTCAGCAGCTAATTTATCGAGAAAGATTTTAACCCGAAAAAATTACTCTATTTAGTAGATCATAACAAGTAAATAAAATCACCAAAAAAACATCACAGAAGCACACCCGAGTTAGGTTTCTAAAAATATTTTTATTAATATTTTTATCACATACGGTTTTCTCACAATGATCAAAACAACACAGTAAACACACAACATTCATTATCATGCGCAACAGAACATTATTTGTTATTTCTGTTACATGGAAAATCTAATTAATGCAAGACCAACTGGGTCAGATTCCTAACTCAAATTATTAACTTCCAGAAGTGGAATCAACTCAATTGGTCCTGTCGTTTATGAGATACACTAATTACAAAACAGCCTACCAGCAGGCTTCCGAATCAGACTTGCACAACAGATTTGTAAATTAATAAAAACTAACTTTCACACGTCCAAAAATTACAAACTCAGACTCTTTAGAAACTAGACTCGCCTACTACATCATAGAGTCAATAATCACTTCCAAACACAACATTAACATCAATTTACATTCATTTAAACATGAAATTAAGAATCTATCTAGCATCAGTTTTCACCAAGATTCAACAAACTAATAACCTATGAACTAACAATCATGCATACAACCCTAGCATATCAATAATCAACATGTTTAACAATTATGGTTTATGATTATCATGTTTAATCATGCAAACAAGTTAATAGAATAGGTTAGAGAGTGTTTTTGATTACCTAGTTAGTACTATGGACCTTCAAGCAACTTGTAATTGATCTTGTATGTGTGTGTGTGTGCAAAATCGGTCAAGAGAAAGGGGAGGGGGAGGGCTGCCATTGACCAAGAGAGTGAGGGAGGGAGAAAGTTAGGGTTTATTATTTTAATGTTGTTAATATAATTATCCATGTTACACTTTACCCCCAAACCTTCTAGTTTACTTCTTTCTAGCACAAAATACACTTTTTCACCCATAATATAATGTTACACATGCAAGCACGTAGTCACATAATATATATTATCGCAACAAAATATGTATTATACCAAGTACTTGTTTATAATATTTATTGTTTGTTCACCAACGGTTTGAGTCGACTCATGTGTGTTTCGGTGAAACTCCGAAAGACTACTTGTGTAATGATTGTCATGCGTCATTTACATCCTAATTAAATGTAATGAGATATGCGTTAACTGGAATGACATAGTTCGTGTGATCTTGAGTTTAAATTAACGGAGTTCGGATTAACGGAGTTAACCTGAAATTGATGAGTGTCACAGAACGAATGCCTGTTACAAGTGTGGAAAGGTGGGGAATTATGCTCATGAATTCCATGCAAAGCCCGCATGCTACAAATGTGGTAAGACTGGTCATATGGCGAGGGAGTGCACTGAGGCTGAGGCTGGAGGAAGTGGGAAGAAAGATGGTGATCAGGCTAGGCCGAGGACTAGAGCCTACATGCTGACTCAAGAACAGGCTAAACGGATCCCAGATGTTGTGACATGTATGTTTCTTGTGAACGGCATTTCCACTTCTGTGTTGTTTGATTCATGTGCAAATAGGAGTTTCGTAGATACAAAATTTAGTAACTTAGCAATAATGAAATGTTGCTGTGTGCCTGAAACTTTTAAAGTTGAAACCGCTAGTGAGACCTCGGTTAGGATAATGAGAATTGTTAAGGACTGTAAGATATAATTAGAGGGATGTGAGTTCACTGTTACCCTGTATGTTATGACCTTAGGAGGGTTCGATGTGGTTTTGGGAATGTACTGACTATCTGAGTTTGAAGCTCAGATAGTGTGTAAGAGTAGGCTAATAAGAAAGTTCAGGGCTTAATTTCATTTCGATGATAAAAGATGAAGGATTGTTGAGGCGAGGGTGCGGTGCCTACCTAGCGTATGTTGTCAAAGCTACGGCTGATACGAAAGAAGTGAAATATGTTCCTGTTGTGCGTGACTACCCAGAAGTGTTCCGTGAAGACCTTTTGGGGTTGCCACCGGAGTGAGAGATAGAATTTAAGATAGGCTTAGTACCAGGAGCCCAGCCCGTTGCGAAAGCACCTTACCGTCTGACACCATCCGTGATGAAAGAGTTGATGTCTCAACTGCAAGAACTCCTCTATAAAGGTTTCATTAGGCCGAGTGTTTCTCTGTGGGGCGCACCAGTGTTGTTTGTTAAGAAGAAGGATGGAAGCATGAGGATATGCATAGACTATCGTGAGCTGAATAAGCTTACGATGAAGAATAGGTATTCATTGCCACCAATGTTGTTTGTTAAGATTGATGACTTGTTTGACCAACTACAAGGTTCAATTTGGTTCTCAAGAATAGATCTTAGATCAAGCTACCATCAGCTGAAAGTAAAAGAGGCAGACATCCCTAATACAGTGTTTCAGAGTTCCTGGTGATATCGTTTGGTCTAATGAATGCCCCAGCAGCATTTATGGACATGATAAATAAGGTATGTCGGCCGATGTTGGACAAATCAGTTATCGTGTTCATTGACGATATATTGATTTATTCAAATAGCCAGTCTCACCATGTGGAGCATCTACGAGAAGTATTGGAAGTCTTGAAGAAGGAGAAGTTGTATGCTAAGTTCTCGAAGTGCGTATTCTGGTTGCGTGAAGTGCAGTTTCTAAGTCATGTAATCAATCCAGAAGGGATTACTATGGACCCAGCAAAGATTGGGGCGATAACGAACTTGAAGACTCCGCAAAACCCGACTGGTATACGCAGCTTCTTAGGGTTGGCTGGCTATTATAGGAGATTCATCGAAGTCTTCTCCAAGATAGCCGCACCATTGACTGAAATGACCTAAACTACTGTAGTATTCAATTGGGGTAAGTTTTAGGAGGAAGCTTTTGAGGAACTAAAGAAAAGACTCACGCAAGCTTCAATCCTTACTCTACCAGATGGTGATTAGGATTTGGTTGTTTGTACTGATGCCTCGCATCGTGGGTTAGGTTGCGTGTTAATTCAACGAGGAAAAGTTATTGCATATGCATCCAGACTGTTGAAGGTTCACGAAAGTACCTACCCAACACATGATTTGGAGCTAGCAGTAGTAGTGCACGCTCTAACGATATGGGGACATTATCTGTATGGTACTAAGTGTACTATCTACACGGATCATAAGAGTTTAAAGTACTTCTTCAAGCATAAAGAGTTGAACATGAGGCAAAGAAGATGGTTAGAGTTGATAAAAGACTACGACTATGATATCAAATACAATCTGGGTAAGGCTAACGTGGTTGCCGACGCGCTAAGCCAAAAGAATGAAGAAGTCGTTTCAATAGTGAAGTCGTATAAGTTGATCATTAACTCAGATCTCTTTGAAGAGATCATCTAGGTGCAGTCGTAAGTGCTTACAGAGGAAGGGTTAATGAAGAAATAGAGAATTTACATACAGCAAGACGAGCTGATGGAAAACACTCATGGTGTGAAGACTAGGTTTGGCCGTATGTGGATTCCACGCCATGGAGGTCTTAGAGACCGAATCTTAGATGAAGCTCACAAGTCGAGATAATCGATTCATCCGGGATCCACCAAGATGTATCAAGATCTTAAGAGGGACTACTGGTGGCCGAATATGAAAAATGATGTGATAGATTATGTCAGTAAGTGCTTAACTTGCTTACAAGTTAAAGCAGAACACCAGAAGCCTTATGGGAAGATGCAGCCATTAGAGATACCAGAATGGAAGTAGGAACACATCGCCATGGATTTCATAACTAAGCTACCCCGTACAGCTAAACATCATGTTACCATCTGGGTGATTGTTGACCGTTTAACGAAAAGTGCTCACTTTCTGCCGATACGAGAGGCCATCTCGTCATAAACGTTAGCAAATGTATTGTTAGGACATGAAATGTCATGTGTATGTCCCCAGTTCTATCAGGAGGGTTCGATATGAAAATAACGATCGTGAAACCAAGTTAACGGACTGAAAATGTCAAAAGAAACTGATTCGATCGAATCAGTGACTGATTCGATCGAACCAGGACTCATTCGATCGAATGAGATACTCATTCGATCGAATCAGTCCTGGCATATAAACGAAACTTAGGAAATTTCACAAGATAGAGCACACATTACACACAGTCACGAACCTGCTACTGCCCAAAATCCTCTCTGCCAATCTTCGTCGTGTCGGTCTTTTCCTCCGTCCCTAGGTGTCAAACCGTCTTAGGAATCGTAACCGTGCGTTGTTGATCACCACCGAATCGCCGTGTTAGAGGATTCCGCACTCTAACACGTTGCCCCGTGAATCGTTGGGAAACCGTGTCCCGCACCGGTCCGACAAAGTGGTATCAGAGCCTTTGGTTCTTGATTCACGTTAGATTCGTGGTGAAATTCGTGTTTTTCTCGCGAAAATCGTAATTTTTGCCGGAAAATTCCGAATTTTTGGTGTTTTTGATCTTGGTGTTCGTCGTGTTCTTGTCAAAAACTGTTAAAATTGTCATATTTTGGTGTTTTGATCTTAGAATTGTGTGTTAAAAGTTCAAGTTTCGTCAAGAACGTTCTTCGCGTTCTTCGTGTTCTTCGTATTTTTGGTGGTTTTGATCCGTTTTTTGGTTGGTCTTAAGTTGTTTTTGTGTTAAAAGTCATATTTTGATCTTAAGTTGCTTCTTGATCTTCCAAGATTTGTGTTTTTGATTCAAAATTCGAAAATCCGTCAAAATCTTCTAATTTTGGAATTTCCAGATTTTCCGATCGAACGTGTCTATTTTTGGAACTCATTCGATCGAATAGCCTTCCTATTCGATCGAACAAGTTTAAACTTTGACCGAATCAGTTTTTCCCGCCGAGAATTACTCCTAGTTCATTCGATCGAACCAGATTTGTTCATTCGATCGAATTAGTCACCATTCGATCGAATAAGTCTTTTATTCGATCCGCCGATTCGATCTTTGTCTTATTCGACTGTCAGAACCTGTTCGATTGAACCAGAAACTCTTTCGATCGAACCTCTCAACCCATTCGATCGAACCAGATTCACATTCGATCGAATAACTTTCAGAAGATCAGATCAGTATTTCAGAGAGACATTCGATCGAACCAGAACACATTCGATCGAATAGGTCACTCATCCGATCGAATCAGTCCCATTCGATCAACAGTTCATCGTTAAAGCAAAGAAACAAAGATGGCTACAAGTTCGAGTACCAACAAGAGGATTCAATCGATTCTCGAAAGTGATTCTGAATCGGGAAGCTATAACAAGCCACCAAAGCTAATGACTTTAAACGATTTTACAACCTGGAAGACAAGATTTCAAATTCATATAACAGGTGTAAATCCTGGACTTTGGGAAGCTGTCCAGACAACTTGGGTGCATCCAACGAATGATGATGGTGAGTCGTTGAGCTATTTTAGGCTATCTGAAGAACAAAAGATAGCCTTCGATGCTGAGAAGAAAGCCTTCTCCTTACTATCACAAGCACTCTCCAGTGATCTTTTTCATCAGTTTAACCAGTTTACTACAGCGTCAACTCTTTGGAACGCACTGGTTGAACGATGTGAAGGATCTGACTCACTTAGAGAAATTCACGCACGGGAGCTCAAGCGTGAATTTGATTTGTTTGGTCCAGAATCGGGAGAAGACATTGAATCGTTACTGTCAAGATTCTATCATCTAATGTCAGAACTCAAGTCCTATAATGTCAAAACAACAGGGACTGAAAAGGTTAGATGTCTTGCTCAAGGACTTCCAACCAGCTGGAACACCTTCCTGACAGTAATGAGAAGAAGTCATCAGCTGGAGACGATTCTCCTGTCTGATTTTATTAAAGAAATCAGACAAGAAGAGGCTGAACTAAGAGCCTCCTCCAGAAAACCGAGATCAACTTCTGACAAATCACTCTACATGTCAAAACCTCCTATGTCAGATTCAACTGATCATGCTCCGATGAAGACCGCTTTTGTCTCCTCAACGTCAAATCAATCAAAGGGGACTGAAACGAGATCTTCCGTCCCATCATCAACTTCTGGAAACTCAAGTACTAACTCCGGACCCAAGTCAACGGAGAAAGCAACGTTGAATACTGAAGGCTTGGGAACAGTAACAGTGGAGGTTGCCAAAGAACACATGGCAACTCTAGGCACGATAATTGAGTCCTACAGTTTAATGGTGGCGGGTAAGCTAGGAAATAGTCATCTGGACAGTGATGACTATGAACAGCTTGACGAAGATGATATGGAACGCATAGACATTATGTGGGCTCTTGGCAGTGCGTTCCGAAGGGCCAGAAAGTGGACGAAGAAAACAGGTCAGGCCTCTCAATAAACAACAAATCCAAGTTCGGCTTTGATAAAAACAAAGTAAAATGCTACAACTGTGGCGAACTTGGTCACTTTGCCAAGGAGTGTTCGAAGCCAAGAAGGGAAGGTCACCAATATCCCTTCCGAACCACTTCATCATCATCCACTCCTGCTGAAGCTGCTGCAACTGTCAACCTTGAGAGACAACTGGTCCCTCAAAATCAAACCGCAGCAAACAACGTCAACATCAACAATGAAACTGCTCTTGCAGTTCAAGGGGATGAAGGCGAGACATGGAACTTCAGCATCAACATGGCTGATGTCACAATAGTAGATGGAAACTCTGAAACCGAGTCTGTTGTTTCCTCGACCAATGAAGAATATATTGTCGATGAACCAGCTGCTGAAGTCCATGAAGAAGAACCTGAGGTTGAAGTGGTATCTATGGAGATTAAGGAGGATCACGATAAAGAGTCAAATGTTCCTCAAATATCTCCATGTTCGACAATTCCCGCAGAGGCTGCTAAAGTTGAAGAAGTCAACGAAGTAGAGTCTAAAGCAACTTCTGCATCGTTTCTGGAAAAAGCTGGGAATCTTTGCTTTGCGTTCATGGCAGAGACATCAAATGCCAAGGTAAGTTCTAACCCATCAACTCCCAAACCAGAAAATGTTAAATGTTTAAAATGTGAATTGTATGAACAAGAAATTCAATCTCTAAAAGAGAGAATTGAAGATCTCGAGGCTTACAAACAAGCAGCCTCAAGATCTTTAATGGAACTGACTGACGCGCTTGCACAGAATAAGGCTTGGAAGCAGAAAGAGTCTGCTTTTAAAGAAAAGATTGATAGCCTTAAGCGTCAGAACAAGGAACTTGAAATATGTGTTCTGAATCAACAAGATTCTATCAATTTTCACATAAATAAGAATAATGTTTTGAAAAAAGAATTGGAAAACTTGAAAGCTGATTTTGAATCATTGAATTTCAAATTAAAAAGTTACTCAAATTCATCTTATTTATTAGAACACATCATTCCCGAGTTCCGAGGCAAAAAGGAAAAAGGCGTGGGATATAACAATGTCCCACCCCCGATCCTGAATCAATTTTCAAGCACACCAGGAGCTGTGCCGGATGATGAATCAAATGATTATATACCCGAGGACACAAACCAAATTTCTAAGTCTAAGGGTAAAGAAGTCATTGACCCGGCTCCTGAGTCCAAACAAAATGTTGTTGCCACAGACTTAGGTTCCACAACTAAATCGGGCCCACCACCATCTAAGTCAAAGGCAACAACAACAAGAAATTCTCAGAAGAAAAAGTTTAATCCTAAATCTGAGAAAGTCTATGTGGAACATAGTACCCAGTTTGTAAAGGAGGGTAACGTTAATGAAAAACATAATTTCCCAAAACACCCTCCTAGACAAACTACACCCCAAAATGTCAAATCCAGGGGGTACTATGATAACAGACAAAACCAGAGTTATTTCTCTCCACCAAGTCAAAGGGGGAGAAACTACTGTTTTTCGTGTGGAGAGGTAGGGCATATAGCAAGATTTTGCTATAAGTACACGGATCCTAAACAGTACATATCGACTCCGGATCCGAGGTATGCCAAGTCACCTCCTAGGAGGCGACCGACCATTGACGTTCAAGGTCAAGAACGGTTTCACACACCGAGGTCGGTTTCTCCTCGGAAACCTCAGCCAACCTCACCACACCAATCCCCAAACCCCTCAGATCCAAATGTTTCCACTTCGACAAGTGAAACTCAGTCTTCAACCAGCTATCTCAAACATGTTGAGAAGAAGACTGACTTTTGGAAACCAAAGAAAACTAACACTGTTGATAACAACGTCAAATCTGAAAACAGTGTTAATGAGGGTAAATGGATTGAATTGTACATTCGTGATGAAAATGGAAAACCCAA
The DNA here is from genome assembly GCF_021521415.1 of Bidens hawaiensis. Classification (NCBI taxonomy): domain Eukaryota; kingdom Viridiplantae; phylum Streptophyta; class Magnoliopsida; order Asterales; family Asteraceae; genus Bidens; species Bidens hawaiensis. The sequence continues at coordinate 373,297 of NW_027492549.1, forward strand.
GACCGTAAGGGCTTGGGTTTCCAATGATATTTAAACCTTTTGTTTTTGTGTGCAGGTTGCTCTATATGATCCAAGATTCAACATGTGGATCATAGACTCAGGAGCTTCCAGGCACATGACTGGAAACATGAATCTCCTTTCAAGTGTCAGACAAATAAAAGGAGGTGCAGTTTCCTTTGCAGGAAATCAAGGAGGTTATATCACGGCCCAAGGAATTGTGTCTAATGGGCGAATTTCGTTTGAGAAAGTTAATTTCATCAAAGAGTTGGAGAACAACCTGTTGTCGATAAGTCAAATCTGCGACAAAGGTTTCAAAGTTATGTTTGACGACCGAGATTGCCACATCTTGCCTAAGGATTTCAACTTTCCTGAAGACAAGGTTCTAATGTCAGCTGCACGCCAGAGTGATCTCTACATTCTGGATATGGCTAAGGCAGGGTCATCGTCTCCAACGGCGACATGTTTTGTGTCCAAGGCATCCGAACGTGATACTGTCTTATGGCATAGACGGATGGGACACATAAATGTCAGGAACATGAACAAGCTTGTGCACAACAGACTAGTTGAGGGAGTTAATCTGAGAAGCTTTCGTCTCCCTGATTCGTGTGTGCAGTGCAAAGCAGGAAAGCAAATAAAAAGGTCCCACAAGTCTAAGAGTTTCCACTCGATTGATATTCCGTTGGAACTCCTTCATATGGATCTTTTTGGCCCAATAAGCGTCAAAAGTATCTCTGGGCACTCATACTGTCTAGTGGTTACTGATGAATATTCTAGATTCTCTTGGGTGTTTTTCTTGAAAGTAAAATCAGAAACGTTTGGATGTATACAACTGCTGGTTACAACTATTGAGTCTCAATACAATCTGAAGGTTCGAAGAATGCGGTCAGATAACGGTACAGAATTTAAAAATGCGAATGTTGAAAATTTCTGCAAAGAAAAAGGGATCGTTCAGGAGTTCAGTGCTCCATATGTTCCACAAATGAACGGGGTTGCTGAAAGGAAAAATCGTACGTTAATCGAGACAGCAAGAACAATGTTAGCCGACTCAGTGTTACCTGTTACGTTTTGGAGTGAGGCAATTGCCAACGCCTGTTTCACATTAAATCGGGTAGGCATTGTCAAGCGCCACGGCAAGACAAGTTTCGAGCTTCTTCAACGACGAAGGCCTAACTTAGAGCACCTGGAACCATTCGGAGCTCTTTGCACGTTACTTAAAAGGCACGTTGATAATAAGTTCGAGGAGAAGATTATCAAGGGTTATTTTCTGGGTTACAGCGTACCTCTCAAAAGGGTCTTCAACAGAACAACAAAATTAGTTGAAGAATGGTACCATGTCGATGTTCAACGCTACACAGAACCAGCCAAGGGGACAGGAGAAGACTGGTTGTTTGATTATGACAAATTGTTCAAGTCTTTCAATCTGTATGAGATTGCTATTCAAATGATGTATGAGGCGCAAAATGCACCTCCTGATGAATCTTTGCAATCTTCAACTCATCCTGGTCCGTCATCATCTTCCTCCACAGAGTCTAGCGATCAAGTTCAAGAATCTTCCGAATCTGAATCTGAAGATGAATCTCCAGCAGATGATGTACAATCGGCACCAACTCAGGTTACTTCACAACCTTCATCGTCAAATCAAGAAGTGCCGAATGCAGATCAGCCTCTAACGTCTACTTCAGAGGCACCACAAACCGCTCCAGTTCCTGAGCCGAACTTAACTAACTTGGAACAAAATGTTGTCGTTCCTGACAATCCGGTTGTTAGGACTGAACGTGATCATCCACAAGACAACATTATAGGGGACATTCAACAGGGTGTCAAAACTCGTCGACAGCTGAATTTTGGTCTCTACACAGAAATGATGGAGTCAGGATCAGTTGCTCTTAATGCCCATGAATGCTTCTTAGCACAAGAAGAACCACACAGCACCACCGATGCGCTGAAAGATTCCAACTGGGTCTCAGCCATGCAAGAGGAATTATTGCAGTTTAAAAGACTTGGTGTGTGGAAGCTGGTGGATCTCCCCAAAGGACAGAAGAAAATTGGCACTAAGTGGGTACTAAAATGTAAACGTGACGATCGTGGAGTGATTGTTCGCAACAAAGCCCGCCTGGTGGTCCAAGGGTTTAGGCAAATCGAAGGCCTAGACTACAATGAGGTATATGCTCCGGTTGCTCGTTTGGAGGCAATCCGGATGTTCTTGGGGTATGCATCTTTCAAGAAATTCAAAGTATATCAAATGGACGTCAAGAGTGCCTTTTTGTACGGTCACATCGAAGAGACCGTATATGTGGCACAACCTCCAGGTTTTGAAGACCCATATCACAAGGACAAAGCCTATCTGCTCAACAAGGCTTTGTACGGTCTTCACCAAGCCCCGAGAGCTTGGTATAAAGAACTATCCAAACACCTTCTGAACAACGGGTTTAGAAGGGGAACCATTGACTGCACGCTATTCTCAAAAGAAAAAGAAGGAGATCTAATTATGGTACAAGTGTACGTGGATGACATCATCTTCGGGTCCACGAATAAAACACTTTGTAAGGAGTTCGAACAAGTGATGAAAGAAAAATTTGAAATGAGCTCCATGGGTGAGATGAAGTTCTTCTTAGGACTTCAAGTTGATCAAAAAGATTCCGGTATCTTCATTCACCAGACAAAATACGTCAATGACATCTTGAAACGGTTTGAGATGTTGAGTTCTTCTTCACAGGGAACTCCTTTAGAGGTTAATCACGGGATTAATCCTGACGAGAAGGGTGAATTGATCAATCCAACTCACTATAGAGGGATCATCGGATCTCTAATGTACCTGACTGCTTCTCGGCCAGACATAATGTTTGCTACGTGTCTCTGTGCACGTTACCAGTCAAAGCCGAAGGTCTCCCATCTGATTGCAGTCAAAAGAATTTTGCGTTATCTGAAGGGTACTCCAGATTGGGGTCTTTGGTATCCTTATGATGACAACTTCGATCTTCATGCGTATAGTGATTCGGATTATGGTGGTTGTAAACTCGATTACAAATCAACAACAGCAGGATGTCAGTTCTTTGGAAGTCGTTTAGTAACGTGGCAATGCAAAAAGCAGACGTCAGTCTCCACTTCAACAGCTGAGGCGGAATATATTGCGGCTGCCAGTTGCTGTTCTCAAGTTATTTGGATTCAGCAACAAATGCGTGACTACGGTATTGAATGTTCTACTACTCCCATATATATTGATAATTCTGCTGCAATTTCAATTACCAAAAATCCGGTCCATTTTAGCAAAACGAAGCACATCGAAATTCGATATCACTTCCTTCGTGACTGCTACGAAAAGAAGTTAATCGATGTGATAAAAATCCCCACTCAGGAACAACGCGCTGATCTCTTCACTAAAGCATTTGATAAACCACGGTTTTTATATTTACTAGAGATCAACGGCGTTAAACGTATATCAGATGATGTTCCTGAAGATATCATTTAAATTGTTTTCATTTTTTCTTTTCTTAAAAATTTGAAAAATCCAAAAAGATTTTGTTTTTTTATAAATTCTAGGGGGAGAAAGGTTTCAAGAAAAACCAAAAACAATATAAAATACAAAAACCCAAAAACATTAAAAAAATTTCAAAATTTTGAGAAGTTGATCTTGTTACAAGAAAGGTGATAGTACACAGACGCTATCATACTGAGACATCAAAAAGATTTGCTATTTCTGTACAGCTTATTTTCATTTTTCTTATATTAAATTTTTATACATCACTATCGCTTAAAATTATGTCGGTTACCTCAGTTTGATGGACACATTTTCGGATGTGTTTTGGTCCTTACTTCTACTAGTAGATTATGAGGATAGCCATTAACCAGATGACTGAAAGTGATCGGGGCGGGTTTTGATGGGTTTTTATTCTTTCGCTGAAAAATAGTCGGTTATACTTAGTTAGAAGGACACATACTCGTATGTGGTCGGTCCAGTTGATCCATTGGATCTTCAGGATAGCCGTTTACCTGAAGACTTTGACTTGATCGGGGCGAAATAATTTAAACGTTATTTTTTTTTTAAAAGACATTCATATATATTCAGAAAATGAGAAATTGATCCAACCTTGGAAAATGATAGATACACTGATTCTGTGTGCTTAACTAGTGAAGTTATTAGGCTTAAAAGGCTTTAGAACGGTCATTGTGTGTCATGGTAGCTTTTTATGGTGCGTAAAAGTAGATGTGATACAAACTAAATCTACTCGATTTTACGTGGAAACTCCTTAAGAGTTTTGTATGTCTTCATATATATCTTTCCGAATGATAGGCAGAAAAGCGATTACCCAGTCATACACGAGCCCATAAGTGTTCTGATTCCCGTAAAGATAGTGTGTGAAGAAACTGCAGTGATCCAGATTCGGGACTTGCAATTGTTTACTACTCTGAAGTCTATGTAACATTCAAAAAAAAAAAAAAAAAAAAAAAAAAAAAAAAAAAAATTTACCTTATGAGTGATTGAAACATTCTAGAGTTAACAATGTCAAGACTTCTCAATCATGGAGTAAGAAAGAAAACGGGAAGCAGATGAAGACACTTACAACCTTAATCAGACACTATGGGTCAAGGTCAATTCGGGGTGACTTGGGGAAAGCCAAATACGCTTTGAGAATAGATAGGAGGCATCATAATCTCTGAGTTGTTACCCACTTAAATTTTGAGACATAATTGAACCTAACTCGTATCACAGAAACGATGAAAACCATTTTAAGTTATTTACATGCTCACAACCTGTTTCTTTATGTCATAATACAGCTAAACACGGATCTGTGTGACAGTCACGTAATTAGTATGATTCCTGTTCGGATCTTTCTCACAAAAAGAATATTCATTATGTCTTGTTTAACTTCGTATATTCTGTTAAAAAAAAAAAAAAAAAAAAAAAAAAAAAAAAAAAAATTGATGAAAAATCTCGAAAAGTCCCAGTAGATAGTCATATACGTCTGTATGATTTCTTATTATAGATCCTTCTCAACCAAAAATAATGTGTTTTAAATTTTGGTACAGTTGTTTATTTCAGTTTGAATATTAAAAAAAAAAAAAAAAAAAGATTTTTATTCTGAATTAATTTTTTTTTAATTTTATTCTGCTTTAATGTTGATGAGAAATCATCGTGACAGGTAGTCTGATCCCTGTCCCTCCCTGTAAATTTTTTGATAAAAACCAAAAAGATCTTATTTCTATTTATTTTTCATTTTATCTATTTCTGTTTGTTTGAGAATCGATGAGAAAACATCGTGACAGGTAGTCTGATCCCTGTCTGTTCCTACTAAATGTTTATCCAGTGTGTAGGAATGAAAGAAAACTTCATGCAGGTTGCTAAATGTTCATCTGTGCAACAGGCTGTGCATGAAAGAAAGAATGAAGTGACAAGAAACCCCAAAGATGTTTGAGCCTGATATTTTTCCATTTGTTACTAATGTATTATGATCTATATGTTCTGTAGGAACGAAGCTCTCAGGATTGGAAAATGTCTAAGAAAACTAACCAAGTGTCAAAAGTTTATGTTTTCGTGCAGGTTCAAAGGCATCACGATCGATGGACGGGAAATAAGAAATTTAAAAAAAAAAAAAAAAAAAAAAAATTTATTTTTCAAATGTTTTCCCTCATTCGATCGAATAGGTTGCTATTCGATTGAATAACTCGATCGAATGGACAGTTTCGATCGAATCAGTGTGTGAGAGAATGCGAACAGTTGTGAAGAGACTCATTCGATCGAATAGAATCTCATTCGATCGAATGATCCAAACGAACAAGTCCATTCGATCGAATAAGTCCAAAAACAGTATAAATATTCAAACTTATTCGACCGGACAGAATTATTCGAAAAATATTACGGATTTTCTCTCTCAAATTTGTTTTTCTCAAACCCTCTTTTTGATCCGATCACTTTATTCAGTTTTTCACGTAGATTACAAAAATGTAAGTTTTACTTGTTTTTAACCGTGTTTTGATCGTGTTTTTGGTCGTTTTGGTTTTCCGGGTTCGGGTGTTCTTCATTTCCGGGCTTTTGCTTGAATGAGTCGAATCAGTCTATTCGATCGAACGAGTTTCTTATTCGATCGAATGTGACTTATTCGATTAGTAGTTCGATCGAATCAGAAGTAAATGATAAGATCTATCTCATTCGATTGTCTGTTATCGAACCAGATCTCATTCGATCGAATGAATAGCTCAACCGATCAAATGGGTTGCTCGTTCGATCGAACTAGTCCAGAAAATTTGAAAATTTTAAACGCATTCAGTCGTTTCGATATCTGTTCGTTCTAACAGGTTTAAGTTTACAGATTCAATGGCTGAAGTTGCAGAAGTGGTTGCTCCATTCAAAACGTCTATCAAGCACAATATCGTGGCTTTCCTGGACGAAAAGTCTAGCCACGGGAAGGATTTTGCAACAGTTATCAAATTTCTGAAGAGGTCAAGGATTTCTGGACCTATCTCGAGGATCGTTGAGCCTATAATGTCAATTCAACAAGAGTTCTGGAGGAATGCCACGCACGACAAAACAGTCGTGCCGTCGGTTATTCGCTCCACGGTCAGAGGGCATGCCATCGTAATATCTGCCCAGGTAATCCGAGAAGTCTGCGGCTTTGTAGACTTAGAATCAGACCCTACATCATTACATCCTGCGGCAACTAGAGGATGTTTCGCAAGAATGAAGTATGACGGCGATCTCAATGCCGGTCTGCTTCACAAAGCCAACCTGTGCCCCGAATTCAAGTATCTGGCACACGTGGTGATGCATTGCTTGGGGCCTCAACGAACTAGCTTTGACAAGCTGAGGGAAAGCATGCAGTTCACCGTAGCTGCTCTAGTGATGAACCGCCCCTACAACTTCTCTCAAATGACGTTTGGTCATATGGTGGAAAACATCACGTTGAAACAAGGGAAGAGCGAGAAGTTTCTTCAGTACCCGAGGTTCGTTCAGATGATAGTTGATACTCAAGCACCGGGTCTACTGAAAGAAAATGAAGGTGATGTGGTGAAACTGGACCACATGAAGAATGAGACTCTCAACCGTCTCAAATCCTACAAAGAACGTCCCACCAGGCCACCACTCAAACGATGCTTCGGGCATATAGTCAATCCGTCCTACAGGGCCCCTCCGAAGAGGAAGTGGAGAAATGCTGCCAGTGATTCAGACGTCGAGAATTTACCGTATCAGGAATCCAGCGACGATTCTGACACTGAGGAGGTGGCGGTCCCGGAAGACACAAGGACAGAAGAGGAAAAACAGGCTGATTGGTATTTAAATGTTGAGGATCTGGAGGCTGGTGAAGAAGTTAGAGCCGAGAAACAACCGGCTGAGATAGATGCGACTGAAGAAAGGCCTGCAAAGAGGCAGAAGAAGAAGGTTACAAGAAAGTATCGGAGTTTATTTTCCGATCAACCACGTCCTTCAATGGTACCATCAGTTGGGACTTCTGCTGCCCCTCCTGCTCAACCAGCACAGCCACCAACACCGCAGTCAGCACCACAACCTACTCCTCAACCTCAACCGGAAATGTCTATACCTCAAAAGGTTGCATCTGAAATTGCTGATCTTCACAAGGCTATGATGAAGATGTTATTGTTCAAGACAGAGCAAGAAGAACAGAATCGACTCAGAGATGAGCAGATTGCTAAACTTCAAGCTGAGAACGAAATGCTCAGGCTTGAAAACAGTCAGCTAAATGCTACTGTCGCTGAACAAGGATCTTCGATCAACGAGCTGAAAGAGTCAAATCTAAGCCTTGAAGCAAAAATGACCGAGCTGAAAGAAGATGTTCTTCGTCTGGAAGGTCCAACCAATGTCGATGTGGACACAAACGAACTGGACTCTTCTGATGATGGAGGTGAAGGTATTTAAGAGTATTTTGAGTGAATGTAGTGAGGACTTAAATGTTAAATCTTTTTAATTAATGATTTGTGTGTAAACTTAGTTTCATATGTAATGGTATTGTATTTCATGTTTATGATATTACATATGTTTATTTAAAATTTGTGTTACATTGTGGTTTTTAATCAAACAGGTGATGCTGATCCGTTTAATGTCCAACCGCTGCAATCAAAAACAGCAGCGGAATATTTCACGTTTTTACTGGACAATCCATATGAGCAGCAAAACTTCGCAAGTGGAGACTTGGAAGAAGGTGAAATTTCACACAATTTCACAGAAGAAGAACTGGAACAAATGTTTGAGCTATACAATGAAGAAACAGGCAAGTATCTGGCTTTGCCTTCAACAGAACAAACATCTTCTTCGGCTGCTACGCCTGACTCAACATCATCTACGGCCGCTGATCCCTCTCAATTTGATGAAGTTGAAATGGAAGACTTGACACAGGAAGAATATCCAGAATACTACACGTCTCAAACTGACAATCTTCCTAACTCTGCAAGTTTCTTCCAAAATGTAACCGAGGAGGAAATACAGAAGAAGGCTGACAAAAGGTCAAACACAATGAAACAGCCTTCTGAAGCAGATCAAGCCGAATTCGTTGAGAAAACAGAAGAATGCAAGAAAGCTTTCAACGCTATTCTTGAGAAGATAAGGTCCAGACGACAAGCAAAGCCGACCATTCCTCACACAACGTCTTATAAGATGAAGGGTCGTAGAACTTCAGGAGAGATTATTGCTTGGGCGTGTCTGAAGGATCTTAATTGCATTGCTATCAAGAGAGAAAAAGGGGTTGAGTACTTTCAACGTATCACTGACTTGAAGACTCTTCCTACTTATGATCTAAACCGTCTGAACTATCTTGATACGCTTTACGCCAGTTCATCTCCATTTGCCACGTACTATCAGAGTGTATTGCGAAAGGAATACAACTCAAAATGGAAGATGATCACTCCACAGAGGCCAAAGAGATATACAAGTAAAAAGGAGATCGATCCAATCACCAACAGGCCAATGATTATCTTGAAGTACATGCCACCACTCACGATGAAGAAGATTCCTCTAAGAAAGATGAAGCAGGACTTCTACAAAGCATTCAGGCATTGGTACTATGATGGAAGACTGCATGAAGCAGTTATCGTGCTCAACGACAATGGAAATTGGAGCACAATTCGCATATTTGATCCTATGTGGCTCACAAACTTGTCACGGGAGGATGTCTATACACTATACAAGACAGAGATTCTTTATGCCCCCGAAGACAGAGAGCAAGCATTAACGTATAGAAATGTCATTAGGATTTGCTTTGCCTATGACATACATGCAGGATCAAACTGGAAAGAGCAACAGAAGAAGTATGCACAAGAAACTGAAGCTTAATTGTCATGTTTATTTTGTTTCTTGTTGTAATTCAAGGTTTAATCTTCTGATTGTAATTGTTCTTGAGTTGAATGTAATTTGTTTTGGAACATTGTGATAGATTGTGCTTAAATGTTTATCTAAAATTCCAATTGACAGCTTCTCAGGATTTGCGGAACCTATGGTAAGTCTGACTGACTGAACCATTTGATCTTGAGAGAACTTCATGAAGAAAGGAGTTCGTGGATGCAACGTGCGCACCACTAGCTTTGAGAAAAGAGAGAGTGAGATAACTCCAAGGGGGAGTTACGATCGAGCAAGAGTACTCGATTGATTATAAGTAAATAGAACTGGCTCCAAGGGGGAGTTTGTTAGGACATGAAATGTCATGTGTATGTCCCCAGTTCTATCAGGAGGGTTCGATATGAAAATAACGATCGTGAAACCAAGTTAACGGACTGAAAATGTCAAAAGAAACTGATTCGATCGAATCAGTGACTGATTCGATCGAACCAGGACTCATTCGATCGAATGAGATACTCATTCGATCGAATCAGTCCTGGCATATAAACGAAACTTAGGAAATTTCACAAGATAGAGCACACATTACACACAGTCACGAACCTGCTACTGCCCAAAATCCTCTCTGCCAATCTTCGTCGTGTCGGTCTTTTCCTCCGTCCCTAGGTGTCAAACCGTCTTAGGAATCGTAACCGTGCGTTGTTGATCACCACCGAATCGCCGTGTTAGAGGATTCCGCACTCTAACACGTTGCCCCGTGAATCGTTGGGAAACCGTGTCCCGCACCGGTCCGACATGTATTTATCAAGGAGGTGGTGACTAGACATGGAGTGCCGTCATCGATCATGTCTGATAGAGATACTCGCTTTACTTCGAGGTTCTGGAAGAAGTTCCATGAAGCTATGTGAACAAGACTAAAACATCAGTACAACGTATAATCCTCAAACAGATGGGCAGTTTGAAAGGACTATCCAAACTCTTGAGGATATCCTTCGTGCTTGTGTTTTAAACTTCGGAGGAAGCTGGGATGATCATCTGCATCTGGCAGAGTTCCTCTATAACAACTGCTATCATTCGAGTATTAGTATGCCATCGTTTGAAATGTCGTATGGTAGACATTGTAGAACCCCTGTATGTTGGGAAGAGATTGGACAGAAAGAGATTGGGAGTCTAGAAGTTGTGCAAGAAACCTCTTCAAAATTCGATCAGATCAAGGCAATGATGAAAGCTGCTTAAGACCGTCAGAAGTTGTATGCTGATAAGCGGCGACGACCTCCGAGGAAGGAGGGAAACCGGACCCTAATAATATCCGAGGATGGAGGGTACCGGACCCTAATAATATCTGATGAAGGAGGGAAACCGGACCCTAATAATATCCGAGGATGGAGGGTACTTGACCCTAACAATATCCGAGGTATGTAGGGCGAAATGCTCTTTACAATGTATGGTTAGTTACGAATGTATTATGTATGTTAAAGAAAGAAAGTACGAAAGAATGAAAGTATGCATACGGAAGAATGATGAATAGGTTAAGTACGTAATACGTACCTTCGGGCACGTAGTTGTGCATGTAAAGTAAGTTATCTGATTAAATAGAACTCACTCAGTGTAGCTGACTTTTAGTATGCACGCAGGTGAATTAGGAAAAGTCTCGCGGGGTTGAAAATCGACTGTGCTATGATACCACTGTTAGGTAGTGGTATTCTCATGGACTGTATAGAACTAGAAATCATGATAATTGAATAACAAATCAACCACAACGTTGAACGTACTTGAACACCGACGCTAAATAAACTGATTTTTTTATTTAAGTTCAAACACAAACATAAAACCGAAATAAAAACACACACCATTATCTCCTGATTTTTGATATTGTTTTACAGGGAAATAAATGGTGCCAAGAAGGGTGAAAAAAACACGATCATCAGAGAACTAACTCGTAGGCATAACTCCTTAACGCGATTCTACCTACTACCCATGCATAGTAACTAAACATGTTGATCAATTCCTCATGGTGATAATGGAAAACATGATAATATGATAAACCCATTAATTATATGTATACATGTTATAGCATGGAGAGTAGAAACCGCATCGGAAAAGGATGTAGAAGACATAGTTGTCAGATTGATCGAGTTCCCTTTTAGGATGTATAGTTAAAGATAGTGTCAGGGTTCTTGAGAGGAACCCGGTTTGGAAGAGAGGAGACACACAAAATTAAATGTGTGTGAGATTAGGTTATGATATTAATATTTATCTCTCTTTATTTACACCCAAGGGGACACCCTTTATTAGTTAATTAAAGGTAATATGGCCATCAACAATTACCAAACTAATATACAATAAGGTATAATTAATATTTTGATATAATATTATATAAATTATAATGATGGCTATATATTATATTGATTCTTACATTCTCCCACTTGGCCGAATAATCATTTATTATGAGTATTAGATTAGTTTGATCGGAAGTTAATACTGATTTTAGCTTTAAACTCAAACTGGAGCAGAGAAATACAGTCATTGGATTGAACATCAGCTCAAGACCCGCATTAATCATACTACAGTCCTTATTTAAAACCCAAGTAGTTATGATCAAAATTTTCAAGTAAGCCCTTCAAACGTTTAATTTGTATAATAATTTGTCTATATGTCATTATGCATGCTGAACATATTAAGAGACATACAAAGTCAAAAATGATTATGAAAATTAATAGTTTATCATTCATAATACGATATGTAGTTGTACATGGTCATCAATAAACCCCTCATGATTATAAGCGCTTTCATAATACTTATGGGTAATAGACCTTTAGTTATAGGATCATTAAGCATATCATGAATGAATTCTATATGAAATTTTAGATTCCTTAATTCGTTCATAAACGAATAATTAATTTCATATCAAAATTTAATGCAGCACCTCTCAAACTGTTACTATTTGAGAAAACATGGTAGCCGACTTTATCACAATAAGTATTCAATATATAATTTATATGGAGTTTAATAAAACTTATGAGTCCAGTAATAAATATTCAACAACATTTATTGACAACATCGTTGTAATTAATCAACATATTATGTCATTATGACTTAGGTCGTTGTTATCAATTCATTATGACTTCTCCATGAGATATATTTATTTACTGACATAAGAATATATCCCGAAAATTACATTTTATTATCTTTGAATATGACAAAGTTTAGAGTAATCTACCGGTTTGAATTCTCACTTTTTCTTTTAAATTATAGTCTTTCGTTTCTCTTAAAGAGATTTAATAATCTTTTAGATGCTTCACATTAATCTAGACATATCTAGTGTATTGTAATTTTGAGTCATATATGAACGGGTATAGACTTGAACCTACATAAGGTTTCTACTTAATGACGCATAAGGTAATAATCTCAATGATCCTATTGTCCTCTAAATAAAGCAATATTGTTTCTTACATGTGTAAGGACCCATTTATGGTAAAACTTATAGAACAAAACTAACGTTCATTTAGGTGTATCTCAGAATATTATGATATCTATTACATAAGGGATACCTCTAAGATCTATCATATCAAAGTATGTACGAACAATGCTTTGACTTATGTAATATATACTTGTCAGAAGAATGTCATATATATAAGGACACGTTTGTTTTTAGTTGCTCCCACTCATTTTGAGGTATGTACATTAATCCACTTGGTTTTTGATGAAAATAATTGTATAAAGATTTCATCACATTTTTATGTTTGCATTAACCCATATATGGATTTTATTGACTTATAGACTATATGTTCCTTGACCTTCAATTTATAACTTTTAGGTTTGTTTTATGAACATATAATATGTAAGCCGGTTGAACGTTTGTTTTAATGTTCATCTAATGTAGCTCTTAACTATTATAAGCTACTAGAACAATAATGATCTTTAAAGCAATATTTCGTAATACAGGTAAGAAAATTCTTTGATAATTGGTTTCTCCTTGAATATAACCTTTAACAATCATTCGTGTTTCTTAGTGTCTTCACTTTGTTTTTGTAACATCCCAAAATTTCAAATAATAACGTTTATTATATTATTTATTACGAAGGGAAAGTTTACTCGAGTTAGTAAATAAATAATAAAATAATAATGATAGAGAGATAAGTAGGCAAATTAGGAGGTTTAATAATGGACCAAAAAGGAAAGATAGGCTTTAAGTCCATGGGCTTAAAGGAGTATAAATACCCATTAAACCCTAATCCTTTCCATTTCCATCCATCTTATTCTCTCTTCACACTTAAAACACACACACACACCCTCCCTAGTCACGGCCGCAAGAGGAAGAAGAGGATCCGAGGGCCGACTGAGCTAAACCTTAGTAAATCCTTGATATACAACAACATACATGATTGTAGTCCATAGCCAAGCAAAGCCGTAACCTAGAAAAACACTAAAAAGGTATGTTCTTTACGTTTAAAGGTTACGTTTTTATGAACGGTTTGCCATAAAACATAACCCTAGAGTAGAACGGGTCTTGATGTTTCATAAAGTTGCAAGCTTGACGATTAAATGGACTTAATGGACCTTTGGTTAAATACGGTTCATGAAGGGAACCCTAGATTTAGCTTGGAACGTTTTAAATCCGTAAAGGTTTAAACTTTACACCTAAAGGGGGGTAGATCTTGGTGATGTACTATCATGGGGTGCAAAATGGTTAAGAATGGTAGAAAAGGTTGTGAAAGATTAATGAAATGGGTACCTGAAGCTGGGTTAAGGGTGTTAATATAAGAAATCAGCTGAAAGCATCAAACCTGGGCGTTCTCGGTCAAACCTGGGCGTTCACAGTCAAACCAGGGCGTTCTCGGTCAAACCTGGGCGTTCTCGGTCAAACCTGGGCGTTCACGGTCAAAACTGGACGTTCTCGGTCAAACCTGGGAGTTCTCGGTCAATACGAGGGTTCTCTGCCTGGGGTTCTCGGCCATCCCATTTCTGTTGGGTTGGGCCTGAACCCAGCCGGGTCCAGGTGCTTTACTGGACAGTTGGGCCTGGACTAAATTAAAGTCCACAAGTTGTTAAGCCCTTGTCTAAACAAAACAAACAAGCCCAATTTAGAAACATGTTGGTCAACTAAAATACCGCCTTAATCTAGTGAAAAGTTAATTAACAAATATATATTTAACAGTTAGCCGAGCTCAGTTAAAGAAAGGAATTACGATAAACGGCGAGCGCAGCAGGATCCAGGTGAGTTTCTAGCCCCATTTCCATGTTATGTTTTCGGGGCTGTGTGCATACTCGATGTGACAGTTAATACACTTACCTTAAGTGGTAAGTGTATGCTATATATTATAGATATGAATGATTTCTTGTCGATATGTGAACGATCTTCGGATATTGCACGTACCGCCAGGTGGTAGCTTAAAGATATGATTGCTATATATAAGATGCATGAATGATGTATGTATGTTATGTGATATATATAAATGACTGATAGTACATGAATGATCTTCGGATATTGCACGTACTGCCAGAAGATGGACCGATGACATGATTGTATATAAGATGGACGAAAGATGTGAGTACGTATGAAACTTACAAATATACATATTATAAGGTATGGCATAATGATAGTAATGGAGGGTGACCGTACCCTAATAATATCCGAGGATGGAGGGTGACCGGACCCTAATAATATCCGAGGATGGAGGGTGACCGGACCCTAATAATATCCGAGGATAGGTAGGACAGTAAATATATAGTATGAAAATAATAAAGTATGAAAGTATGTATGAAGTTATGTATGAAGTTATGTATTGATAGTAAATCAGTATAGTAGTTATGATATGTGTATGTATTGTATGTTGCTTGATTAACTAGAACTCACTCAGCGTAGCTGACTCTTAGTATGCACGCAGGTGATCAGACTAAAGAACTGGCATGAGGATGGCACATGGCATGGGTTGAACGGCTGGCATCTGAAGAGGGAAGAAATGATGTTAAATATAACGTTTTATGATATGCTTTAAAGACAAGTTTAATGTTTTGTAATCAAATGATTGAAGTTGACGTTTTCGCGAAAGTTTTAATAAACTCTGATTTGTAGAACTGTGTTTATGAGTAATTCCAACGTTATAGTGAGGCACCGGGAACGGCGCCTTACATTTTTATTGGGATTTAGTTTAGTTATGAACACTATTAGGTGGTTCAACCAAATCTTAAATGTTATTTTGACTTATGTTGTTAATTTTGCTGGTAATAATTTTATTCCATTCAGAAGATTGATTGATATTAATGGTTTAATTAGAATAGGTATGATCACTAAACTTTCCAACATCCATTTCAACTTAGTTAAGGAGGTTACATAATCATCAAAGTTAGTTAGTTATAAAACCTAGATGACATCCTGAGTTGATTATTGGGTTTATTAGAAGTTTCCGTTTTATGAATTAGCTCTTGGTTAGGATGCTCTCATTTTCTGGATTTTAAGTGTGTAAGAGTTGGTGCAGTATGGTGTACAAGAGGTGTAAACGGAGTAAAATTTAATGACTCTCTTCCCCTCACGTCTTGTACTTTTGTCAAGTCAATATAAGGACTTTTACGGCTCCCACTGACCTTAGAAACCGTTAGAAAATTAGCATCCTTAGGTTCAATATTTAAAGACCAATAGATTCTAACAGAGAAACAAGTTAATAATATAATTTGTTGCAGTTTCTCTTGGTGAGGATTAGTTTAGTAAGAAATCTGAATTTGCCCACATTTAAGAAACAATGAAACTTTTGTAAGAGTAGTTGTAAATTCTAAAGAGATAAGGTTTGATGGAATAGGTGTTGTGGGAGCAGTGTCTTGTACAAGAGGTGTAATTGAGATAATATCGAGTTTTCACTCCCCTACCTCTTGCAAATCTTGTAAGTTATGATTGAGACACTTAAAGCTCCAACTGATCTTTAATATCTCTAGAAAAAATAAAAGAGAAGTTTCAATGATGTACATAACATGAGAATCTGTTATATATATGTTAGACTTGATTTGATGTCATTAACGTCCAGATGTCATAGTAACTTAAGGGCATATATAGAAGAAAACGTATTAAGTATATATATGAATGGATCTCTTTAAGACTGTGGACCATATAAAACATATTAGATACAAGTAAATAGCCTTTTAAATGATAAAGAATTATATCTGAATATTCTATTTGAATAAGTTAAACGAATGTAAGTGAAATATAACTTTTGGAGGACACATACTTATTTCATAAGCCAAGTATTGTTTAGGGCCTCTAACACTTGATTTAAATTCACAAAGAATGATATTATGAAAAAATCACCCTCATCAACCATGTCATGTTTCTCATGAAATTTTATTTTAATGGATGAATTTTATATGTCTCATTTTTCTTTTGTTAAATTTTTATTTGCATTATAACAAAAGTTGTGAAATTATATAGTATCATCTAGTTCTATTTTAGAAATGTTTCAACCCATATATTGATAACAAATAATATGAGAGTTTAATGTAAGAGTGACTTTATGTAAGCTATGCAAACCTCATAACTGTCATAATATATCTTAAGTATTGATACTAAATTCTGATTAATCTCCTGAATATTTAAGGTATCATAAAGCGTAATTAGAAGACGGTTTTACATGGTTTCTAATAACCTTAACATTTAAAATTTTCACTAACACTCATGTTAGTTATTTGTTGATTTCGGGTAAACATATAGAAGTATACTCAACCAATCATGTGTTAATGGGAATATTAGGATTAACATACTTAAATATCATTAATACTATGCAACTATCAGTTTTAGTCGGTTGTTCTTTTTAATTATGGATAGTCTTGTTGCCTATGTCTAATCTAATGGCATATGTTTGCAATGAGACTTCTCTTTAGAGAACTTAAAGATGGAAATAATACTTGTATTTTGTCTATGAACCGTAGAATTATCCTCCTTTAGGTTTTAGTGGTAATGAGTTGAATATCATCTTATTTTTCCAGTACCAGACATTTCTTTTCATGTACATATGTTGTAGCATCCTACTTTTGATAATAATAAATAAAGAAATTTTGTTGTTTTAGCGGCATGTTAATATTTAAATAAGATTAAATAAGATAAAAAGTATGGATTTGGTTAATGAAAGATGGATTATTAAGGGGTGGTGATGGGCCTTAGGTCCATGGGCTTGAGAGAGTATAAATACTCCTTAAACCTCCCTAAAACCCTAAAACCTTCATTTCTTATCTCCTAGCCTCCCTACACACACTAAAACACACACAAACTCTCTCTAATATTCGGCCAAGGGTCCAAGACCAAAACAGAGCTTAGATTTTCGTGGATCTTGGTTATACAAGCAAGATACAACTCTAAAGTTGCATATCAAAGCTAACCGTACCCTCTAAGAGCGAAAAGGTATGTTCTTTACATATAAACATTTCATTTTTATGAATGGTTTGCCCTAAAACTTGACACGAAGGCTAATCGGGTATTGTTACACTATAAAAACATAAACTTGATGATTAAAAGGGGCTTAAGGAACCCTTTAGTAAATACGATTCACTTAGAAACCCTAGATCTAGCTTAAATACGTTGAAAACCAATAAAGGTTCAAGCTTTGTGAATAAACGAGCTAGATCTTAATCAATGATAGAAATGAAAATGTTTAAGGAATGATATGACACTAGAATATGAGCAAGGGGGTTAAAATATGTAGAAATAATGATAAATCCTAAAGACCCAACAACGGGTGTATACAAGACGATACACCAACTTAATTGAATACATAGTCATTCGAATACAAGACTATATAGCAATTCCTCTATTCGAATATATGAAAGATAAGGGCAGGAAGAGAATACAAGATAACACTATATGGATACAAAGCCTATCTGTATACATTAGTGTTTGAACCTAAATTGTATTCTTACATGTGGCCATTCGAATACACACAGGGACTCGAATACAATTGTATTCTAACATATAGTCATTCGAATATAATTGAATTCGAATACAAATGTACTATAATACATTGATGTTTTAATGTAATTTGTATTCTAACTTAAGGCCATTCAGCTACCTATGTGTTTGAAAATAAGTTGCATTATAACAAAAGTCCATTCGAATGCATAAGCATTCGAATACAAGGGTGGTATTCTGAAAAAACTCCATTCGAATAAATTAGTATTCAAATGCATGCGATGTATTATAACCATTAGAATACATTGTAAAGAGTTGCAATTCGAATACAAGTGTATTCTATTACCATCCCAATTAGATTACTTTGCGTTAGAGTGCAATGCCACATGGACAACAGACATTCGAATATGAGGTATTCGAATACAAGGACATGCATATGGATTTAATGCCTTACAAGGCCATTAGAATATACCAGACTTAACCATTTTTGTTGAAACCGAAATAATGTGACTAGGGAAAATATTGATACTTATAATTAATGTACAGTTAGCCGAGCCCAGCTAAATAGAGGAATAACCATTAACAATGAACGAAACCGGACTCAGGTGAGTTTCTAGCCCCATTTCCTTGTTATGTTTTCATGGCTATTCATACTCAATGTGAATGTTAATACACACTTACCTTAAGTGGTAAGTGTATGCCATAATGATGAATGTGATAGTTTTGTTTATATTATTAATGCATGCTTGACAGTACGTGAACGATCTTCGGATATTGCACGTATTGTTAAGGAAGGTATTGTGTAGTAAGTATGAAATTAGTATGTGAAAGAAAGTATGTATGAATGTTATAAAGATAATGACAAAGAAAGGTAAGGTATGGTTGTATGGTAGCGAGAGGGAACCGGGCCCTAATAATACTCGAGGCAAGAGGGAACCGAACCCTAATAATATTCGAGGCAAGAGGGAACCGAACCCTAGCAATATTCGAGGCAAGAGGGAACCGGGTCCTAATAATACTCGAGGCAAGAGGGAATCGAACCCTAATAATATTCGAGGAAAGAGGGAACCGAGCCCTAATAATACTCGAGAAAAGTAGGGCGTAATACTCTTTAAAACGTATAAGCATGTATGTAAAGTAAGATAGAATATGAAAGGTAAGAAAGTATGAAAGCATGAAAGAATGAAGGTATGAAAGCATAAAGTATGAACGAAAGTAAGTATACGTGTTTGAATGATGTATAAAGGAAGTAATATATGTCTTCGGTTATATATATATATATATATATGTAAGTAAGGTAATGAATGTATGATTAACTAGAACTCACTCAGCGTAGCTGACTTTTACTATGCACGCATGTGAGTAGAATGAGGCAGTTAGCTTGAGGAGAGCACATGGCAATGGAATAAAGAAGCTGGCATCCGAAGAACCATGATATATTTATGAACGATGTTTTATTATGAGGACAAAAGATAATATTTTAGACAAGTTTTGTAATGTTATGAAATGTTAAATGAAAGTTTTAATATTCCGCGAAAGTTTTAATTAACATGATATTTAGAACTATGTTTATGAGTAAATCCAACGTCCAAAGTGAGGCACCGGGATCGGGGCCTTACATATGTTGATGATTAACACACTCGTTTTCCTTTGGTACTTCTGAGTGTTATAGCTTATTCTTAAAGCACCAAATTGTACTCACTACAAAAAAAATGCCAAACAGTGACATACAAAAAGTGATGCTATAAATCAAAAAAGTGACACTAAAAGCACCTTTAAGAATGTGCGGCACACAAAAAAATATCACTAGAAGCGGTGACGCTAAAACCTTTTAATGTCACTTTTTTGATATGCTGCACAAAGTTTTAGGGCTTTTAGTGGCACTAATTTTTTTGCCACAATATAGACAATGGTCTTTTGTGGCATAATTTTGTGACTTTAAAAGTAATCCTAATTACACATCCATACTAGTTTTAGTGGCATTGTATTTTTGCCACAATCTACAAACATCTTTTGTGACACACGTTTTGTGCTAGTAAAACCGTTTCTATTTAAATATGTATACCTTCTTTTAGTGGCACATAATTTTGTTACACAAATCACAACATTGACAATTTAAAATATAAATTAAAAGTTTGCTAATGTAGAAATCATAATTTTATTATTTCAGTAATAAGTTCAAAAAAACATATTTCAAATGTTAAGAAAAACTAAATAAGTAACATATTCTAAATTCCAAATGTTTACACAATGAATCTTAATCTAAGCGTCTTTTGGCTGACAATTTCCCTTTGATAGAATATTTCCAAATTTTTTTTGTCAATTGTCCAAAGCTTCTCATGATTTGTGCCCTGCCATCATCAAAGTATAAATATGTATAAGAAAATCGTCCGAACAAGACAAAAAACAACAACATATAGTATGCAGCTATTTATAATTGGCCGAAACACCTATACAAAGACAAAAAACCAACATAATACCTTAACTGCAATGTCAACAAAAAATTAAAGACCAATTGTCCAAACCTCTTTCTTGCCCTGTAAATAAAGTTTTGGATGATAAATTTCATATGACGATTACAACAACAATCATATCCATTTAATATTGCAAAATAGTTAATAAGTAACAACTTAAAAGTAATTACCATTATCATTATGAATTCTTGAAGATATTTCGTCAATTGATAAAGATTTGTTATGGGCAAATGAACCAATAGCAGGGACCTAAAGGTATGAATGAAACAAATGCTAGAACATAAACACGTAATATTATATAAAAGAACAAATAATGGTTCATGAATGTAATTACCTGTATGTTCATATTGCTCAGAACCGAAGACAAGTTTGCATTGGGAATATGTTCTTGGATGATGACAGCCATAACACCGACTACACTCTTTAGCTGATCTATAGTTTGTGAGACTTTCGAAGAAGCACCATTACTTTTTGTGGCCGGCATCCTTCCAACTAGTCGAACGTATCCTCTTTTCTCCGGCCTTTAACTCTTGAGTAATCATCCTTTGTAAAATCATCGGGATCACCGAGCGTGATTATAGAATCATTTGAAATATCTTTTAATGAAGCCTAAACACATAAAAAAATAGGTAATCAAAAACTAATAAAACACATCATGATATATAGTAACATTAAATTCTACATTACCACAACGTGAGAAGCGTCATCAACAATAGCTCCATCTTTACGAGTGTGAGTTTTTATATATTGCTCTCCTCTTGTTGGATATACACCATTATTCTTTGTTGCCTACAATTTATGTATGATGGTTAGTAAGCGAAATACAAACCCAAAAATACAATAATAAATGTCAAAAATAGTAAGAATAATACCATTTCATAACCAAGTCTAGCAAATGACTTTGTCCCACTAACATGAGGCTCCTTCGTCTTTGAGCGGCTCAATATTTTAGCATCACATGTTCTCTATGGTAATCACGCCTTGAACAGGCCTTCTATCTCGACTACTAGCGTAGTTTTCACCTTCTACGGTAACAACAACACTACTGTTTTGGGTACTCAGTGATTTCGCTCGATCTTTTGTATGAAAACGATAACCCTTAACAAGGTATCCAGAGTATTGTTTCACACTTCTAAGTGGACCATGAGTAGGCCATTTTAGATCTTTAGTTACTTCATCACCTCGCTCTTCCATGCGTGCAACCTACAACACAGTTGATAATAGACATTTCACTAAGATCCCAAATAACGAAATAAAATATATTTAATATTTAATTTGAATTACCCTTTCCTTGAACCAATCAACAAACTGTTGGCCATGAAACTTTTCCATTTCATAATCAGGCATTCGACGAGAACGGCCCTTGACTATCTGTTTGTGTTCCCTTTAAAAAATATTCAAATTACTATAGTTTTGTGATAGATGAGTTAAGAAAAATTGTATCTAATAACAAACATAATTTATCTTACTCTCGAAAAGGTGTAACCGACTCAACATTAAATAATACATTACAATGTGCTTGAGTGGGAGACTTTTCATCAATGTGTGAATTTGAAGATCTCCTTCTTTTGAGAACAGATTTTCCCGAATGCAATTTACAAGCTAAGGCACAACCGGGACAAAGATTATTGGATTCTTCAATTTGCTTTTGGTGACCCTCATCATCATTCCTAATTGCTCTAGTGAAAACGGTTTCTACTTTTGACAAATATCTAGAACAAAATGTTATACTTTCCTTAGCTAAATAACCTTTAGCAATTGATCCTTCAGGATTAGTTCTATTATGAACATATGACTTAAGTTTTAGAAGATCTCTGGCTATGTCATAGTTAAAAATCACAAATACTTTAGAAACTTATAAAAAAAAGCAAATAATGGATAAATTTTATTGAAATGTTATTTACCTTTCAATAGGGTACATCAACTGAAACGCAACAGGACCTCCAAATTTAACCTCTCTCGTCAAATGGATCACCAAGTGCACCATTATTGTAAAGAATGAGGAAGGAAATATCTTCTCTAGTTTGCATAAAGTGAGAGAAAATTTAGACTCGAGAAATTGTAGATCAACTTCAGACTAATCCTTGTAGCACATGGCCTTAAAAATCGCATAACTCGATTATAACAGAGGTTACATGGTCAGGCAAAGTTCCACGTAATGAAATCGGCAAATACTCATGCATCAGCATGTGGCAATCATAATTTTTCATCCCAATTAGTTTACGCTCATTTAAGTGTACACATCTAGAGATTTTAGATGAAAATCCATCAGGACGCTTGATTGACTTGAGGGTTTCTAAAAATTCAGTCTTTTCATCCCGAGTCATTTGATAGCAAGCTTTTGGCATGAAAGTGGTATTAGTTCTAGGTTGCTTCTTTGGATGTAATTCCCTCTTTATACCCATTTGTTGTAAGTCAAGTCTTGTTTTATAGTTATCTTTTGATTTTCCTTCTTGTCCTATTATAGTACCCACTATGTTGTCACAAACATTCTTTTCAATGTGCATCACATCTAGATTGTGGCGCAACAACAAATGCTCCCAATACGGCAACATAAAAAAAATACCTTTCTTTTTCCATGGACCACGAAAATTGTTTTCTACAAGAAATTCCATACTATCTAGTTGTTGTAGAACCTCATCTCCCAATGGAAGAATAGGGGCAATTCTAAATTCATTGTGTCCAACAAAGGATCTAATATCTGAACGCCAAGGATGGTCAGATGGAAGCCACCTCATATGACCCATGTAACACCATTTTCTTCCATAAGTTAGCCATTTGGAATCAGTATCAAAACCACATACAGGGCATGCAAATTCTCCTTTAGTGCTCCACCCTGATAGATTGGCATAGCCTGGAAAGTCTGATGTGGTAGAAATAACAACAGCCTTTAAATGAAAGTATTGTTTAGTTGAGGCATCAAATGTATTAATTCCATCTTCCCACAATTCATTCAATTCTTTATCAAAGGATGCATATACACATCTATCTTGTTTCAAGGACCTTTAGGACCAAGGATAAATAAAGAAAGAATAATATTCGGCCGTTTCATAACCAACCAAGGTGGCAAGTTGTATGGAATAACAAAAACTGGCCAAATATTGTGTGCCAAATTCATCGTCCTAAATGGGTTGAAGCCATCACTTGATAGAGCTAGCAGCACATCACGCGGATCACTGACAAATTATGGAAATTTTTCATCAAAGTTTTCCAAACCAATGCATCTGCTGGATGCCTCAATTTTCCATCTTTCAAACGCTCTATATGATGCCATTTCATAAGGTTAGACATCTTTGATGACATAAACAATCTTTGAAGTCTAGGCTTTAAGGGAAGCTACCATAATATATTTAAAGCCTTCTTCTTGGGAACAATAACTTCTTCTTCTAGACTAGATTCATGAACTTTTCATCTAGAAGATCCACAAAAAGAGAAAACTTCATCTTTTTTTTCTTGTCATCCCAAAACAACAGGCAACGATTAGGACAAGAATGTATTTTTCAAATCCTAATCCCAAGTTAGCCATGATTTTTTTCATATGTTGTGTTGTTTTAGGCAACACATTTCCTTTGGGTAACAATTCCTTTAGAAACTCTAACAACATTGACAAAGATTTGTTGCTCCATCAATTGAGACATTTTATATGGTATAAATGCACCAAACATGATAATTTGTTGAATTTGCAATTCGGGTAGACCTTTTCTTCAGCTTCCTTGACAAGGTCATCGAATTTGCATCAATTATTGTTTGTCTCTGTACTATTATTTGAAGCATTCTCATGTATCTCAACTCCACTTCCCTCCTCATGTTTCAAATATATCATTCAACATTTCATGCATCTCATGGTCATATGTGTCTTCATCCTCTTGAAGGGTTGTGCTCGTTGATACATCTGTTGTGCCTTCCCCATGATATACCCATTTAAAGTATTCTGGTCGGAACCCTGAACATATGAGGTGATCCAAAACAGATTGTCTACTTTGTTATTCCATGTTTAGACAATTTGTACATGGACACTTTATCATCCCACCATTTACACATGCTCTCTCAAATGCAAAATTCAAGAAGTTTTTCACCCCACTAACAAAAGTTTGACTTAATCTTGGTGTAGGATACATCCATGATCTGTCCATGGCTATTCATAATGAAATACAAAACATTTTGTTAGTATTATATCAGGTTATTCCTAAACGCTAATTTGTTGAAACTTCCATCATCAATGCATGCATGATACAATTTTTACAACAAATTCATATTTATTAGCAATAGCTAATCAAATCACTTGTAATTACAGGAAGTACAACATCAATTAAAAACTAATGAATAAAGTTGTCTACTATATTTTTGTTATGTGCACGTCAAGTGCTTGATTAAATGTTTGAAAGAACTTATGTTCGTAATAAACTGTTTCATGATGATTTAATACAAACTTGCTGATTGATTGGAAATCAGTATTGTACCTTTTGATTAGAATGAAGAATTCTATGATCGATTGCAATATGGATGGTTGGATTGATTATCAACCGTCGCACATAGTTTATTAGGTATATGCTCAGTTAAATGCTGCAAGGCTCAACGAAACCTAATAGCCCCCTTCATCACGTCGCACACAATTGTTCAATTTATCAATTGTTTTGGCTGTGTGTGTAGCAGATACCATCAGACCACACAATTGTACACAATTGTGGTATGTGGTCTGGTTGTTAGGTTGTTTGTTCTCTAATGAGAGGTCACATGGTCGAATCTTTCTGTTGACATCTTTTTTTCTTTTATTAAATTTTTTTTCTTTTGTTGTTTAAAAAAATATATACCAGCTCGCTCTTTTATCTATCTGGTGACATCAGTTTTTCTTTTGTTTAAAAAAACTTTTTCCTTTTTTGTTTAAAAAAACATATACCAGCTCGCTCTTTTATGCTATATTACAGACTCGTTTTTTCTACACTAAATAAATTCCGGAATGTTGTTTAGTGTTTAAGTTGTTTACTTCTTAATTAATGGGACGTCACTTGCAGTTCTAATCTTTGGAGCATCTTTTTAAATGGTTATTATTTAGTTTTTTCCATGTTATATAGTAACTAGTTTTTGCACATCGCTTGAGTTCTATGGTCATCCTTTTTTTTTCTTTTAGTTTCCTCGCTTTATATGCTATATTCAAAAAACAATTTTGCAACTTTACTCGTTAGTCATTTGTTGAAGAGATTTATGGTCATCCTTTTTTTTTTAAGTTTTCTCGCTTTTAGATATGCCATATTAAATAACCAATTTTTGCAACTTTAATTATTAGTCATTAGAGTGTTAACTTTTGAATATAACAGAATAATATAATGTTTAAGCACATGTTAAAAAACACAACATACAAACCACGTAGTACTAAAATATGGAATTAGTTGTCAGGCTATCTAGGTTGTAAACAGAACAAATATTAGTTAACCAACCATTCGTGAATTCAACGAGAAGTTTGTTTGCGTTTGTTTAATAATAGAATGAACATAAAAAATAAATATCATTCGATTAACTAAATAAACAAACCTGATCACTGATTCTATTTCTTTTTTGTCTTCATAAATTACACAACCTTTAAAAATGTGTGTCAAGAAAATATGGCACACACGAAGTAACATTAAAAACCTAAACTTACCTCACACAAAGGCAAATGCCACTATAATTATTTCCAAGAAAATATGGCATACACAAGGTGCCACTAAATCCCCAAATTATAGTGAAACAAATACTAAATGCCACTAAAAGCGTGTGCGAAGAAAGTGTGGCATACATAAAGTGCCCCTAAAACTTAACTTTAGTGGCAAAAATTCTAAATTTCACTAAAAATGTAAAGAAAATGTGGCATACGCAAAGTGTCACTAAAACCTAAAATAGTGGCATAATAGCTAAATGTCATAAAAAAGTGTGCCGCTGAATGGCATTTTTTTTGTAGTGACTATTGAAAATTTTTGTATGTAATGTACTAGAAAATTGTACTTATTTTCATGTGTGAGTCCTTAATTTTATGGTTCATGATATTGTACTTTATGATTTATTAAGTAATGTCATTTAACCTTATAGGAACACATGCATCTTAGGAATTATTTTAATTATTTTATAGATATTAGATTAGTTTTAGGAAAAACTAAATCAAACTAACTCTATTTGATAGCATGAGTTTATTGATTATCACAAGAGACATTATGTTTGACTCAATCCATTTTTCATGCTCTAGGTTTCTTTTTTATTACTATTAAATGAAGGAGCAACAGGATGGTCATGTCTTAAGAATAATCAAAAAACGGGAAAAGCTAAAAGTTAATGAAACTCTTTATGAAGCAAAACATATTTGGCTTTGAGATTGGAGTGGATGATTTGAATGAGATAGTTATTTATAGAAGAAAATTATAGTGAGTAGTGTTATGGGATATTAAAATAATATATATTAAAATTATGATCATTAGATTAATGAAGGATTATTAATGTGAGGATCATTGTATTTTATTGAAGATATGATATGCCTATTATAAACATCAGACTAATAAACTATAATAAAAAATTCTACTTAAACAAACAATAAATCACTTTGGGCAGAATTAATGTTTATTTAAGTATATGTGTGAAAAATAATTGTAACACACCACCTTTAGGCAAGAGTGAGAATTATTTTAATTATGCACGATTTAACTTTACTGGATATAAATGTAACACGTAACCTGTTTTGGATAAAAATCAGCTAAGGATAATGTATCCAAATCTGTTATGTGAGGTTTAGTGCTAAATTGGTAACAATAAATATATGAACAAAATAGGGATGAACACCGTGATTTGTTGTGAGGAAAAACCCTTTAATCTTGATTAGATCAAAGGAAAAAAAAAACCCGGGTGATGACAACTCGTCAATCGCCACTTTATTAATATCAAAATCGGGTTACAAAGGGTGGAGTTTATGATCAACGATTACAATAAAGCTAAGTGTGTGAGTGAACTGCTGAGAGAGTTCTTGAGAGAGTTTGTGAATGTGTGCAGCCGTCAATGAGTGTATCTATGTGTATATGACCTAATATTGATCATAAACTCAATTATTTAACATGAATAAAACTAACAAACTAGTCCTATAAATCCGCCATCTTCCCACTATCTTCATTCACGACTTTGATCACGTGTTTGACAAGCTTAATAGCGAGATATCCGGTGGAATAAGTCTTGGAGCCGTTGCACTTGATAAATATCAACCTTCATATTAGAAACAACCA
Source organism: Bidens hawaiensis (assembly GCF_021521415.1). Classification (NCBI taxonomy): domain Eukaryota; kingdom Viridiplantae; phylum Streptophyta; class Magnoliopsida; order Asterales; family Asteraceae; genus Bidens; species Bidens hawaiensis. Next base: position 401,179 of record NW_027492549.1, read on the forward strand.
TTAATAACACCAAATACCGAGGATCCATGATCCTCACATAGCTCTGGAACTCTTCGGAAGGATAATTGATCCATACATGTCTTCAAGAATAACATATACTCAGTACTCAATTATTTGTGAGTCAACAAGAAGTCCTATAAATCCGCCATTATCCCCACTAAACGTGTTACAGCCATCTGACCACGTGCCATATCTTCTTGACTGCGAGTTAGTGGATAGACTGAGTCTTCTAATCGTTACACCTGCTAAATACAAGACTACACGTGAGAACAACAGTTAATTAATAATAAATACTGAGGATCCTTGATCCTGATATGATCAGGAATACATGCTAAGGATAACTGATCCAGACATATGCCAGGATACCGTATCCACAGTGTCAAATTTCTGTGCCCCAATAATTGCCCCCAAAATGGCGGTTGTGATAAGATCACAGCTGTCATTTTGCCTTTGAATTCAAACTTACTGCAAAAACATATGAGATTTGACAAGCTAGAAATAATTTTCATATATCTATTGAGTTTCTTTGGGAACTTCCCTTCCAACTGTATATCCAAATTCTCTTATTCTCACTGTAAATCATGAACAACTAGTAATACCTGCTTAACCCGGGTGGATGGTCCATCTTTTCGAATGGTGAAATCTGGGTTAAGACTTTTGTTTAATCAAGGTGACTTAATAATAATAACAACTTAGCTTTTGTCTATTTGTATATTGTTTGTTATCTCGAAAGTTTATTTGATATAGTCTTAGTTTTATTGAAAGTTTCAAAAAATAATCTTGAGTAAAAGAAATTTTTAGGATAGAATATCCTTAAGAAAAGTAATTATAAAAATTTTAAGATAGAATATCCTTGTAGAGATAATCCAAAGATGTTAAACTTTTTAAACAAAAAGATTCACAAGGATCCTAGCTAAATCAATATAAATTTATAAGTAGAAATCATACCACACGGTCTAAGTAGACCTAAGTTACCGTAAATACAGAACCTTCGGTTATCCTTGTAGCAACAAGCTAAGGATCTTGAATCCAAAAGTCTTGTTTCTTGTTATTGGACTTAGAATATCTATTGCAAAGAGCCCATAAAATTAATTGGGGTTAAACCCGTTAAGCTGGGGACAAGCCCAAATAATAAACTGGGGACAAGCCGGTGCAACTGGGGACAAGCCCGTGAACTGGGGACAAGCCCAAATACTGGGACAAGCCCAAACTGTGGACTAGCCCAAACTGGGGACTGGCCCAAAGATATGGATGTCAACTGGGGACTGGCCCAAACCGGGATTTAGCCCAAACGTGAGATAACATGAAAAAAAATTTATAAACCGGTGGTATGGTACGTCTACCATATATCGTAGGATCCTCCATATAGCCAAAAACAACGAAATTGTCAGCCACTAAGCGTGTACTGGTCCCTCTGCCCCGAACTATATGTTGGATAGCGTGCGCTCCAGGCGAGAGTGTAGAAACTCTAATTTATAAGAAAGGTGAAAACCTTTAAACCTTAGGGGATATGACCATCGGGGGTCATACCCAATCGGGGGCTAGGCCAAGGGAAATAGCTTAGTACCTTAAATATAAAGGAGAGGTGGCCAACCTTTTGATCATTGAATATCTCATTAATATCCTGCATTGTTACTTAAAACTTAGAAAATACAAATGTTAAGAATATGTTATCCTTAAATAAGAAAAAATCAAAAATGAATAAGTGATTAGATAGATATTACCGATTTTAGGATCCTTGACCATTTAAGGATATTTGATCCTCAGAGGATACTTGATCCTGATTAGAAAAAGTATTTCTTGAGGTGGATAGCATTCCATGCTCTTGGTAACCTATTGCCTTCCATAGTGAGCAAATGATATGCCCCCTTTCCTGCCTTCGAATCGATCAGATAAGGACCTTCCCACTTGGGTGCTAGCTTCCCATATGCCGGATTGGTTGTATTCTGGAGGGCTTTTCTCAAGACTAGATCTCCTTCTTGAAATCTCCTAATCCTTATACTTTTGTTGTATGCCCCAGCTACCCTTTGTTGATGCTGTCATTCTGATTTTGGCAATGTCTCTGAGTTATTCAACAGTATCAAAGTCTTCAAGAAGGATTTCTTCATTGTCCTCAGGATCACGGATGCTTGTTCTGGCTGTAGGGACCACCATTTCTGTGGGGACTACCGCTTCTGACCCAAACACCAATGAGAAGGGTGTTTGGCCTATTGCATTCTTGGGTGTTGTCCTGTCGGCCCAAAGAACATAAGGTAGTTCTTCAGCCCACTTTCCTTTCTTGGATCCTAGATTCTTTTTCAGGTTGTTGATGATGATCTTGTTTCTTGACTCTGCTTGACCATTACCTTGAGGATGTACCGGTGTAGAAGTAATCATCTTGATCCCCCAACTGTCAAAAAAAGTTAGTGGTTATTTTCCCGATAAACTGGGAACCATTGTCACAAATAATTTATGAAGGAATGCCAAATCTAGTAATAATATTTCTTTTAATAAAGGATATCACCTCTTTTTCGCGTACTTGAACAAAAGATTCTGTTTCTATCCATTTTGAAAAGTAATCAGTCATTGCAAGCATGAATACTTTTCCTCCAGGTGCCTTAGGTAGTTTACCCACAATATCCATGCCCCACTTCATGAAAGGCCATGATGAGGATATAGGATACATAGGTTCTGCTGGTTGATGTAGGATATTTGCATGCCTTTGACAAGCATCACATTTCTTCGAGTATTCCATGACATATCTCTTCATTGTTGGCCAGAAGTATCATGTTCTTAGAATCCTAGAAAACAGGGCTCTACCTCCAGTGTGATTACCACAATCACCTTCGTGAAAGTCTTTGAGCACCTCTTGGATTTCAGGGTCCTCGATGCACCTCAAGTATGGACCTGCAAGAGATTTCCTGTATAGCATATCATATAATAAAATATATTGTGATTCCTTGAGTTTGAAAGATTTGGGATTCTCCGTGGCTGGAATCTCTCCAGTTTGAATGTATCTCTTAATTGGGAGGATCCAGGATACTTGGCTAGCTGAGGATAATGGATCCCAGAGTACGATCTGTTTGTTAGTTGGTATCTCCCCAACTTTTTGTTCTCCTATTGCTGGAGAGAGTGTATGGATGATTGGGATCTTCGTATCTTCTGGAATTTTCAAGGATGAGGCTAAATTAGCTAAGGCATCTGCCCCAGCATTTTCTTCTCTTGGTACCTGTATGATACTAAACAACTCTAAGGATTTTGCTAACTCCTTCACAATTTCTAAATATTTGATCATTTTTTCACCTTTCACGGCATAAGAACCGTTATAGTGGTTAGTTATAAGTAAAGAATCTATATAAACTTGAAGATACCTGATCCTCATTTGTTTGGCTAAAACTAAACCTGCGATAAGTGCTTCATACTCTACCTCATTGTTGGTGGCTTGAAATGCACATGCAATGGACTGGGGTATTATGTCCCCCTGTGGCGATTTCAGTAGTATGCCCAATCCCATTCCTCTTACGTTGGATGCTCCATTTGTGAAGAGGATCCAAGGATCCTTGGTTTCTTCTAGTTGTTGAACCTCCAAGTCGGCTTCTTTCTACAAGTAGCTACTGAAATCAGCCACAATGTCTGCGAGTGCTTGTAACTTGATGGCTGTTTTGGGCTCATATTGAATATCATATGCACTCAGCTTCACAGCCCACTTGGCCATTCTACCTAACAATTCTAGCTTTCTAAGAACATTCTTAACAGGATAGTTAGTTCTTAAAATAATAGTCTGAGTCTCAAAATAATGTCTTAATTTAGTGGAAGCCATAATAAGTGCAAAAATTAATTTTTCTAAATGAGAATACCTGGCTTCTGCATCTAATAGACTTTTACTTACATAATAAACGGGATGCTGTTCACCTTCATGATCCTTCATAAGGACAACACTTACGGCATTTCCTGAAACAGCTAGGTAGAGATATAAGGATTCTCCATCCACGGGCTTCATTAGAGCTGGAGCTGAGGATAAGTAATCCTTTAATGCTTTAAGGGCAAATTCATGCTTCTCTGTCCATTAAAACTTCTTGTTTTTCCTAAGGATGTCATAAAAGTCTTTGCACTTCTCCGAGGATCTAGAAATGAATCTGTTGAGAGCAGCTATTCTCCTCGTTAGTCTTTGGACATCCTTAGCAATCACAGGGGATTTCAAGTTGATGATGACTTCTATCTGCTCAGGGGTTGCTTTTATTCCCCTTTTGGTCACCATGTATCCTAGGAACTTCCCAGCCTTGACACCGAAGTGGCATTTTGAAGGATTCAGCTTCATATTGTATTGATCCAGGATGTTGAAAGCTTCTTCAAGGTCTTTGAGGTGATCCTCAGCTTTCTTTGACTTCACCACCATGTCATCTATGTAGACTTCCATGGCTTTACCTAGATGATCCTTGAACATCATGTTGACCAATCTTTGATATGTTGCCCCTACATTTCTTAGTCCGAAAGGCATAGCAATATAACAGTATATGCTGGTAGGAGTCATGAATGTTGTATCCTCTTGATCAGATGGCTCCACCTGAATTTGTTGAAATCCCGAAGAAGTATCCATAAAGGTGAGCATCTCATGTCCTGCCGTGGCATCCACCATGGAATCTATATGTGGTAACGGGAAAGGACCCTTGGGGCATGCCTTGTTTAAATCATTAAAATCGACACACACCCTCCACTTTCCATTCTTTTTAGAAACAAAAACCACATTAGCTAACCATTGAGGATACTTAACCTCTCTGATCATACCGGCCTTAAGAAGTTTTTCAACTTCTTCTTGTATGATCGTGTTCCTCTGAGGAGCGAATTTCCTTTGCTTCTGATGGACGGGTTTAATAGATTAATAAAGGCATAACTTGTGAGTAATTACCTCCTTAGAAATACCTGTCATATCTGAATGTTTGAAGGCAAACGTGGACTTTATTCTCTTTAGAAAGGATATAATATCCTCCTCTATTTCACTAGGGATATGGATCCTAGGAACACTTTCGCATCTGGGTCCTCGAGTCCAAGGATACTTCCTTTAAGTCCTTCTCACGAGCTTCCAGCACGTCCCTAGGATGTTGTTGTGGTTGCTATGCTATCTTTTGTTTAGCTGTTGGCTTCATTGATGAGGTGTAGTAGTTCTTGGCTTCGACTTTGTCACCATCTGTCCTTACCACTCCCCAAGGAGTTGGTAGTTTGATGCATTGATGGTAAGTAGAGGCTACTGCCTTCATCCCATGTAGCCAAGGCCTGCCTAAAATAACATTGCAACAAGAAAGGTTATCTATAACACAAAATTTTTGGTAAGAGTTTAACCCTTCGATGTATATTGGGAGTTTGATGTCCCCCAATGTCTTTTTGGTTTCTCCACTGAAGCCGACTAATACCGACGTCCTTGGGATGATTTCTGAGTCTGGGATGTTCATCTTTTGAAGGACATCATGTTGGATGATGTTGACCGAGCTTCCACCATAGACAGGGATCATGCGTACATAATGGTTAGCAATAAACAAAATAACAATCAAACCGTCATGATGTGGATCCTGGATGCTTGATTTATCTTCTTCATCAAAGAAGATCCTTTTGTCAGTCGTCAAGGTGGTGGATATAACCGGTTGTTCCCCGTTATCCAACTTGGTCTCTTTAGCCAGCCTCTTAGCTGCGGAGAAAGAAGTTTCACATATGTCTGAGCCACCGGAAATAAAGTTAATCACTTGAGCATCTGGTGGGGGCGGAGTTGCTTTTTGAGGAACATCTTTGGGATCCTGGATCCTTGACTTTTTTCTTCCCAATAGCTCTTTGAAGTGGCCTTTGCTCAGGAGGTATCCTATTTCCCTCCTTAAACCGATACAATCGTCCGTCATGTGGCCAAAATCTTGGTGGAAGGCACACCATTTGGATTTCTCTCTGAAGGTAGTTGACTTTTCGTTCTTCCGAGGCCACCTCGCTTTCTCACCTAGATCCTTCATGGCACAAATTAAACCATGAGTATCTACTAAGAAGCAATATTCTGAGATGCTGGGGTAATCCTCATCATCATCCTCTTCTTCAACAGCTCGAACGTTTTGATTGTTGAATTTGGAGTAGGGCTTCGAGTTGTTGTTCTTGAATGATAATCCTTGCTTCTTGTCGGAAGATTCTTGCTTTGTTTGATTCCCAGACGATTATGTATCCTCTTTTCATTTTCCAACCGTATGAATCTGAGTGCCCTGTTTCTAACTTCATCTAAGGACCTGCAAGGAGTCATCACAAGATCATCATAAAAGGGGGAGCCCCTCTGAAGTCCCATCTTGAATGCTTCAACAACAGTAGCCATGTCAGTATTAGGGATTTCAGTAGCTTCCCTGCCAAACCTCATAATAAAATCCCTAAGGGATTCATCACTAGGTTGGATAACTCTGTATAAATCACTAGTTAACTTCTCAAATTTCCTACTACAGGAAAATTGACTGTTGAATAAGTTAACTAAGTGTGAGAAAGAAGTAACTAAAAAGGGAGGAAGACTTAGAAGCCATTTTAATGCAGATCCTGTCATTGTGGATCCGAAACCCTTGCATAAACAAGCTTCTTTAAGTCTCTCAGGAATGGGATTGATCTCCATCCTTTCTCTGTACTGAGCTACATGCTCATCAGGATCAGTAGTCCCATCATAAGTCTTCATGTTGGGGGTCTGGAATCGCTTTGTGATTTCAGCATCACAGATAGGTGGAGCAAATCTGGATAACTTTTAGCTCCCCTCCGGTATCTCAGGGATTGGACGGATCACCCCGGGTACGTGGGATATCATATCCTTAAGTTTCTGCAGTTCCTTAGCCATTGCTTGGTTGATACCTGCATCCTGCATGGAACCACGGTTAGCATCTAAGGATATGGGATCATACGTGTTACCTCTTTGTTGCGTAAAGGTTGGCATTCCAGAAGAATGGCTGAGATAAGAAGTGTCTGCTACAGGAGTTGGTCCACCCGAAGCTATGGTCTGCATGGGATTATATCTCCTTCATGGACCTCAGAGGATCGTTGATGTTGAACCTAGAGGATCCTAGATCCTGGAAGAATGATCCTTGATTGTGGATAAAGGATCCCAGTGGTTGGGAGTTGAAGGATCCTTGAGGATATGGTCCAAAGGATCCTGGTTGAAGGATTAATGGTCCTTGCTAAAAGGTTGAGGATCCCTGAGCTAGTTGACCCATGGACCCCGGTTGAAGGATGGATGATCCTTGCTGAAAAGTTGAGGATCCTTGAGCTGGCTGACCCATGGACCCCGGTTGAAGGATGGATGATCCTTGTTGATGTTGAGCCAAGGATCCTGGAGTAGTGAAATCCAGCATCCTAGGCATTAGAGGAGTTTGATCATCTGCCGGCCTCTTAGTCCTCTTGAGGTCTTCTATCTCCCGGAGGATCCTCTGGTTAGTCTTGGTTTGTTGCTCCATGTATGCTTTGACCTGCGAAAACATACTAGAAACTTCATTGTTAGTATTAAATACTGAAGTGGCAGCGGTAGTTTTCGAGCTCTGGAAGACTGGCAGTTGTGTCTTGTTCCCAGTAGCAGTAGCTCGTGGTGCTCCCGTGATTGGCGGAGGCATCGATGACAAGGTTCTTGATAAGAGAGGAACCGAAGTTGGCATTGTTGATGAAGCACAGGTTGATTGAGAGGCCATTGATGATAATATTGGTATGAAAAGGTTGAAAATGATAGGGTATTTTCTGGATTATAGCACCAATCGCCCCATGGTGGGCGCCAAATTATTTTGGATAAAAATCAGCTAAGGATAATGTATTCAAATATGTTATGTGAGGTTTAGTGCTAAATTGATAACAATGAATATAAGAACAAAATAGGGATGAACACAGTAATTTTTTGCGAGGAAAAACCCTTTAATCTTGGTTAGATCAAAGGAAAAAAAACCCCGGGTGGTGACAACTGATCAATCACCACTTTATAAATATCAAAATCGGGTTACAAAGGGTGGAGTTATGATAAACGATTAAAATAAAGCTAAGTGTGTCAGTGAATTGCTGAGAGAGTTCTTGAGAGAGTTTCTGAATGTGTGCAGACGTCAATGAGTGTATCTATGTGTATATGCCCTAATACTGATCATAAACTCAACTATTTAACAAGAATAAAACTAACAAACTAGTCCTATAAATCCGCCATCTTCCCACTATCTTCATCCACGACTTTGACCACGTGTTTGACAAGCTTAATAGCGAGATATCCGGTGGAATGAGTATTGGAGCCGTTGCACTTGATAAATATCAACCTTCATATAAGAAACAACCGTTAACAACACCAAATACCGAGGACCCCTGATCCTGACATAGTTCTGGAACTCTTCGGAAGGATAATTGATCCAGACACGTCTTCAAGAATAACATATCCTCAGTACTCAATTATTTGTGAGTCAACAAGAAGTCCTATAAATCCGCCATTATCCCCACTAAACGTGTTACAGCCATTTCACCACGTGCCATATAATCTTGACTGCGAGTTAGTGGATAGACTGAGTCTTATAACTGTTACACCTGCTAAATACAAGACTACACATGAGAACAACCGTTAATTCGTAATAAATACCGAGGATCCTTGATCTTGATATGATCTGGAATACATGCTAAGGATAACTGATCCAGACATATGCCAGGATAACGTATCCTCAGAAATGAGATATTTAAATCATGTAATCAAAATTTTGTGACCTAACATAACCTTTGGACAGAAATGAGATATTTAAATCATGTAATCAAAATTAACAAAGTTTTGTAATTATACTTGAATGATGGGTAGATGTAACATATCAACTTTGGGCAGAAGTGATACATCAAAATTCATTCAAGTAAAGTTTTTATGTTTTGTAAAAGGTTTTTATATTTTAAGCATTTACAAACATTTAATTAATTAACAGTAACCTGTTTAATTTAGAAAACTTTTAGTTTTCGGTTCTATAATGAGTTCTCGATTCAAGTAATGAGTTCTCTATCAAATTATGAGTTATCGGTCAACACTTATGACTTCTTGGTCAACACTTATGAGTTCTCGGTCAACACTTGAGTTCTCGGTTTTTATTAATAAGATTTTGGTTTTTTACTGGGATCTCGGTTTTAATGAGATTTCGGTTTTGATGAAATCTCAGTTTGACCGAGATTTCGGTAAGCATTAAAATCCAAAAATTATTTAAGATAATAATATTTTGGTTCAAATTGTTAGTAATTAATTTTATCTCCAAGATTTGTTTAATTTTGAAATTTATATTCTTAACAATTATTCAAATTTCAAAAAATCTTTGGAGATTTGTTCATCTAATTATTTTAGGAAAAACAAAATCATAATCTGAATTTTAACCAAAATATGTATTATTTTGGACAAAAACCCATGATGAACACGAAGAACATCACCTAAAACCATAAATTTTTAACAGGTTTTTAATGTGAAATCTGGTTCTAAAAGTTTTAAACATTTGATATATAAACCGATTTCAATAAGTACAAGCATAATAAAAATCACAATTAGGGTTTATCAAGACTTTAGATTCAAATCTTCCAGTTTAAATCCAGATTTAATGGAAAACCATGAAGAACTGATTAAACAACAACACTATAATACCACATGTTAGGGTTTTTGAGAGGAACCTGGTTTAGAAGAGAGGAGGCACACAAAATTGAATGTGTGTGAGATTTGGTTATAATGTTATTATTTATTTCTCTTTAAATACAACAAATGAGAAACCATTTATTAGTTAATTAAAGGTAATATGGTCCAAACATCATACCACTACAATATTAAAGGTATAATTAATATTTTGATCTAATATTATATATATATATATATATATATAATATATATAAACGAAAACTCAAAATCTTACGTGTCGCGATGTGGTCGCTCCCCCCTTTTATGGAAGCCACCAGATTGTTTGATTTTTAAATGGAGGCTTCTCATGCATTTGACTCGAATTTACGGGTATGGGTCGCACCAAATCCATATATTTTCTAAACGGGTTATAACATCTCATTAAGTTAAAAACTAATCTAATCAAATATTTGATATAAAAATCCTATAAAGTAGGAATATACTAAAAATTAATATCTGATTTATTTAAAAAAAGATATATATTATTTATATATATATTTAAAAAACAAATTTTATAGTAAAGATAATAAACAGGTCTTAGGACTCATCAAACACATATAGCTTTTAAACCAGGTTATTGCATCTCAATTTTTTGTGAAACAATTTATTATCAAACCATAAGTATGTTATTAACTTTCATACGATAAAAAAATAAAATTTCAAAAAATAAAAAAATATTAAAAACAAATAATATAAAACAACCCCGTAATACGGGAGATAAAAACTAATATCTATATATATATATATATATATATATATATATATAGAGAGAGAGAGAGAGAGAAAATGGCTCAAATAAGAATAAGGAGTTTCCTAGGAATGGTAAGAACCAACAAAATTTTGACATTTGGCATTACAAATGATGGTGGAAGAACAATTCTAGGAAACTATGTCGGTTATAATCATGAAAGAGTAATTCTATGAAACTATATCGGTTTTTGGTAATTTTAAATCTCAACCATTGATTAACATGATCCAATGGCTATGATTATTCCTAGGAAACTACTTATTTTTAGGATAACCTTCCCATATATATATACACACACATATATATATATATATATATATATATATATATATAGGGTGGGATCAAGAGAGAACTCATATTAATGAGAGAACTAGAGAACTCCTAATAATACCATTAGATTTAGTAATTAAAGGTTAAAAATAGTAAAATAGATAAAAAGAAAAAGGAGGCGGGGTTTTATATGAGAAAGGGCAAATTTGGAATTAAAAAAGAAAAAGAAATCAAATAGTCTCATCTCCATCTTGAACGAACATTTACGGTTTTCTGATAACAAACAATCGGTGGTAAAATCAAGCACGAAACTGAAGATCATTAGCAGGTAAATGATCGTGATACTTGATTTTCAAATTTTATAATGCCGATTAGGTTTATATGGTGTGTATTTCGAGCGATTTGCATATGCGGTGTCTGTTAGGGCACGGAAATTAAACACTGTGGATACGTTATCTTGGCATATTTCTGGATCAGTAATCCTTAGTATGTGTTCCAGATTCTGTCAGGATCAAGGATGCTCAGCAATTGGTATTACTAACGATTGTTTCTCATGTGTAGGTTAATATTTGACAGGTATAACGGCTATAGGACGTGGTCTACCTAATATTTCGCTACAAGGGACCTGCGGCACGTGGTCAAAGCTGAAGACTAAGTTAGTGGGAGAAGTGGTGGATTTATAGGACTTCTTGTTGAGTCAGAAATAACTGAGTACTGAGGATATGTTATCCTAGAAGAGTTGTCTGGATCAGTTATCCTCCCGAAGAGTTCCAGAGCTATGTATAACGGCTGTATGACCAAGTCTGCCTAAACTTTCTCTACAAGGCTCCTTTATGCACGTGGTCAAAGATATGGAGTGGCTAGTGGAGGAGTTGCGGATTTTTAGGACATATTTGTTAGTTAGTTATTATTCCTTTCTTTATATACCGAGATTATGATCGATTAGGTTTATTATTGAACACACCGTACTCACACACACTAGAGCAGAAACAATAACTCTCTCTACACACTAGCATTCTATTGTAATATCGATCACAATCTCCAAACACCTTTGTAACCCGATTTTCACAACTAATAAACTTGACGGTGATAGTTTTCACCGTCTGGAGATTTTTTGTGCCGGAGATCACGATAATCACATACTCATCGACCAAAGGTTACCTTGTTAATCCTTGACCGAAAGGACTTAATCAACGATTACTTAGTTAATCCTTGATTGAAGAGATTAGACCAAAGATTACCTTGATAAGTTTTGACCGAAGTAAGACTATCTTGGTTAAGGGATTTCTCCCTCGTGATCAAACCTTTGTGTTCACCAATATTACGATTACACACTTGTCATTATCGAGTTAGCACCTTACCTCACTTAACAGATTTGGATACTTGATCCTTAGCAGATTTTTGTCCAAAACAATTTGGCGCCCACCGTGGGGCAATTGGTGCTATAATCCAGATTATTTCCTATCAATTCTCAACTTTTTCATACCGATATCACTATTAATAGCCTCTCAATCAACCTCTGGTTCATCAACCATGCCGGCTACGGTTCCTCTCTCATCAAGGACTTTGCCACTGATGCCTCCGCCAATCACGGGAACGCAACGGCCTGCTGCTGTTGGGAGCAAGACGCAACTACCAGTCTTTCAGAGCTCAAAAACCGCTGCTGCTACCCCGGTGATTAATAATAACAGTGATGTTTCATCTATGTTTTCGCAGGTTAAAGCGTACATGGAGCAGCAGAACAAGCCTAATCAGAGGATCCTCCGTAAGATAGAGGATCTCAAGAAGAACAAGAGGCCAGTAGAGGATCTCATCCCCTGATGCCAATGATGCTGGATTTCACCAGTCCGGAGTCCATGACTCAGTTCTCGTAAGGATCATCTATCCTTCAACAAGGTCCATGGGTCAACAGACTCAAGGATCCTCACTATTTCAGCCAGGATTATCTATCCTTCAACTGGGGTCCATGGGTCAACAGAATCAAGGATCCTCGCTATTTCAGCCAGGATCATCTATCCTTCAACAGGGATCCATGGGTCAGTAGAATCAAGGATCCTCATATTATCGGCAAGGATCAGTCAAACTTCCACAAGGATCCTATGGTACCCAACCTCAAGGATCCTTCATCCTGAATCAAGGATCCTTCTTTCCGAATCAAGAATCCTCACGCGTCCAACATCAACGATCCTCCGAAGTCCATGAAGGAGACATAATCCCCATGCAGACTATAGCCTCTGGAGGACCAACTCTTATCTCACACTCCTCCTATCCCATCTACTCATCCGAGATGCCAACCTTCACTCAGAAAAGAGGTAACTTGTACGATCCTTTATCCTTAGATGCTAACCGTGGTTCCATGCAGGATGCAGGTATCAACCAAGCTATGGCCAAGGAGCTGCAGAAGCTCAAGGATATGATATCCAGTGTTCCCGGGGTCATAAGACCAATTCCCGAGATACTTGAGGGAAGCCACAGAGTATCCAGATTCGCTCCTCTTATCTGTGATGCTGAAATCCCGAAGCGGTTCCAGACTCCGAATATGAAGACTTACGACGGGACCACTGATCCTGAAGAATATGTAGCACAGTATAGGGAAAGAATGGAGATCAATCCTATTCCGGAGAGACTCAAGGAAGCTTGCCTATGCAAGGGCTTTGGATCCACACTAACGGGAGCCGCTCTAAAATGGCTGCTAAGTCTTCCTCCCTTTTCAATTACTTCTTTCTCTCACTTAGTTAACTTTTTTAACTCTCAATTTTCCTGTAGTCGGAAATTTGAGAGGTTAACCATTGATTTATATCGTGTTGTCCAACCTAGTGATGAATCCCTTAGGGATTTTGTCACCAGATTCGGCAAGGAAGCTCTAGAAATCCGAAATCTTCACATGACTACTGCTGTTGAAGCATTCAAGATGGGAATTCAGAAGAGCTCCCCCTTTTATGATGATTTAGTGATGACTCCATGAAGGACATTAGACGAAGTCAGAAATAGGGCGTTAAGATACATCCGATTGGAAGAAGACAAAAGGATCCAAGATCGTCTTGGGGGACAAACGAAACAAGAAACTCCCGAGAAGAATAAAGGATCCTGGAATAGGAACAACAATTCAAAGTCGTACACCAAGTTCAATAATCAGAACGTGCGAGCAGTTGAAGAAGGAGATGACGATGAAGACTATCCTTGCATCTCCAATTATTGTTTCTCTATGGATACTCATGGCTTGATCTGTTCCATGAAGGATCTGGGAGAAAAAGCAAGGTGGCCCAGAAAAAATGAGAAGGTTGTCGGCTTCAAGGACAAGTCTAAGTGGTGCGCTTTCCACGAAGATTTTGTCCACGCAACGGACGAATGCATCGGCTTAAGGAGGGAAATTGGTTACCTCCTGAGCAAGGGTCACTTTAAAGAACTCTTAGGAAAGAAGAATCCAAGAACCAAGATCCTGAAGACCTTCCACAGAAAGCAACACCGCCACCGCCACCGCCAGATGCTCATATGATCAACTTTGTCTCCAGAGACTACGAATTATTTCAAGATTCTTGTGCCATAAAAGAAGATCACGTAGTAGAATTCAAACTGGACGACGAGAGAAGACCGCTCATCCCCACTACTCGAGTGACTGATCAGAGAATCTTCTTCAATTCAAGGATCTAGGATCCTCACCATGAAAAGATGAATGTGCGAACGGTCAATTTCATTTCAGGTGGTTCAGACATATGTGGAACTTCTTTCTCTGCAGCAAAAAGACTCGCTAAAGAGATAAAGATGGATAACGGAGATCAACCAATAGTGTCAACCACCCTAACAACAGACAAGAGAATCTTCTTCGATGAGGAAGACAAAATGAACATACAGGATCCTCATCACGACGGTTTGATTATTACTTTATTTATCTCTAACCATTATGTACGCAGGATCCTAGTAGAAGGTGGCAGCTCGGTCAACATTATCCAACATGATGTCCTTAAGAAGATGAACATCCCGGATTCAGAAATCATCCCTAGAACTTCAGTGCTAGTTGGTTTCAGTGGCAAAACCAAGAAGACACAGGGGGACATCAACCTCCCAATTTATATCGAAGGGTTAAATTCATACAAAAAATTTTGTGTTATAGATAACCTTTCCTGTTGCAATGTTATTTTAGGTAGGCCGTGGCTCCATGGAATGAAGGCTGTAGCCTCAACCTATCACCAGTGCATCAAGCCACCTACTCCTTGGGGAGTTGTAAAGATAGTAGGTGACCAAGCGGAGGCCAAGAACTATTATTCATCATCAATGAAGCCAACAGCCAAGCCAACTATAGCATAGCAATTACAGCAACATCCTAGGGATGTGCTGGAAGCTCGGGAGAACGACCTTAAAGAAGTATCATTGGACCCCGAAGATCCAGAAATAAAGGTGTTCTTAGGATCCAGTATCCCCAGTAAGATCGAGGAGGGTATAATATCCTTCTTAGGGCAAAGAAGATCTACTTTTGCCTTCAAGCACTCGGACATGACAGGTATTTCAAAAGAGGTAATCACTCATAAACTCGGTCTTGATTTATCTGTTAAACCCATCCATCAGAAGCGAAGGAAATTCGCTCCTGAGAGGAACAAGATCATACAAGAAGAAGTTGAAAAACTTCTTAAGGCCGGTATGATCAGAGAGGTTCAGTATCCTCGATGGCTAGCTAATGTGGTCGTTGTTTCAAAAAAGAATGGAAAGTGGAGGGTGTGTGTCGATTTCACTGATTTAAACAAGGCATGCCCCAAGGATCCTTTCCCATTACTACATATAGATTCCATGGTGGATGCAACGGCAGGACATGAAATGCTTACCTTTATGGATGCTTCCTCTGGATTTCAACAAATTCAGATGGAACCATCTAATCAAGAGGATACAGCATTCATGACTCCTACCGGCATATACTGTTATACTGCTATGCCGTTTGGACTAAGAAAAGCAGGGGCAACATACCAAATATTAGTCAACATGATGTTCAAGGATCAGTCGGGTAAGACTATGGAGGTCTACATAGATGATATGGTGGTAAAATCAAAGAAAGCAGAGGATCACCTTAGAGACCTCGAGGAAGCATTCAACATCCTCGACCAATATAACATGAAATTGAATCCGTAAAAATGCCACTTTGGTGTTAAGGCTGGAAAATTTCGGGGATATATGGTGACGAAGAGAGGAATTGAAGCAAGCCCCGAGCAGATTGAAGCCACCCTCAATTTCTGCAAACACAAAGGATGTCCAAAGGTTCACAGGAAGAATAGCTGCCCTCAATAGGTTCATCTCAAGATCCTCCGAGAAGTGCAAGGACTTCTACGACATTCGTAGGAAGAATAAAAAGTTTGAATGGACGGAAAGGCATGAGGCTGCTCTTACAGCCTTGAAGGATTACTTATCCTCAGCTCTAGCCCTAATGAAGCCGGTGGATGGAGAACCCTTATACCTGTATTTAGCCGTCTCAGGAAACGCAGTAAGTTCCGTCTTGGTGAAGGATCATGAAGGTGAACAGCATCCCGTTTACTATGTAAGTAAAAGTCTTCTAGATGCGGAAGTCAGGTATTCTCATTTAGAAAAGTTAATTCTTGCACTCATTATGGCATCCACTAATTTAAGACATTATTTCGAAACTCATCCTATTATTTTGAGAACTAATTATCCTGTAAAGAATGTTCTTTGAAAACCCGAGTTATCAGGTAGAATGGCCAAGTGGGCTGTAAAATTAAGTGTATATGATATCCAATATAAGCCAAGAACAGCAATCAAGTCTCAAGCACTAGCGGACTTTGTGGCTGATTTCACTAGTGATCTACAAAAAGAAGCTGACTTGGAGGTCCAACAACTGGAAAAAACTAAGGATCCTTGGATACGCTTCACCGATGGTGCTTCCAACGTAAGAGGAACATGATTAGGGATCCTACTGAAATCACCACAGGGGGACATATTACCCCAGTCTATAGCCTGTGAGTTTCAAGCAACAAACAATAAAGCTGAATATGAGGTTTTGATCGCAGGTTTGCAATTAGCTAAGTGCATGAGGATCAGGTATCTTCAAGAATATATAGATTCATTATTGATTGCTAACCACTTTAATGGCTCATATGCTGTTAAAGGAGAAAAACTAATCAGATACCTAGATGTTGTTAAGGAATTAGCAAAATCCTTCTAATTATTTAGCATTGTACATGTACCAAGAGAAGAAAATGCCGGGGAAGATGCTTTGGCAAATTTAGCCTCATCTTTGAAAATTCCAGAAGATACGAAGATTCCAATCATTCATGTTCTCTCACCAGCAATAGGAGAACAAGAAGTTGGAGAGATAACAAATAACAAAGAAATTGTCCTCTAGGATCCATTATCCTCAAATAATAGAGAATCATGGATCCTTCCAATCAAGAGGCACATCCAAACAGGAGAAATTCCAACAACAGAGAATCGCAGATCCTTCAAACTCAAGGTATCACAGTACATTTTATTAGATGATATGCTATATAGAAAATCTGGTGCAGGTCCATACTTGAGGTGCATTGAGGATCCTGAGATCAAAGAAGTACTCAAGGATTTTCATGAAGGAGATTGCGGCAATCACACAGGTGGAAGAGCATTATTTTCTAGAATACCTAGAATCGGATACTTCTGGCCAACGATAAAGAAGGATGCAGTGGAATATTCAAGGAAATGTGATGCTTGTCAAAGACACGCAAACATCCTTCATCAGCCAGCGGAGCCTTTATATCCTATATCCTCCTCATGGCCTTTCATGAAATGGGGTATGGATATTGTAGGCAAGCTACCAAAAGCACCCGGTGGAAAAATCTTTATGCTTGCTATGACTGACTACTTCTCCAAATGGATCGAGGCAGAAGAATTTGTACAAGTCCGAGAAAGGGAAGTAATATCTTTTATTAAACGAAATATTATAACTAGATTTGGTATTCATGCTGAAATTATTTGTGACAATGGTTCCCAGTTTATCGAGAATAGAACCACTAACTTTTGTGACAGTTGGGGCATCAAAATGATTACTTCCACTCCGGTTCATCCTCAAGCCAATGGCCAAGTAGAGTCTAGCAACAAGATCATTATCAACAATCTAAAGAGGAAGCTAGGATCCAAGAAGGGAAAATGGGCTGAAGAACTTCCTTATGTTCTTTGGGCTGACAGGACTACGCCTAAATATGCAACAGGCCAAACACCCTTCTCATTGGTGTTTGGATCAGAAGCAGTAATTCCCACAGAAATGGTGGTTCTTACGGCAAGAACGAGCATCCGTGATCCTGAAGCCAATAAAGAAATCCTTTTTGAAGATTTGGATACTATAAAAGAACTCAGAGACCTAGCCAAGATCAGGATGGCAGAATATCAACAAAGGGTAGCTGGGGCATACAACAAAAATATCAGAATCAGAATATTTCAAGAATGAGAACTAGTATTAAGGAAAGCCTTCCAAAACACAACAAATCCAGCTGATGGGAAGCTAGCGCCCAAGTGGGAAGGACCTTATCAGATTGAGTCGGAAGCAGGAAATGGGGCATATCATTTGCTCACAATGGAAGGCAATAGACTACCAAGAGCATGGAATGCTATCCACCTAACGAAGTACTTTTTCTAATCAGGATCCAGTATCCTGAAAGGATATATTATCCTTAAAGGATCAAGGATCCTAAAATTGGTAATATCTATCTGATTACTTATCCATTTTATATTCTTGTTATTCTAAGGATAATATATTCTTAACATTTATCTTTTCCAAGTTTTTAAATGACAATGCAGATTTCAATAAGAGGTTCAATATCTAAGGTACTTCACTATTTCCCTTGCCCTTGCCCTTGCCCACGATTGGGTATGACCCCCGATGGTCATATCCCCTAAGGTTTAAAGGTTTTCACCTTTCTCACGATCGCCAGTTGCGCACGCTATCCGACATATAGTTCGGGGCAGCGAGACCAGTACACGCTTAGTGGCTGACAATTCCGTTGTCTTCGGCTATATGGAGGATCCTAGGAATAATGGTAGACGTACCATTTCCTAAGGTTTAAGGGGTTTTTACCTCTTCTCAAGGGCCATGTCGCTAGTTAACATCCGTATCTTTGGGCAAGTCCCCAGTTTGGGCTTGTCCCCAGTATTTGAGCTTGTCCCAGTTTAACACCAGTTGCACGGGCTTGTCCCCAGATTACATGGGCTTGTCCCCCGATTACACGGGCTTGTCCCCAGATTACACGGGCTTGTCCCCAGTTGCACGGGCTTGTACCCAGTTTATTATTTGGGATTGTCCCCAGCTTGTTGGGTTTAATCCCAGTTAACATTATAAGTTGTTTGCAATAGAGTTTCTAAGTTCATTATGAAGATCAAAACTTATGGATTCAAAATCCTTAAATTGCTTCTACCAGGATCACAGAAGGATCATTACTTATGGTAACCTAGGTCTAATTAGACCTTATGGTATGATTTCTGATTGTAAATTTACCTTTATTTGTCTAAGATCTTTGTAATCCCTTTTACTTAAGGATTTAAGATCTTTAAATTATTTTTGCAAGGATATTCTATCCTAAAACTTTTTAGTCAAGATTATTTCTTAAAACTTTCAATAAAGCTAAAGCTATATCAGACAAACTTTCAAAATAACAAGTAACAAGCATATTGTTTATTAAACTTACTTACGAGTACCAAAATTCTTAACCCGGATTTCACCATTCAAAAGATGGACCATCCACCTGGGTTAAACATGTGCTACTAGCTGTTCATGATGTGCAGGAAGAATAAGAGGAGTTGGATATATAGCCAGAAGGGAAGTTCCCAAGGAAACTCTATAGATATTTGATAATTATATCAAGCTTGTCAAATCTCATCTGTTTTTGCAGGAAATTTGATTTCAAAGGCAAAATGACAGCTGTGAACTTATTACAATCGCCATTTTGGGGGCAATTGTTAGGGCACGGAAATTTGACACTGTGGATACATTATCTTGGCATATTTATGGATCAGTTGTCCTTAGAATGTGTTCCATATTCTGTCAGGATCAAGGATCCTCAGCAATTGGTATTACTAATGATTGTTTCTCATGTGTAGGTTAATATTTGACAGGTATAACGGCAATAGGATGTGTTCTACCTAATATTTCGCTACAAGGGACCTGCAGCACGTGGTCAAAGCTGAAGACTAAGTTAGTGGGAGAAGTGGCGGATTTATAGGACTTCTTGTTGAGTCACAAATAACTGAGAACTGAGGATATGTTATCCTTGAAGAGTTGTCTGGATCAGTTATCCTCCCGAAGAGTTCCAGAGCTATGTATAACGGTTGTATGACCAAGTCTGCCTAAACTTTCTCTACAAGGCTCCTTTATGCACTTGGTCAAAGATATGGAGTGGCTAGTGGAGGAGTTGCGAATTTTTAGGACATATTTGTTAGTTAGTTATTATTCCTTTCTTTATATACCGAGATTATGATCGATTAGGTTTATTATTGAACACACCGTACTCACACACACTAGAGCAGAAACAATAACTCTCTCTACACACTAGCATTCTATTGTAACATCGATCACAATCTCCAGACACCTTTGTAACCCGATTTTCACCATTAATAAACTTGACGGTGATAGTTTTCACCGTCCGGGGGTTTTTTATGCCAGAGATCACGATAATCACATACTTATCGACCAAAGGTTACCTTGTTGATCCTTGACCGAAAGGACTTAATCAACGATTACTTAGTTAATCCTTAATTGAAGAGATTCGACCAAATATTACCTTGATAAGTTTTGACCGAAGTAATACTATCTTGGTTAAGGGCTTTTTCCCTCGTGATCAAACCTTTGTGTTTACCAACATTACGATTACACACTTGTCATTATCGAGTTAGCACCTTATCTCACTTAACAGATTTGGATACTTGATCCTTAGCAGATTTTTGTCCAAAACAGTGTCGATTAGTCATATTATAAGTTCCGATTGGGCATATATTGCGTTGATTCATAACAATTTGTTGATGTAGTGTCTCGATTAGGTATGTTATAAGTGCTGATTAGGCGTTTATCACATCGAATCTGAACTATTTGTATGTGTAGTGTCGATCAGGTATTATAAGTTCGATAATGAGCGCTTTGTATATTTAGCGCCATACATCGATAGTAGTCCTTTATTGTATATGATTAGTGAAATATTATATAGATATAACACATGAATGTGTATCTCACTGATTATTAGTTAAACTGCATTTATGCACAATTGAACATAGTAATTGTAATGTTTTTTTAGCATGTTTGTTAATATTGCATATACGTAATGCATCTGAAAATTTTATTGTGGGTTGTTCCAAGAGCTGATGGTTGTAATTTTTTTAAACTTCCCCTGTTTTGAGATGATGGTTGTAATTTTTGTAAATTTCCCTTTTTTTGGGAATGTTATAATACGTATATGCATTATATATTAAGATACTAATGTCCAGATGTGATAACTACGTTAGAAAATTTTCATAGGTATAATAGATATATGTAATATATCTAAGGATAATAGTGTCCAGACTAACAACAAAACATGGGAAATTTACAAAAAATGAAACTGAAGTTGTTTCATAAAACAATGATGAATGTAGGAGTGTTGATGGTAGGTTTTACATAAGTTGATACATTTTATGTGTATAGTAATGTGACTGCATATGTTTAAGTCGATTATACTGCATCTATGTTACAAATATGAAGACCATGAGAAGGTCAAAATGGCCACAGAAGGTGAAACATATGACACTTGAAGACGATGAATACGAGCATGCGAATGTAAACATATACGGTATGGTATATATATATATATATAATTTACAATTACTATTTAACATATATGCAACATGTTGTATTACATACATGTATTGCTTTACGATTACGTGCATATGAACTATGTTGTATTACATGTGTGCATCACTTAATTATTACATGCATATGAGATTATGAGTTGTGTTTTATTACATATATGAAGTGTTATATCTATGGTGTTATATATATGCAAGTATGCAACTATACGATATTACATGCATACTAACCACGTTGTATTACATATATGCACTGCTTTAATACTACATGCATATGAAATATGTTATATTACATTTGTACATTGCTATTATCTGTTATATTACATATATGTTGTTATCAACTATTAAATACATATGAGCTATGTTGTATTACATATAAGCAATGTTATTGTCTAAGGTATTACATATATGCATTGCTTTTGATTTAATATGCAAATAACAACTTCACGAATTGCGATGCGTTTGCTACGAGGCATATGGATTGTTTCAAGGTGTTGTATTACATATATTCAATTATGAGAGTTAAATTCATATTAACTACATTGTAATCAAGGTTGGAAAGTTAGCCTAGGCGGCCGAGTATAGTCGAAATTAGTCCAACTCGGGCCTAGGCGGACCATCTAGGCGATCCGGATCGGCCTAGGTGGTAAATGATAAAATTTGACTTTTCAATAAAAAAAACCTAATTTCACCCTTCAGCACACCATTCTCACTTCATATTTCAACATGTTTTAGTCCATTCTCCAACGAGTATGAAGGTTGTTTGATCGTTTCACACATCCAACGGGTTTGAGGTACAACTTATTATATTTTCCTTGTATTTGTGCTTGCTCATGATGTTCTGTATAGGCTTTTGCAGTAGCAAGTTAGCAACAACATCTAGACATTTTGTATTTGTGTGTTCATGATGTTTATGGTTTCATGTGTTCATCCGTTCATTTTGTGTTTCCTAAGCTAGATTATGCCATGATGTCATTTTATGTTTCTTAGTTAGATTATGTTAATATGGCATTTTAAATATTCTGTTATATAAATTAATATATTTATATATTAGGTTTGGACTAAGAAAATTATTTGATTATTGACGGTGGCATGGTGTGTAAATTAACAAATCTAACTTGTACCTTAATAACAGTTAGTTTAAGGCTATAACAATAGTTTGATAACAATGAGTTTAATACTAAACAGTTAAATACTAATTTAGTTTTGTTAATATTAATAAACTATTGACATGAATATAATCTCCTATAAATATTTTCCTCTATAACTCACCATGTCCAAGTACTCCCCGTCTAGGCCGAGTACTCCTAACTTTCTAGTTGGCCGCCTTCTGAGCGCCTAGCGAGTTCTGCAACCTTTGCTGTAATACATTTATGCAATGCTAGTTTATGATGTTTTACATATATGCATTACATGTGGTTTAACAGGAAAATGACAACTTCACGAAGTATGGTGTGCTTGCTACGAGACACGTGGAATGTTTCAAGGGTAAGAATGAAATTTTTTTTAACCTGGTTTCAGCGATGTAGATATTAGAAAGATTGAATAGTAAAAGCTTCTTAGAACGTTATATAGCGATGATTATCTTGCTTTCGGATGTCAATGTATGCAAGAAATGAGTTATTGAAGATGCAAGAAAAAACATAAATGGAACATGCATCGTGACTAGTTAAATGGATGATATTTTAATAGTTTTATCATGTTGTTGTATTTGATAGAATCTGCGTATGAGTTGTTAGAACTTGTGATAATATTTGAACATGAACATTATTGTATATTTACGTGGTTTTGTAAATTAAAGTGTGAAACTTGTAACCAACTGTTACAGTTCAAACTCGTATTTATATGTACATAAATGCATGTAATACATATATGCAGTACACACATACATTGCATTTATGTAATACAAACATATAATGTTGATCGGATGTAGTATATTATCGAGTGCATGTATACAATATTTAAATGCAAGTAAAACAACAAATGCACGTATGTAATACAACCATTCAATACATATATGCAATACAAATATACTTTGAATGTATGTAATACAAACATATAGTATCGCACGAATGACGTATATTAATAAATGCACATATACAATGTTTAAAATGTGTTAATATGAGGAGTGTGCAACAGGTACGACCTAGACGGGAATGTGTAGAAAGAATTTTCCAACCCCGATGCAGAACATTGACCCATGGGCCGGTTCGGGTTTTAAACCGGTTGTGGAACAAGTTTTAAACGGGTTTCATGGAGCCGTTTGCAACAAAAGGAAATAGCAGGCTGCAACCTGTAGTGCAGGTACTGTACACTCGGCCTAAATTTTATGAATCCTATTTCAACCAATGCATAACGTTGTCATGTTATAAATATAATTTACAATGTGTAGAAATATAACTAATCAGGCACATCAAGGCACTACTACTTTCTAATTTGTATAAGTGAATATTGGTTTGAAAATTTGAAGTTGTTACATCTTAATCTTCTTAACAACGACAAATTGAATAGGCAAAACATCACTCAACACTTGGTTCACAATATCTCCATTGATC
Organism: Bidens hawaiensis; assembly: GCF_021521415.1. Lineage (NCBI taxonomy): Eukaryota > Viridiplantae > Streptophyta > Magnoliopsida > Asterales > Asteraceae > Bidens > Bidens hawaiensis. The sequence continues at coordinate 425,177 of NW_027492549.1, forward strand.
TTGTAAGTGTTAAAGAAACTCTATCTTGATTAACTAATACTTGAACATATTTTGCTCCAGTAGAAATCCCACGTGAATCCTCCTAATGTCAAAAAAAAAAAAAAAAAAAAAAAAACCAATGTAACAACATTAAATTATAGCTCATAAAGAGCATTATTCAAGTAAAAGTGAAAGAGACATGGCAATAGTTAATTAGATTAGTTACCTATACATTCTCTTCACCATAGCTGATAAAGAGCATTATTCAAGTGATTTTCATGTGTTCACGGATTTGTACCTGTTCCGTCGAGTACATATCTGGACCATACAAATATTGTTGCTGAAAACTAGTACCGGAACCGAACTTGTTTCTAAATACCAATTCTTTTAAACGCTTTATGTGAACCGGGTTCACGGGCTTCATGAGTCTAAACTGTAACTTACATGCCCCTAGTTAACACATACGCAAATACTCAAAACTCGGTATTAGGGATGAGCTCGGCACCGTACCAGTACCAAAAATACCGATCCCGAAATTTGCAAATTATTGCAAATTCGTGGTACCGGTACGGTACCGGGATTATACGGTACCGAAGGTAAAAAATCGGGATATATGTCACACCCTCAACATCCACTAACGGAGTTTTACAGTCAGAGGGTGTGAACTAACAGGATCGGAATCATTAGTTATAATCAAACCATAAAAACGTTTAAATGAAAATAAGTGCGGAAGCGTAAAAACCAAAAGATAAAAGTTGCGTCACACAGGACGACTCAAAACCCCATAATAACAGTTTAAAATCAGGTTGCATAAACAAAAGCGTTTCAAACAATGCAAGATCCTATACCGCGCGCCCGCCTCGGCTACCTGAGAATAACATACTAAAAGTGTCAACACGAGGTTGGTGAGTTCACAAGTTTATATAAAATAAAGCGTTTAGCGTTTGTGTTCAGCGTTTTGCGTTTAGCGTTTTGCGTTTAGCGTTTTGCGTTCAGCGTTTTGCGTTTAGCGTTTTGCGTTCAACGTTTTGCGTTTAGCATTTTGCGTTCAGCGTTTTGCGTTTCCAGATAATGTTATGTCAATTATATATCTATAGGTAGCTAGCCTATAAAACAAGTATTACTAAGTGTTCGACACCAAAGCTGACTGTTTATCATTTGCCTTGCCACCAGGTCTATCCCGACCATGGTATGTGTTTAGCCAAGATTACACCCACTCGACCTCCAGTCGAGTTTAGCGTTGGGTGGGGTTTGTCAAACCCAGTAGTACTACTCAACAATGACTCGCTATTATCCAATAATAAACGGTTCGATGTGAATGAAGGACTTTAGTTATTGCGTTTGCCACTTAGTCTTTACAAGTGATATATAATTTATATTAACAAAATCTTAAATGCGTTTTCGGAGTATGTTATCTTGGAAAGGTTTCTCAACAATATGCACCAAAATTTCAGGATGACCCTTTCGTAGATACTTCTGCGCCTTCATGAGGGTGATAACGCTGGTGGTCATGCCGCTTCTCTCACCTCGGATCGAAATGATCTCGCCGGAAGGGGTAGTAATGTGGACTATCTTGTCGTGACATATAATCTCCGCTCGGTTCTCGGATAACCAGTCCATGCCGACCACGACATCGAAACTACTAAGCGTAAAAGGGATAAGGTCGATATCAAAAACATGACCTGACAGTTTTAACTTACATCCCGCAAGTACATGAGTCGTTACTATAGTTTTACCGTCAGCTAATTCAACAGGAAACTTAGCATCTAACGGGGTTGGAGTTAGGTCTAAGAGTAGACTAAAGGCTTTCGACACAAAACTCCTATCAGCTCCAGTGTCAAACAATACAGAAGCAAAACAATCGTTCACAGGGAACTTACCAGTCACCACGTACGGATCATTGCGGGCTTGACCCGACCCAATAACAAAATCTCTTCCTTTACCATTGTTTCCACCACCACTGCCACTTCCATTACCTCCATTGTTGTCGTTCTGTTTCAGCTTAGGGCAGTCTTTCTTAAAATGGCCCTCTTGACCACACTCAAAACATCCCTTAGTCGTCATAGGTGGTTTAGGAGCACCCTTTGCCGCAAGGTCTCCTCTACATTCCTTTGCCTGGTGACCCATCTTTCCGCATCTCTGACACTTGACACGGTCACACGGCCCAGCATGATGATAGTTGCACCTGTTGCAATTCGGATATTTCCCAGCATAGCCGCTCGAACCCTGTCCGCTGCCGTTGTTATTGTTGTTGTGACCCTGATTGTTGAAGCTCCGGGTGAATTCGGGCTTTCGGTAGTGTTGTTGCTGTGGGGGGTTCGAGGATGAGGATCTGGTATTGTCAAACTTTCTCTTTCCGCTGCTCGGGTTGCTGTTGCTGTTGCTGTTGTTGTTGTTGTCAGTGCTCGGGTTGTCACGGGCTTTAGTGGTTGAACCCCTAGGTGGTAGCGCACCTTGGGTCACTGCTTGATCCGTCAGTTTATGAGCTAACCGGATCGTTTGTTGAATCGTGGCTGGTCTGGAAGACGTTACCATGCCCTGAATTTGCGGTGCTAACCCATCAATATACATTTCAATCCTCTTACTCGGCGGGTCTACCATCCGTGGACACATCACAGCTAACTCGTGAGAACGGGTAGTGTAGGCTTCGATTTCTGAACCCACCATCTTCAATGACCAAAACTCTGACTCCAACTTTGCAATCTCCTCTCTCGGACAGTACTCTTCTCGCATCATGTTCTTGAACTCCTCCCAGTTCATAGCGTTAGCCAGTTCCAATCCAAGGATCTGCACGTTTGAATTCCACCAAGTGAGGGCAGAATCTTCAAGTGTTCCAGCAGCAAATTTGACCCTACTGGCAGGGGGACAATTACACATCTCAAACGTCGACTCGGCCTTCTCAGCCCAATGCAGGAAGCCTATAGCTCCCTCAGTGCCCTTAAACGTACTGGGCTTGCAGTCAAGGTAATTCTTGAAGGTACACGTTCCTATTGGACCTCCAGCTTGGTTCTGGACATGTGCGGCTAGAGCAGCCGCCGCGTGGTCGTTCAGCAGAGTTTGGAGTTCTGCTGCAGTCAAGTTGATGTTACCACGTCCGTGTCCAGCGTTTCTTCCTGCCATCTCCTTGTCCGAGTACTTTCCAACTGCTCCAAGTACACTCAACTCCTCTGTCGGTCGCCTAGAGTTCGCTTACCGATCTTTGCAACCTTGCATGTGTATAAGATTTTTTGAAAGTAGTCTAGTCCATCGGTAGCATCTTCACTAGCCTTTGTAGTCGTACACCATGTAAAATAGTAGCATCCACCTAGTATTGTAGAGAACATAATCCTAGATATCTCCTATATTCTGAAACAATGACTGCTTGACCGGGTGGATGATGGTGGCCGCCGGTTGGTATGGATCATGAAGCGGCTGGATGATAAGAAAACGTTGCTAGTGCTATTTCTGTTCGGGTCCTTGCTACTTGGAGTTGCTCTTGCAAGTCTATCATCTCGGCTTGCATCTTTCTCATAATTTTCATCTGCTGATCACTAGCCTCTTGCATTTCCTTCATGGCCGTTGTCATGCGGGCAATTTCCTCCTTAGTCTCGGTTCCATCTTTCAACAGTCCGGAAACGTTCGCTCTCGTATAGCGCATGTAACCAACGTCACGCTCCAAACAAGAAACAACAGCTGCGAGCACTCGCTCTACAGGTTCGGTTATGGGTGGTAGGGTGTTGGGGTAAGCAGGATGGTTCGGGTGAGGTAATGGGGGAACTTGTTCACGATAGACCATACGTCTGATCATATTAGGGTACCAATCCCAGCTAACTTCGTTTTCGTACATGCCTCCGGATAAGCGATACCTCTTCGGCGCAGGAGCTTCGAGTTCCGGGACTACACGGGGTGGCGATGAGGTAGGTAACTGCGGTTCCTTCCCATGCGCATGAGTCATCTGATCGGATGATGATGATGGTGGCGTCGACATCCCTACAGGTAAGCCGTGTATGCGCGCGTATGAGTGAAAAGGGGTAAAGAGGTAAGATAACAAAGACTACACAAATCTATGCAGTGCGTATCATTATAACTAATGGGTCGTCGCGGTTATAGTCTAGTATGCATGCAATTTCTAGTTCGCTATAACCAATGGCTCTGATACCAATCTGTCACACCCTCAACATCCACTAACGGAGTTTTACCGTCAGAGGGTGTGAACTACTCAACAATGACTCGCTATTATCCAATACTAAATGGTTCGATGTGAATGAAGGACTTTAGTTATTGCGTTTGCCACTTAGTCTTTACAAGTGATATATAATTTATATTAACAAAATCTTAAATGCGTTTTCGGAGTATGTTATCTCCCCAAGTGAAAAGCGTTTGAAAATAGTTTAGAGGGGTAAGTGAACTCACTGTTTGCGAAGAATTCCCAAAATCAATCACCAAAGGATGCGCGTCACAGAAAAACTCTCTCTAGCGTTCTAAAACAACAAAGAGATTTTTCTAAGTGTCAGAACTATTATCGAGTCTCTAGACTCGGCACATAATACCTATGCACACAGTATGTTTCGTGTTTCGTTTGTGAATCGTGTGTGACTTTAACAAGTACATTTGTGATACATTACATGTGTGAGCAATTATTTACGTGTCATGTATTAATAATGTACATCACTAGCAATTACTCCACGTGAGGGCAATTTGGTCAACACATAACAATTAACTAGCAATTATTCCCCGCAAGGGCAATTTGGTCAAAACACGACAATTAATTAGCAATTATTCCCCGCAAGGGCAATTTAGTCAAAACACGACAATTAATTAGCAATTACCATGTTTCTTGCAACTTTTACAAAATTCAGCAACTAGTTTCTTAATGACAGAATTCTACTTGTAAAACTAGTCTATTCCACCGATCATAGCATCTCAATTAATTTACCAAAAATCATCACAAAAGCATACATGTATTAGGTTTCCAGAACATATTTTATTTTATTTTTATTCCACATATGTTTCTCACAGTGATCAAAACATTACAGCAAACTCATAACAGTCAAATTCATGCGCAACAGAATGATACTTGAAATTCCCGTTAAACGAAAAATCCTACAAATGCAAGACCACTTGGGTTAGGTTCCTAACTCAACAAGTCAACTTTCAGAAGTGGAACCAACCCAATTGGTCTCGTAGTTCATGAGATATAACATTTACAAAACAACCTAACAGCAGGTCTAACAACTCAGCTTTGCACAACGTTTTTGTAAAATCATAAAGGTTAACTTTTACACGTCCAAAAATTGCAAATTTATATTCTTTAGAAACTAGACTCAACCTAGTTTACTGTAGTATCAATAATCTCAACCAATTTTCACATTTACACCCAGATACAGTCAATTGAACATCAACAACACAATCTGTCCAGAAACTGTTTGCAACAAAACTCAACATATTAACCATCTATAGACCACAATTCATTCATATAACATTCTAGACACCATAACCACTATCCATGCATATCAATTACACCATACATACATGGTTAGGGTTTTATTTGATCTCAAAATAAAAGACACAACAATTAACATGTAATAATATCAATTCTAGTTATCAAATCATCATCAATACATCATCAAATCAAACGAATCATATGAACATATTATATGGAGATTTTCGGAATCTAGGGTTTGTAATTAACCCATTAAAAATCAAAATTAAGTATAAAGGATGCATAGGATAGTCGTTTATACCTTCCTAGCACCTTAATCTTCGATCAAACTTGAACAATCTTGATTGTATGTGTGTGTATGAAGGTCGACGGCTGCCAAAGGGATGAGAGGGAGGGCCTATCGGTTTTGGGAGGAGAGAAAGAGTGTTAGGGTTTTAGGTTTATGTTATTATTTATAATAACATGTTACACTTTAGTCCCTCAACTTCCAAATGTTACTTTTCTAGCCTAAATAACTAGTTCTAGCACAATGAGTTAACGTTTATACAATGTTATCACATAACACATAAGTCTAACACATAATTATCACATAATTATTGTTTTGACGTTTTTCGTTTATTCACCAATTGTTTGCGTCAACTCGTTTGCGTTTCGGTGCAATTTCCGAAAGACTACACATGTAGTAATTGTCAAGCGTCATTTAAACCCTAGTTTAAATGTAGTGAGGTGTGCGTTATAGATTCAATGATCTTTAAGTTTGAATTAACAGAGTTGAGTTAACGGAGTTAACCTGAAATTGACGATTGTCACAATATAACGGTACCGTACCGTATCGATACCGGTACCATTACGGTACCGATCCCGAAACTCAAAACTTTGGTACCGATTGGGTACCTATGATATCAAATCGGTACCGGCACCGAATTTGCTCATCCCTACTCGGTATTATGCATATGTAAGACCTTGCATTACACATATATAACACTATAATACTGCATTATAACAGGGTATTTCTGTTTTTATTATTTAATTAAGACATATATGTTAAAAATAACAGTATTGCACATATGTAATACTAATTGTATTACACGTATGCAATACTCTGTATGTATGACAGAGTATTACCTAGTTCTAATACTCATATATCTCTTAAAAACATATTAACTCAATGATTAATCAATTAAACTATCAAATCAATATATGAATCAAACAAATTACGTTTTTTTACCATGGGTAATAGTTGTTTTTGACCTAGAATCAACAAATCATGACAATTTTTAATCTAGAATCTGCAAATTATGGCCGTTTTATACTTAGAATCACAAAATTATAGCCGATTTTGACTTAAAAACACCAAATTATGGACTTACAGTTTGATTATTGATTGTAGAACTTGCAGATAAAACAATATTAAATCAATTTAACAGGGAAAAGATGAACATCGGTAAAAACACACATGAATAAAGAAGATAGAAGTCTTAACTCAATCATACCTTCAATTCTCATGTCCAGTGGCTGAAATCAAAGCTGGGTATCTAACTAACGATTGCAGAAGCGTAATTAAGCGCAAATAGAAGATCGATATTCAATGATTTAGGGCTCTTAATCATCAAGATGTGTTGATTCATGATCTGTAGGATTTTGGGGAAAGTCCATCCATCGCACATAGGAAGATCGTACAGGGAAAGCCGACCTATTTTGGGGAAACTTATTGGAAAATCAAATTTAAAATTATAACCCTATAGTTAGGAGTTCTTTAGTTCTCTCTTTAAAAGAGAGTTCTCTCTTGATCCTTTCCTTATATATATATATATATATATATATATATATATATAGGGTTAGTCTCTTTAAAGAACTCAACTTTTGATGAGAACTCTAGGAACTATTTAGGACCCTTGATTTAATTAATCAATGGTTGTAAATAAATATGGCATAATTGTAATTAATTAAGAAGTTGAAGGGGGAATTATATATTGTAAGGGCATAACTGTAAAATCAAATTCAATAGAAATACAAAAAAATCGGATCTCAATAATTGTATTCCTAATTTTACTCCTATATACACGATTTCTTTTTATTTCTCTAGATGGAGTACACAATATTTATGTAAATTAAACAAAAGTGTATTAAAAAAGTGAGTCTTGCACAAATAATTCAAAAAACTAAATCTATATTCTTGTAATAGCGCTTCTCTTGACATTGCATTACAATGAGATTAAATTACAATAATTTGTAGGCAATAATGTTTGATACAAAATCTACATATTTAGAATTTAAAACTACACAGACAAAGTATTTAGCATTTTCAAATACATGACTAAGTATTTTAGACAATCAAAATCAAATGTATACAACTATACATATATGTAAATACACAGTTTGGTGGTTTAAACAATCAAATTAATTGTATTTATTAGTAAAAAAATGATTTACACATGTGTAAACTTCTTTGGCAACACATGCGTATTCCAACTGTTAGATATGCAATGGAGTTTTGTTAATCTTCTCACTTTTGAAAACACAAAACATGACATAAATAGTAATTCATGTAAATCCCATACACATAAGATATCCATGATTAAAAATGCACACTAATGTCAATACAGAATTTGGCAAAAAACAATTAAATTAAATACTCATATATAAAGGAAATTGTGATTTACACATGTGTAAAGTTCTAAGACTATTGGTAATTTAAGTATTATAAAACCGTAAAGATGATTAACACATATGTAAAAAAGTAAATTAAATGTACATATGAAACCATATTGAAAATCAAATGTATATATAGATGTCAATATGGAATTTGGTGGGTTTAAACAATTAATTTAAGTGTACCCATATATAAAAAAATTGATTTACATGATGTAAACTTCTAAAAATGATTTACACAAGTGTAAAAAAGGGATTTACACGTGTGTAAATTTCATGTTGATTTTTTCTGAAACGCCTAACTAAGTAACGCCGGGCACTCCGTATCAATAAATTTAAGAATATTGAAGATTAATTCTCATTTTTATAAATTAAAAAATAAGAATAAAAAAGAATTAAACTATATTAGAAAAAAAATAACAAAGTTACTGGTTTATATTATATTAGAAAAAAAATAACAAACAAACCAAAATATTTTGAAACAAAGAATGATGATTTTTAAATGGAGATATTGAAAAAAGAAAAGAAAATAGTAAGAATCTATATATCAAAATCATTCAGTGATGGATAAAAGAAAAAAAGTAGGAAATTAAATGCAATTTTACGATGGTTTAAACACATGATAACTTGGAAAAAAACAATGAATTTACTTTAATACCCTTCACTTAAATAAAAAACAAATAATAGATAAAATAATGTGATTGGTCATGAGTAGTTCTTAGAGTTCTCAACAAAATTGAAGGTTCTTAAATGACACTCACCCTATATATATATATATATTATATTTATTTTTACAAAACAGGCTTTGTGCTGACAACCAGTTCATTACAATTTTTGACCCAAACATCATACACAACCAAATAATGTCTTGACACGTAAAATCTAAACATAAAACAAAAGAGATTTCATTGCCAATGCCTAACACAGAAAGATTCCTCATTACTAAAATCCGTTAGTGGGAGTTGATTCCATCTATGGTAATTAGTAGTGAGCTCATTGTCAAGTAAGTTTGTTTCTTTTAAGCTGCTTTAGAACCTCTCTGAACCTATGTGCATTGAACAGCTCAAAGAATAATTCCCAAGGTATATAAACTTACTTGAAAATGTGTTAATCATTCTTCCACCGCTTATATAAGATAATTAAACGAGATTCCATTTACGTTATTCGTCCTAATCAAGACATGCAGAGTACTGAAAAGGTATAATTATTCACATGGCGAATGTAGCCTTTGTTTATGGTGGATAAATTAACATTAATTAGCATCACTTTTGTCGAATAATTGTACGTAGAAAAATAATCATAGTATTTGCACTGATGATGCCTCCTAAGATACAAATGTACTAAATAAATAATGCCTCTTAAGATGTAACGTACAACTTGAAAATAAAATAACCCTGATAAATGTTTAAGTGGGATATCCACTAACTTAAGAAGATGCCTTCAGGAAGCTAATTAACACATCGATTATGATGTTGGTGGCCACTAATCCCACCATAATTCTTTTATGGATGCTTTCATATACGCAACTGCTTTCTTGTGTCAATGTTCCCTACAACTGCTCAAAATATTGTCAAATATTTATTAGATATACTTATCCCTTTAATATAATAAGGCATAAGTACTCGAGTGTGTAAGGACAATGGCTAAGTGTGTTAGGATGTCACTATCGGTAGATTATTGTTAATTTTACTAAAACATGTAGTTACAAAAGCAAAGTGAAGAATATAGATAGGTCTTAAAAATGTTCATCACCTCTTAAAATGAGTATTTGTTCTTTTAGTAAATAGAAACAGAACAAAGCTGGTGGAAAATCATATGCTTTCTTTAATTTCTTTTAGAATATTTATATTAACTTGTGTTTAACAGCAAACACACATTCTCTAAACATACTCCTAGATCTTGTTCATCATCCATTATAGAGCTTGAACCCTCAAGCTTATAGAGAGAAACACCATGTTAAACATGCATCTTGATATTTCCAAGCATGTAGAGACGCAAATGTCAGTTAACTGTTTATAGAATATTAGGTGCTGTTTGTTTTTCCTCAGAAGCACTTCTCCACCTCTTTTTTCTGCACTGAGAAGAGGGCGCGCAGACGTTGGGCTCTGCAGTGTGTTTGTTTTTTCGAAGACGTTTCATTAAAAAACGTCTGCGCGCCCTCTTCTCCCAGAAGTATTGGTATTGCTACTTCTCACCTCTTCTAACCCAATTTCTTTCCATCATTCTTCTTATTCCATCAGAACACCCAAACCCTAATCCCCTCCTCTCTCCACTGCCGCCCAACTCCCCCACCGAACCCCGTCGCTCCACTGCCGCCCTACTCCCCCACCGCTGCAACCCCGTCGCTCCACTGCTTCAGCGCCGCCGCCCCAACGCTGCAACCCTGCCGCCGCCTTTCTACCTCCTCTGGTGCATTCCGACTGTATTCATACAGTAAGGACCAAATAGAAACATATAATAATAATAATAATAATAATAATAATAATAATAATAATAATAATTGTTTCTTCCAGTGCTGAATTGGAAGAAGTCAACGTCATCTTCTTCTTCGTTGACTTACCGGAACACAGTACCTGATGGAGATTGAATGCTTATTAATTGATTTATAGTTTATGTATTGATTTGTTATTCTTTTGATTCAGATTGAAGTTGTTTAATAATGTTGTTGATCAATTAATATGTATGTTTCACTCATGCCATTGCTAATTTGCTAACAAAAGAGAAATTATTATTATCAGCTTATTTTAGCAGTCTGCAGATGTTAAAAAACAAACAATCTTCTTGTTACAGACTGCAGAGTTTTGATCCACCTCTTCTGCTACAGATGTTGGCAGATGTGGTTTCGCAGTCTTCTGACATTTTACCTCTGAAAAACAAACAGCACCTTAGTTATAAAGCGAAACCGGTTTTTGGTCAAACGGTCAAGATTATAATTGTCAATAACAAGTTATGGCTCCCAACCGGTTTTTGAGGGGAAAACCCCTAACTTATGTAAACGGTTCAGTTCGGTTGTTAACCGGTTAACCGATAATAAATTGTTGAAATTAACCTTATCCTTTTGAAATTAATATTAACAATAAACTTATTTACCTATGGTCCGTTAACCGAATTCGATTAGCAGTTTCCTATCATGTGAAAATCCTATCCGGTTCCTAACCATCAGTTTGTAACCGGTTTCTCGTATACCGGTTTCAATTTTGGCCCAGTTTTGGTTAGGTTAATCGGTATGGATTTGCTAGTCTATTTATATGTATATAAAATGAATTACTATTCTGCTTTTTTCTCTCTTATAGAAACATGTTGTGCTGGGAAGGAAAATTGACCAGGGACTTCAGCTAGTTCTTAGTTCATTAATTGAACTGGATGATGTAGGAATATAGGATGGTTTGGTACACCTCACATGTTAATGTTTTGTGCTTCGGAATCACACGTTTAATTCTTTTCTTGTTGTTTTCTTTCTGCCACCAAACTTCTTTTATAAATAACTAGAGTTTTACCTGGCAGGTCGGTAAAACTGGGTGATGGTAAAATCCAAGCATTGAGGCGGTAAGTCGACATGAATTTGGTCGGCTTCAGTTACGTGCGTTATTGGACCGGAACTAAAAAAATAAAACAGAAAAAATTATAAAAGGACCAATGGGGTAACTTTGGTTGGTAAAGGTAAAACTTGAGCGTTGGTAAAACCCGACTATTGTCGATCCCAAACGTTGAGGCATTGAGTCTACGCAAATTCGACCGGTTTCTGTCACGTTCGTTATGGTACCGGAACTATAAAAAAACAAAACTAGCATTCAGTTGGTTTTCGTTACGTTCATTACGATATTGGTACTAAAACAAACGCGGTGAGACTATGCGAATTCGATCAGTTACGACACATTTATTAAGGTACCGGAAATAAAAAAAGAAAAAAATACAAACCAAAAACAAAATTGGCATTCAATCGGTTTTCTTTACGTTCGTTACATGTCAAAACTAAAATAGAACAAAAAAATGTGCTTCACCAATAAAGTGTCGCAAAGAGGCCCAAGGCCGTATTTACAGCACCAAAATCTCTTATATATATCAACATATTTAAAAAAAAACATTAAAAGAACAAAAAAAATTGTAAGAAAAATGGAGTTCTTCACAAAAAACAAGGAGTTAATGGCCATTTTCATCCCGGTGGTTTGCTGTTTTCGCCACTTCAGTCCAAAGTTTGAAATTTTGTCAATTTCGTCCTCACGGTTTTAAAAACTGGCCAATTACGTCCCACCGTCTAACGGCATCCAAATATGTCATTAGTTTAATGGGTATTTTCGTCTATTACACATTTTAATAATTAAAACTTAATATATATATATATATATATATATATATATATATAACCTAAAAGAATATAAACTCTCTCTCTGTCTCAACCGGAAGTCCGGCAGCCACTACCAACCCATGACCACGTATGACCGCCACAACCACCGCCTATGACCACCGCATCCTATCAGCCCCACCGCGTGTTACCATCACCACAAACAACTCAGATTTCATCACACGATTTCCCCAAACCCAAGTCCAGCCGACTGCACCACTAGTACACCATCAAGTGGCTGTTGTAAGCTTTTTCTATCTCCGATTTTCAGATGGTTCGATATTTTGTTCAATTTGAAAATCAGCGGAGTCACGTTGTTAGGACTGATATTTTCTCTGCTGAGGATATATAATCCTTAAAGATATGTCTGGATCATTTATCCTCCCGAAGAGCTCCAGAACTATGTCGAAGACCAAGGATCCTCAGAGGTTAATATTATTAACAATTATTTCATGTGTGTAGGTTAATGTTCAACAGAAGTAACGGCTGTGTGACTTGGTCCACCTTAAATCTCGCAACTTGGAAGCTACCAGCACGTGATCAGTGGACGTTGGAAGACTAGTGGGATAGTGGCGAATAGATAGGACTTATTGTTGTATTTAGTTTCTATATATCGAGATAAGATCGATTAGATATGACACTGGTATTCACACACACTCAGAGCAGAACTCACTATTCTCTCTATACATGTTAGCTACTATTGTAACATCGATCTAATCTCCACAACCTTTGTAACCATTTTTTGATATTAATAAACCAGTGATCGACAAGTTGTCATCATCCGGGGTTTTTTTCTTTTGATCTGAACAAGGTCAAAAGGTTTTTCCTCGCAACAAATCACTGTGTTCACTCCCTTTTCGTTCATGTAATTGTTATTGTTATCGTAGCACTAGACCTCACATTAACAGATTTGGATACATTATCCTTAGCTGATTTTTATCCAAAACAATTTGGCGCCCACCGTGGGGCAATTGGTGCTATAATCCATATTACTCCTATCAATTTTCGATTTTTTCATACCAATATCATTATCAATGGCCTCTCAATCAACCTTTGGTTCATCAACCATGCCGTCATCGGTTCCTCTCTCATGCACGTGTTTGTCCCCAGTTTATTTATGGGCTTGTCCCCAGCTTAATGGGTTTAATCCCAGTTAACATTTTGAGTTGTTTGCAGCATATTTTCCAAGTTCATTGTGAAGATCAAAACTTATGGATTCAAAATCCTTAAATTGCTCCTACTGATCACAGAAGGTTCAATAGTTACAGTAACTTAGGTCTACTCAGACCTTATGGTATGTTTTCTACTTTTAAATTCATATTGGTTTGGTTAGAATCCTTATAAATCTTTTGATTTAAAGATTTAACATATTTGAATTATTTCAATTAGGATATTCTATCCTAAAAATTTTAATTATTTTTCTATGAATATTATATCCAGAAATTTCCATAATCACTTTTTTCTTAAGGACATTCTATCCTAAAATTTTTACTCAGTATTATTTCTTAAAATTCTTAATGATACTAAGATTATATCAAATAAGTTTTCAAAATAACAAGTAACAAAGCAAATAGTCAAGAGATTTAGATTATCATTAATATAAGTCGCTTAGACTTATCCAAAATCCTTAACCCGGATTTCACCATGAAAGATGGACCATTCACCTGGGTTAAGTGAGTAGTACTAATTGTTCATAAGTGTCGGAAAATAAAGAACAGGGGCACTAAAGGCTTCATCCCCACAAACAGAGGATCCATCCACCTTCGGTACCCCTGAAAATTGTCTTGAGGATCAGTGATCCTTAAATCCTACTTACTATTGTTTATTACAAACCAAATTATCCATATAAAGCATCAACACAAGCAAAAAAAAGTGGGCTCGGGCCTTGTCTTTTATATCCTTCATCGCTCACTTATGCTACATCTTCACCCTCTGCAGCACCTTCTCCTTCACCGGCTTCAGCCACCTCCTTGACACCACTAGTCCCAGCCTTGTTTTCCTCAGCCATCTCCTCATCATCTTCGCCACCAAGAGCCTCCAGGGTAGTCTTCCACTTTTTCACGTCCCAGGTCGTCTTATCGAAAGCAGGATCACCGGCCTCCTTCGCCATCTTGATCCGTGCTTGGAACACCGACCTAGCGGCCCACGTCTTAGCCTCTTCTGTAGCCTGCTTCACTGCCTCTTGGTGCTGGGTTTTCGCTAAGGATAGCTGATCCTCCAACTATTTTTTTTCCTTGGAAAGTTGGATCATGGCTTTGTCCTTGGCAACCACGGCTTTCCTTATCCCTGACAGCTTCTCACTCATCTGGCTGATCACCTTTTCATAATGCTCTTTGAAAGCATTCAGTGCCTACAACCAACGAGAAGAAAAAAATGATAAATTAACAGATAAATATTCTAACTAATTTTATTTACCTTAAAAATACTGTAATAAACTTACTTGACATACTGGAACCCGAGAAGATATCACAGAAAGCTTCAACAAAGCGGGCTTGAAAGGTTCTAACCTCGGTATCCAGTGCAAAGAACCGTTTTGTTTTCTCTTCTGTACCAGGTAACTTACCCAAAGAAGAAAAGTTGCCCACTTCAAACAAAAAGAAGATTCAGAGTTAAAATTAAAGCATCAAGGATCCTACTATTTTCTAAGGATCCAGGATCCTACCCTTTCAAACCCACTTTGAAGGAAGGTCAATCCCCCCAGGTATGGAGTCACATTTTACAAAGAAAAATTGGTTCCTCCAGAAGAGATCGTTTAAATTCACTTTCAAGATCGGGTGGGGGTTTTCGATGCTTGGATTTCAAGATGAAGCGGGCAGGACCGTGGGTAGTAAGGGTGTATAGATATAAAAGCTCTGGGAAACCGAAGTTGATCTTTTGTTCCTTAATGATTCATTCTATAGTGCTAAGAACTTGCCACACCATAGGCATAGCCTGAATATAGGATATGCCTGTGGAATCCAAAAAGCATTGGGTAAAGGCAGGGAATGGATAGCGATAACCGATCAAGAAAGGACAAGCCGGCATACAAACCCAGGTATGAGAGTAGGTGTCGCTTCGGATTCCGGCATCGTATGGACAGAACTCCGTTCCCGACGGAAACAATGTTCGGAGTTCGTCTATTTCGGGGCCTGTTAGCTTGAGATTTCGATAGAAGGGTTTGCTATCAGGTTTTGTGGTCACATCTCAGATAATCCAGACTCTTCGGGCGCTTGGTCGGAATGGTGTGAAGGGGAAGAAGAAGACGAAACAGTAGACATTATTCCAAAGACAAAGAAAATAAGAGAAGGAAGAGATGGATACCTGATGCGTCGCTTGGATATATGATTATAAGAAAGATATATTGCGGCATATATAGGCAGTTATCATTATCTCAGGGGCCAAATGGTAAATATGTATGGCGATCCATCCCATCATCCAGTTTTCACAGAAGTTTGAAATTCAAAATGACAGCTGTGTTCCACTATCACCTGCCATTTTGGGGGCAATTGTTAGGACTGATATTTTCTCTGCTGAGGATATATTATACTTGAAGATATGTCTGGATCAGTTATCCTCCCGAAGAACTCTAGAACCATGTCGAAGATCAAGGATCCTCAGAGGTTAATATTATTAACAATTGTTTCATGTGTGTAGGTTAATGTTCAACAGAAGTAACGGTTATGTGACTTGGTCCACCTTAAATCTCGCACTTGGAAGCTACTAGCACGTGGTCAATGGACGTTGGAAGACTAGTGGGATAGTGGTGAATAGATAGGACTTATTGTTGTATTTATTTTCTATATATCGAGATAAGATCGATTAGATATGACACTGGGATTCACACACACTTCGAGCAGAACTCATTATTCTCTCTATACACGTTAGCTACTACTGTTACATCGATCTAATCTCCACAACCTTTGTAACCATTTTTTGATATTAATAAACCGGTGATCCACAAGTTGTCATCACCCGGGGTTTTTTCTTTTGATCTGAACAAGGTCAAAAGGTTTTTCCTCGCAACAAATCACTGTGTTCACTCCCTTTTCATTCATATAATTGTTATCGTAGCACTAGACCTCACATTAACAGATTTGGATACATTATCCTTAGCTTATTTTTATTCAAAACAGTTGTAATGTTCTACCTAGGGTTTCGTCTCTCCGGTGCCGGTAGGCGGTCATAAGCGGTAGATTTTCATGGGTTTTCGCTCGTTTTTCGGCAAAAATCCCAAATCCCGGCCACCAGAATCTTGCCATCAAATAATGAATTAGAGGGTATATTAAGAGTTAACTCATTATTGATTTAGGGGAGATGGAAGATGGGTTGGCTGGGGATTTATTGTAAAGTTTTGGTATGAGATGTGGGGTAATCAGGTGGACAGGTGGGTGTGGTGGTGGGTTGGGGATGGTGGTGGAGGATGAGTTGGAGAAGAAAGAGAAAAAGAAAATATGTTTTTTTACTTATTTATTAAAATATTTAGTAAAATGTAATAGACGAAAATACCCCTTAAACTAACGACATATTTGGACGCCGTTAGACGGTGGGACGTAATTGGCCAATTTTTAAAACCGTGGGGACGAAATTGACAAAAATTCAAACTTTGGACTGAAGTGGCGGAAACAGCAAACCATAGGGACGAAAATGGCCATTAACTCAAAAACAAAAAACAAAATACCAAGAAATTTAGCTTCATTGGTGGCTTGAACTTGCATGGCTTTTCTAATTTTCAAAGCATTAAGAGACTTTGCAACAACCAACACGCCAAGATATCATAATTAGTTAAATGTTAAAATGACTTTCACAAAAACAAAACTAATAAAATATTCCAAAAAAATATGTTGTAACACCAAACTTCTTAATTATACTATATAGATAATATACATTTATACAAAACGTGAAATTGCTTACAAGTGAAGGAAGTTGGAATCAATCCTCCACTAACTTATCTACGTATATACCCAGTTTTACACACTAAGAATCTTTAAACCAAGAGGATTGTAAAACTTTAGCCTCTTTACACTCAAGAGTTAAGTACTTTATAAACAACTGTGTCAACAGATAAATGCACCTTGCAACCCTAGTTTTGCATTTAAGTCATTTGTACTCCCAACATTGTAATTTTGATGCAGTTTGAGCCCAACCATCATCTCACCATTTAACTTCTACTTGAATTCATGTAAAAACATCATAAATGTGGTATTCATCATTTTTCAAACCCGAGAACCCGGACCATTTTAAAATTTTGATACATTTCGGATCCATATTTACTAATTAAATCTTGCATTTATTGAGTATTTATTGTTGGGTTTCTATGGATATTTTATACTTAGTTAACCATTTAACTAGTCACAATTAAGGCGGAAGCGTGATATTTACAAACTAAACATATGTATCCATGTGTTTATATATGTATATATTACAAGTTTATATAAGATATGTTCATGAACAACCTAGTTTATTCATGTCATAAGATTACCAATAATCTATTTATTAGAAACCCGAAGCAAGGATCAAATGATACGGAAAAACAAAACTATAAACACTTACATTCTTAACCTTTTAAGAGTGTAGTTGATGTTGAAGAAGATGATGATGTTGATGCTAGACTTTCAAAGGGAAAATCCTCAAACGGAATATACCCCGAGCCTCCAACACACACCGAGCTATGTTAGGGAGCTTGAACACGAATAACCGAGACCCGAGACTCTTCTTTTGTTCTTGGCCGAAAAACCAAAAACCAAGAAGGAAAGAATGAGTTGTTGTTATTATTTTTCTTGAAAGTGTCTTGATATCAATATCTTTTTAAATCAAATCCTATCATGGTGTTAGGTTTTAAGTCAAGTAACAAACACTCAACCTCCACCAAATCCATGACAAAACTTGACCAAAACTTTGGGGTGTGGGGCCCACCCAAAACCGGCCCCAAAATATATATATATATATATATATATATATATATATATATATATATATATATATATATATATATATATATATATATATATATATATTTTATTTATTTTATACTTTATAAAATATATAAACACCCCATCTTTCATAAACCATTTTATAAAAGAACACATAGTTAAATAATTATTCCAATAATAATTATTTGAATAAATAAATTAACCAATTAATTTATTTAACACTTTCAAGTAGGTATTCAGAAACCCGATTTTCTGAATGTATCGTGTTCTGTATTTGTCTCATAGATCTTACCTTAACAAATACATTATTGGTGTGTGTCTAACTCGTTATTGGGTATGACCCGACTTGGATCAAACACAACTAGCCACATTAACCTAATTATGTGTCTCGGGCATACGGTATTCCAACAATCTCCCACTTGCACATGACTCATAAGAAGTTAATGCTAATGGTGAATACCGCCTAACAACAGGTCACCACCCCTAGTATGTTTGACTAAGTGCCATTCAATAACATCATCCCCTTCAAGTCCATACTTGATATGATATAGGTAAGTCTTATCATTACATCCCTTTGTTACTAGATGTCCTGTCAAATCGAAGAGACACAGAGTGATCATTCTCTCAATGATTTAACTTAACAGGCCTTAGACATCTAAACTCTCAACACATAAGAGGAACAAATCCCATCTTGACTGCATACATCCTCGTTGACATCTGAGCTCTTTCTTTTACGTCATCGTGTTACCGAAATAACAAAGAAGAGAGTCAAGTTATCAGACTTGATGAAAAACCAGATCCAATATGCATCTCAGGTCAAAGGACACAATGATACTCGCCTTTACTCAAGGATTACTTATGATCAGTTGCACTAACTCCATGCAGTGATCCTTGAGAGCGGATCATGTCCAATATTTGTATCCCACAAATATCTATGAACCTTGGTGGCAAACCTATGCCATATATTCATCACATGAATATCAACCAATCCGGGTTCATAATAGTCTTACCTTCATACTTGTTCCCACAAGCATGATCGACTACGGACGTTTAGAACAACATAAGTCATTCATGGATTAAACATGCAAATATAGAACATAACTCATTGATAAATTAAAACATAATTAATTATCATGAGATACCCATTACATTTGTTCTTATACAAACACTAAACACAGATTAAATCCACTCACTAGAATACCGAAGTCCTAATGCACAAACATGACCCTCATGCTTTGGCCTATCGAGGAGCTTCGTGAGTGGGTCCGCAATATTTTGATCGGTATGAACTTTATGAATACATATCTTTCCTTTTTCAACTTCATCCCTTATGTAGTTGAATCTGCGCTCAATGTGCCTCGTTTTCTGATGAGCACGAGGCTCCTTGATCTGTGCAATAGCACCCTCATTGTCACAGAATATCTCTAGGGGCTCCTGAATGGTAGAGATAATCCCTAGATCCATGATGAACTTTTTCATCCATGCAGCCTCTTGGGCTGCCATTGAAGCGGCGATGTACTCAGATTCTGTAGTGGATAACGCGACAACATCCTGCTTCGAACTCTTCCAAGAGACAGCGCCTCCATTCAAAATGAAGACATATCCCGACTGTGACCGAGAATCATCTCGGTCAGTTTGGAAACTCGCATCCACGTAACCCTTTACGACGAGTTCCTCCTCACCAGACCCATATATTAAAAACATATCCTTAGTCCTTCTAAGGTATTTTAATATATTCTTGACAGCCATCCAATGACTGTCACCTGGGTTGTGCTGGTATCTACTCGTTATGCTTAAAGCATGCGAGACGTCCGGTCTAGTGCACATCATTGCATACATAATAGATCCTATTGCCGAAGCATAAGGAACATGCTTCATCCTATCCTGCTCTTCCTTAGAGCTAGGACTTTGGGATGAGCTTAACACGGTTCCTCTAGGAATAGGTACCAAACCTTTCTTAGAGTTTTCCATCCTGAACCTTTTCAGGATTTTATCAATGTATGCACTTTGATTGAGTCCGATCAATTTCCTTTGTCTATCCCTATAGACCTTTATTCCCAAGATATATGTCGCTTCTCCAAGATCCTTAATTGAGAAACGACTACTTAACCACGCTTTAACGCTTTCCATACTTGGTATATCATTTCCAAATAAAAGTATATCATCGACATACAAAATAAGGAACATGACTATACTCCCACTAGCCCATTTATACACACACGCCTCATCACCGTTTTGGACGAAACCAAACGCTTTGATTTCTTTATTAAAACGATGATTCCACATCCGTGATGCTTGTTTTAACCCGTAGATTGATTTCCTTAACTTACATACTTTTTCAGGATTAGATGGATCGACAAAACCTTCAGGCTGAACCATATGGACATCTTCCTCAAGATATCCATTAAGAAAAGCGGTCTTGACATCCATCTGCCATATCTCATAATCAAAATGGGCTGCAATGGCAAATAATATCCTGATCGATTTAAGCATCGCGACCGGCGAGAAGGTTTCATCATAATCAATCCCTTGAGTTTGTGTGAAACCTTTTGCTACAAGTCGTGCTTTGTAAGTATCTAGATTTCCATGCATATCGGTCTTCTTCTTGAAGACCCACTTACATCCAACCAGTTTGGAGTTTAGTGGACGATCAACCAATTCCCAAACTTGGTTATCGTGCATGGATTGCATCTCGGCACTCATGGCTTCAAGCCATTTTTCACAATCAGGTTGTGACATAGCATCTTTGTAGGAGATCGGTTCATCCGAATCGACCAAGTAGCAACCATCCACGAGAAATCCATATCTCTCGGGAGGTTGACTAATCCTACTAGATCTGCGAGCAACGTGTGTATGATCAACCATTTGATCACCTTCAACATCCTCGTGTTGAAAACTAGTATCGACCAACTGTGTATCATCCAGTGATTCTCGAACCTCTTCAAGTTCCACTCTTTTTTCACTAGGTCCTTCCATAAGGAACTTAGTTTCTAAGAAGTATCCTTTGCGTGAAACAAACACCTTTTGTTCACTAGGATCATAGAATATATATCCTATATCATCCTTTGGGTATCCTATGAAGATACACCTGATGGATCGAGCCTCAAGCTTATTTGGGGTGTCACGTTTAACATAAACTATGCATCCCCATACCCTTAAATATGAAAAGGATGGAACCTTTCCATGCCACACTTCATAGGGTATTAGATCCACCTTTTTGGTCGGGGCCATATTCAAAATACGAGCCGCTGTAAGTAGCGCATATCCCCAAAATGATGGCGGTAGTGAGCTTCGTGCCATCATTGATCGAACCATGTCCAACAGTGTTCTATTCCTCCTCTCGGATACTCCGTTATGTTGAGGAGTTCCAGGAGGAGTGAGCTGTGAAATAATTCCACAATCTCTAAGATGACATTGAAAAGCATCACTTAGGTATTCGCCTCCTCTATCGGAGCGGAGTACCTTGATTGTTCGGTCGAGCTGATTTTGTACTTCATTTTAAAATTCCTTGAACATTTCAAAGGCTTCATGTTTGTGTTTCATTAGATACACATACCCATATCGACTAAAATCGTCGGTAAAGGTAATGAAGTACCTTTCACTATTCCTACTAGTGGGCTTGAGAGGTCCGCATACATCCGTATGTATGATACCTAACAAGTCCTTAGCCCTTTCATTTGTACCTTTAAAAGGTTCTTTGGTCATCTTGCCTTGAATACAAGATTCACACTCATCAAACGAACCTAACTCATTTGTTTTCAAAAGACCATTCTTTTGGAGAGTATTTACACGATTCTTGTTTATGTGTCCAAGACGACAATGCCAAATGTAGGAATCACTCAAATCCTTTTTGAGTCTTTTAGTGGAAGTTTGATATAATGAGCTATTTGAGGTATTGTCATGAACCAGTTCATAAATACCGTTGTTTGGTATAGCTTTAAAATAAAAGATACCATTAGATGATACATGCATTTCTGATTTTACAAATTTAAAGTCAAAGTTACATTGTCTAAGAAGGTGCACGGAAATAATGTTCCTAGTCAAACTAGGAGCATACAAAACATTTCTCAAAACAACTTCCAAACCACTTTGAAGCGATAAAGTGAAGTCTCCTCTAGCGACCACGTGCACCCTTGCACCGTTGCCCATGAAAAGACTCACTTCGCCCTTCTTTAAGTCTTCATTCCTTTTGAACCCCTGCAACCAATTGCAAATATGAGTTCCACATCCGGTATCCAATACCCATGTGTTAGAAGAAATAAGATTTAGCTCAATATTAATCATAAAGACATTACCCGAGGGATGCCCCGCATTCCTCTTGTCTCTTAGCTCTTTTAGGTAGACCGGGCAATTGCGTTTCCAATGTCCGGTCTCCCCACAACCAAAACAAGGATCATCCTTATGACCCCTCGGTTCCACAACCTTTTGTTTCTTTGCCATAACCGGTGATTTGCCCTTACCCTTAAGATGCACAGGAGGACCCTTTCTTTTTGCTACCTTAGCCTTAGGATTGGGTTGAGATCGATTCTTGGATCTACCTTCATTGATCGCAAACACGGGTAAAACCCTTTTACCCATGCTCGCCTCGGCTGTTTTAAGCATTGAGTGAAGTTCTCCAATATTTTTGTCCCACCCGTTCATGTTATAATTTAACACGAAAGTGTCGAACCTTTTCGACAAAGAGTTAAGGATCAAATCCGTTGCTAACTCTTTTGAGATGGGACAATTGAGCTTGGCGAGGCGATCAATGTAACTTTTCATCTTAAGCACATAAGTTGAAACTGGTTGATTATCATCCATTCTACATGCATGCAAGGCTCGAACCGTTTCGAACCTTTCAACTCTTGATTGCTTAAGGAACATTTCCTTAAGTTGAGTAATCATGTCGTACGCATTATGGTTTTCGAAATCCTTTTGGATTTCGGGAACCATAGTCGCCAACATGAGGCATGACACTTGAATGGAATCTTCCGTGTGTTGGACCCAATTCATATATTCGACCTCACTTCCCTCTTCCGGTTCATTGGGGATAGGTGTTTCCAAAACATGATATAATTTTTCTTGTTTTAGAACAATCCTTAAATTTCGAAACCAATCCGAAAAGTTATTGTGGTTAAGACGGTCTTTAGCGAGAATAGATCGGAGAGATACATTTTGGACGTTAGGGATTATGTTGTCGTCGACGTGTGCGGCCATCTGCAGAATTTTAATTAAGTTCATTTTAGTGTTTTACCCTTTTTAATTATTAATACCCTTTTATATATACCAAATATAATTAATAATTAAAATCTAGAATCCAACGATAAACACGACCCCGGTTAGGTGACCTTTTTCCCATTGTCGGTTTATCAAGGTAGTTATTCATAACAATTGCAAACCCTTTTGCAACTTCTAGAGTTTATGGGACCGGTTCGAAATCATATTTCATGTCGGCATGTTTATCCCATCAACACCTATTAGACCCCATGCTTGGGTGACCCTCTTCACATGGTTCTAATTTAAGTCGTCCTACTTGTATCAACTTGTAATATCAACATACAAACGGTTAGGTGACCTTTTTCCCATTTATATGCCAATATTACCTCAACATATTAATTTACTCTACGCGGTTAGGTAACCTTTTTCCCACTAAGAGCTTACTAATATGTTAAGCGTTATACAAAAGGATGGTGTTTAACTTGTTATCCTTAATTTTAAAAGGGATTTTTTAGTTTTAATAATTCTAGTTGTAAAACTTTAAATCATGTTCTAACATGCATTTAGTAACATGATATTTTGAAACCATTTTCAAAATTCTAATTTATAATAAAACCATTTTATTATGGGGGTGAGACGGCTAGTTAATAAATCCATTTTATTAAACTATGTGTCACGTTATTACCGATAATTATTAGAACCCGTTTTATGCTTTGTTAATTAATTCTATGTGACGAAGTTGATATCCTAATATCTAGCAACCACATAATCAAACAATCAATTAACAAGCATACACAATTATACTAGACACGAGCCACTAAGTTAGACAACACTTGTTAGCCGAAACAAGTGTGTGTCTTAGGTCCGATCCTAAGGGACACATGACACATGGATGTTGTAGCTCCCACTCGATCCCGCATCCAAATGCTTCGAGCATCTTCTTCAACCCCGTTGTGATCCATTTGGCTTGAACTTGGGCCTTAGCTTCCATAAGCTTCCATTTGGGCTCAATAGGTGGGCTTAGGTCCTTTTGGGCTTGAATCCCCTTAATGGGCTTGTGAGACCCATTATCACCATACCCGGCCCAATAAGGCCCAAACTTCCAATTTTGCAATCTTCTTTAAATTTACAAAACAAATGTCCTAATACATTTTTTTCTATAAAATAAAGATATTACAAATAAACTATTTATTACATACCCATATGAATAAATAATTACAAAACTGCCCCTAATTAATTATTACAAACCGAAATTTTGAATAATTAATAACAATCACAACAAACATCCATTTGGTCTACGGCTCGGTCTAGTTTTAACAAACATAACCCGTTATGTCTTAGGAACCCGTTCCAAAACCCCTTGACTTTATCGGGCCTAGCCCAACCCATTTGGGCTTGACCCAATAACTTGATTATGGGCTTCGGCCCACATGTGCAAAACACATGGGCTTTGGCCCAATAGAAAGTCTCATGGGCTTCGGCCCATTTAACCAAAAATGGGCTTCGGCCCATTGCACTTTCTCCCCTTTTTTTTTCGGTTAGCCCATTAACCAAAACAAGTGGGCTTCGGCCCAATTTCACCCGAATTGGGCTTCGGCCCATTTACTCGGTTTTATATTTTTTTTTTTTTTTTTTTTGAACAAAGCCAAAAAATTAAAACAAGATTAAATACAAAAAAAAATCATGCATGTTAATTTTTGTATAAAATCTTTCAAGGGGAAAAATATAAAACCGAAAACCCGAAGCTTAGTTTTCCGTATCCCGGCTCTTGATGCCATTTGTTGGGTTTCTATGGATATTTTATACTTAGTTAACCATTTAACTAGTCACAATTAAGGCGGAAGCGTGATATTTACAAACTAAACATATGTATCCATGTGTTTATATATGTATATATTACAAGTTTATATAAGATATGTTCATGAACAACCTAGTTTATTCATGTCATAAGATTACCAATAATCTATTTATTAGAAACCCGAAGCAAGGATCAAATGATACGGAAAAACTAAACTATCAAAACTATAAACACTTACGTTCTTAACCTTTTAAGAGTGTAGTTGATGTTGAAGAAGATGATGATGTTGATGCTAGACTTTCAAAGGGAAAATCCTCAAACGGAATATACCCCGAGCCTCCAACACACACCGAGCTATGTTAGGGAGCTTGAACACGAATAACCGAGACCCGAGACTCTTCTTTTGTTCTTGGCCGAAAAACCAAAAACCAAGAAGGAAAGAATGAGTTGTTGTTATTATTTTTCTTGAAAGTATCTTGATATCAATATCTTTTTAAATCAAATCCTATCATGGTGTTAGGTTTTAAGTCAAGTAACAAACACTCAACCTCCACCAAATCCATGACAAAACTTGACCAAAACTTTGGGGTGTGGGGCCCACCCAAAACCGGCCCCAAAATATATATATATATATATATATATATATATATATATTATTTATTTTATACTTTATAAAATATATAAACACCCAATCTTTCATAAACCATTTTATAAAAGAACACATAGTTAAATAATTATTCCAATAATAATTATTTGAATAAATAAATTAACCAATTAATTTATTTAACACTTTCAAGTAGGTATTCAGAAACCCGATTTTCTGAATGTATCGTGTTCTGTATTTTTCTCATAGATCTTATCTTAACAAATACATTATTGGTGTGTGTCTAACTCGTTATTGGGTATGACCCGACTTGGATCAAACACAACTAGCCACATTAACCTAATTATGTGTCTCGGGCATACGGTATTCCAACATTTATTTGTGTTATTTATTTTTTTAATATTTATTTGTTTAATATTTATTTGTTTAATATTTATTGATGTTCGCATTCCAACCGCAAAGTTTAAACCTCATTAAATCAAGTTTTATGCCCAAAGTGCATCTAATCTAAAGTCCCGGTGTTAAATTGCATTATTCCCAAACTTTTCCCCCAAAGACACGTCACGTCACGCGGTGAAGGGAACCCCTTTCCTTGCGCTACATTGCGAGGTTCTTTGACCGCCATGGTGACCAGCGCCACACGAGGAGCAGGCCTATCCCGCTGAGTGGGGCGGTGGCCTTGTCTGTGCACATTTCTTTACGGGTCAACCGCCTTGACCTCCTCATCTTTGATTTCCAGCTTTTTGACTCATTTTTACAAGTCTTGAGTGAACCTAGA
The DNA here is from genome assembly GCF_021521415.1 of Bidens hawaiensis. Taxonomy (NCBI): domain Eukaryota; kingdom Viridiplantae; phylum Streptophyta; class Magnoliopsida; order Asterales; family Asteraceae; genus Bidens; species Bidens hawaiensis. Next base: position 451,857 of record NW_027492549.1, read on the forward strand.
TCATTATCTAGTTAATAAACATCTAGGATTACCAATTGGGTCAAAACTCATTAATTTTGGTGATTATTAATGCTTAAGACTAACCTTTTGACTATCTCTTGCAATGAAACACTCTAGCATTGTTATTAACAAAATTTTCACAATCTAAAGTCCTTCATACTTCTACACATTATTAACCACAATTTCAATTCACTCTAAATTGTGTTCTTGCTCTTTGATTGGTGCAAAAGTCAAAGTTTGACCAAGAAAGTCAAGTGTCCAACTTTATTCTTTCTTCGTTTATCTCCTTCCCCGTGTAATTATCATTTCATATCTATAAACTTTATTAGATCATATCTATCATGTTGTTATATTGATTGCATTCCATCACTACTCATCAGTACGTTTAGTATTCGGTTTATGCATTTTATCAACTTTTGACAACTTTTTTTAATCAAACCTAACCAAACCAAACCAAACCAAAACTGATTCTAAACCGGTTTGGCATATTTTACATGTCATAAAAATATGGAATACCAACCCAACTCAATCCCGGGTTCGTGTCTAGCATTTACGAACCACTTGCTTAAGTACTTATTTTCTTAATTACGAGTCGGTTCATTCCAAACCGAACTCATTAAAATTAACTAATGATTATTATAACCTAATAGTCTTCCTAAAGTGAAATAAAACAAGTCTAAACTATATATTTCTCAAAACATAAAAAATAACCTAAACTATTATTTTCTTTACGAATATAAACCGAAGAGTCAGACGTCCAACTTATCGTCCCGCCCTTTATTTTATTTTTTTCGAACACCATATTGGTCCTAGTTAATTATTAATCTAGGGTCGCTCGTTGAGCCGAACCTTGTCGGTTCACTCGTTTAAAGTCACTTTACGTTTTCGCCTCATCGTTACGCGCTTACTTCATTAAGTGAATTTCTCAAACCCATTTTTACTATTTTACATATTTTTGGGCTAGCATATATAACCTAGTAAAACAATTTATTTTAGCCTCTTGCCTCAAAACTACAATTCATATATGGACTTGTGTGTTAATTACTTGCTTGATGTTTTATGCCTCATTGAACGATTATTAGTTTTTTAATTTATTTTTTAGTTGTTATCTCATAGCCGCAGTAGCCTCAATAAGTATGATCATACGCTCCCCTTATTATTTTGACTAAGTGTCAAATAGAAAAGGGCTTCATTTGTTATTTTTACATAATTCATCTATGCTTGATTATCATACTTGTCTCATGAAATTGTATGAATTTTACTTCATATTATGTTATATCAAACTTCTGGAAAATTCGCCAACTATTCATAGTTGATCTTTATTTTTATATATGCCACAAATACAATAGTTTGATGCATTCACCAGGATCGAAGATAATTAGATTGACTTTAAGTTATTTTAATACAATGATTTAATATGTGTTAAGATTTAATATGATAATGTTATTCTCGTTTCAAACTTATGTACTGTCACACCCCCATCGTAGGCTTGGGTGTATGACACATTGTTGGTGCCACATTTGTAAATAAATCAGAGTTACGTGTTAAAGAGAAGTCTTTTGAAACATGTGGATTTAAAATATAATATTTACATTACAAAAGACGAGATTATAAAATACCCGTTTTAAGTTATAACAAAAGTATTACTTGTTAAATTACAAACCACCATTTTATATTTAAATTTATACAAAAAGATCCGATCCATCGAATATCTTGAGCACATCACCATTCCAAGTCCTTATCTTGATTACCTGCAAAAGGTTTAGAAAATACGTCAGAAACACATGTTGGGGAATATATTGAAGCAAAATATTGTCTTTTTACTTGATTACCCCTCGAGATATAACTTGGGTCCGGCCCATCGTGGCTTAGGAATAATCAAGCTTTAAAAAATACAATTTATAACCTCAAGTCTCTACACTAAATACATCAGCAAACACCGCAGCGTTCTACTTAGTTAAGTACCATACGTATACACATGGTCATTACTCCCCGCAGGTGAGCGTGACTATAACCAAGTGTGGTGCGATGTGCCCACCGCATTTTACCACAAATGTAAGGATCCAGACAAACGTACACGACAGCCTGAGGGTTAGGCTTTTACTTTTGTTTGTAAATGTTTTAGAGACACTCAGTCTCATGTACACCTTTTCATATTACACATTTGACTCGTTTTAAATCAAGTTGTAAAGTTTGGGGCGTATTCACCTTTCTTTTATTTGGATCGGCTTTAAACACCGTCCGAGAGTCTTTCCCATTGCTATCTCGAACCAATAGTACGAGTATAATCTTTTGTTAGTCGGATATATAATCCGGCTTAAAACATTTAGTCTTTTATAATCTTTACCTCGATTATATTTCTTAACTTTAAAACCTTTAGTTAAAAATAATTCTTTTTCTTTTTAAACCTTTAGTTTAAAAATATCACTCTTTCTTTCTTTTTTTTAGGATAACCTATAGTTAATCTTATTTTATCTAAACCCTACGTTTCTGCTTCTTTAAGAAACGGATACTTTAATTTTTCTTTATTGTTTAAGTATAGTTATTATTACTTAAATAATAATTCATAACAAAGAATCGTATATTCACACATATTTATTTATACAGATATTCATATTCTTTTCTTTTATTTCCTTTGTTATATTTCTTTTATTTTATCGAGGTATCGAGTATAACCTCGACTTAGGGTTTTAAGCCTTTACAATATTTTATTATTATTTATTTGCCATTATGCCTACCTTGGTTGGCTTATAATTAATCTAGACGAACGAGCAGCATTTCGACGTCTTTTACTCCTTTCAACACTTTCTTGATCAACCCTTAACCTTGGCACGCTAAACAAGGCACCAACACTTCTTCTCACGCCGGCACGCTTTACGAGGCGGGTCGTCGGGATGGTAACACCTTCTTGATTGAAACGTCGGTGGTTAGTGGAACGAATATAGAGGAATCAAGAATGGAGATCGAGTATTATGGACACACTTTTCGAGGTGGATAGAGGGTATGATTATCAGACACGCTTTTCGAGGTGGATCGAGGGTATGATTATCGGGTTCTAGAGAGATGTTAGAGAGATAATATGTGTGTGAAATTTGGTGTGAGAATGATCAAACCCGTAGCTTGCTATTTATAGGAAAATCAGGCAGGGCATCGCGATACGCGATGGCCCTTTGGCCTTGGTGTCGCGTATCGCGTTGTAGCATCACATCGACATCACTAGACCTGCCACGTATCACCACGTGGCGGTCGTGCTACCACCTGGTGACACGTGGCGGACGTTGTGCCACATGTGGACACGTAGCACACCACATGCCTTGGGTGTTAGACAACCCTTCGCTATAACTGATGGGTTTCTCTTCTGATCTATCGCGTATCGCAATGGGTCAGGAAACCAGAATTTTTATTTTAAACCCTGATGTTTAGAATTTTGACAGTTTTGGTCCTTTGACTTTGGAAACTTGATATTTTTTATACTAGATATTTTCACGATGTTACATCCTCCCCACCTTGAAATAAATCTCGTCCTTGAGATTTCCTCTTAGAATAAGTGGGCTTATTTCTTTCTCATGTCGGATTCGAGTTCCCAAGTATATTCGGGGCCTCTTCGTGAGTCCCACTTTACCATTACGATTTTCAACGTTCGTCTTTTTAATTTCTTTGTTTTCAAATCTTCGATTTAAATTGGTCTTTCAACAAATTTTAAGTTCTCATTTATTCTACATCTTTTAAGGGCATCGATAGAGATTCGTCAGCTAAACATTTACGCAGTTTCGAGACATGGAATACATCGTGTATCCCTTGTATTTCCTCGGGTAGTCGCAATCGGTATGCAAAAGTACCAATTCGTTCAAGTACCTCGAAGGGTCCAACGAATCAAGGACTTAGCTTTCCTTTCTTTCTGAAGCGAACTACGCATTTCCACGGCAAGACTTTCAAAAGAACTTTGTCACCAACATTCATTCCAACGGCTTACGACGGACATCGGCGTAACTCTTTTGGTGATCATGTGTCGTCTTAAGTAGTTCGCGGATTTGTAGAACTTTTTCGGTGGTTTCTTGGACTATCTCGTGTCCAGATAATTGATTATCTCCGGTTTCAGACTAGCACACGGGCGTTCTACATTTACGACCATATAACGCCTCAAATGGTGCGGCTTGAATACTTGTGTGATAACTATTGTTGTACGAAAATTCCATTAGGGGTAAGTGGTCATCCCAACTTCCACCTTAGTCTATCACACATTCGCGGAGCATGTCTTCCAACGTTTGTATCGTCCTTTCGCTTTGCCCATCAGTTTGTGGATGATAGGCGGTGCTAAGGTTCAGTTTTGTGCCTAGCGCTTGTTGGAAGCTTTTCCAGAAATGAGACGTAAAACGACTGTCTCGATCAGAGATTATAGATAACGGTACTCCATGCTAAGCAACAATGTTATTCACGTAGATACGTGCTAATCTATCCATTGAGTACGATTCATTGATGGGTATGAGGTGCGCAGATTTTGTTAGTTGATCCACAATAACCCAAATAGCATTATGTTGTCGAGTCGTTTTTGGGAGTTTAGTGATGAAGTCTATTGTTATTAACTCTCACTTCTAAACGGGAAGTTCGGGTTGCTGAAGCAGTCCCGATGGCTTTTGGTGTTCAGCTTTGACCTTTAAACATGTTAGACATTTCACAATATGAGAAGCGATGTCCTTTTTCATCCCATTCCACCGGTAGTTTGGTTTGAGATTTTGGTACATTTTGTCACTACCGGGGTGCAACATGTATTTGGACTTGTGAGCTTCATTCATTATCTTTTCACGCAAATCTCCAACGATTGGTACCCAAATTCGGTTTCACATTCTAGGGATACCGTCGTCACCTCTGACTAGCGAGTTAATGGTGTCGGTATGTTTTTCGTCGGAAACTTTGTTTTCATTGATAGCTTGGATTTGAGCAGATTTGATTTGTTCGACGAGATCAATTTGGAGTTCTAACCTTTACGCTTAGACTCTTTTCGGCTTTTCATGTTCCTTACGACTTAAAGCATCGGCTACAACGTTAGCCTTGCCTTCATGATAGACGATTTCACAGTCGTAGTCATTTAAAGTTTCCATCCAACATTTTTAACGCATGTTGAGTCCTTTTTGCTCGAAGATGTGTTTCAAACTTTTATGATCGGTATACACGATAAATCTTACTCCATAGAGATAGTGCCTCCATATCTTTAATGGAAAGATTGTGGCGCCTAACTCTAGATCGTGAGTTGAGTAGTTCTTTTCGTGCACCTTGAGCTGACGAGAGGCGTAAGTGATCACTTTCTTTCGTTGAATTAGCACGCATCCCAAACCGGAATGAGAAACGTCACTAAAGACAACAAAATCTTCAATACCTTCTAGCAAGGCCAGTATAGGTGCTTGGGTGAGTTTTTGTTTAAGTATATCGAACGCCTCTTGTTGTTTTGTTCCTCATTCATACTTTATGTTTTTGAGAGTCAAAGAAGTTAGGGGAACGGCTATACGAGAGAAGTTTTCAATGAACCTACGGTAATAGCCGGCCAAACCTAAGAAGCTTCAGATCTCGGTTGGCGACTTTGGAATTTCCCACTTAGATATAGCTTCAATCTTAGCGGGATCCACTTGAATACCATTGACGTTGATGACGTGACCAAGAAATTGCACTTCAGAAAGCCAAAATTCGCATTTCGAGAATTTGGCGTACAACTTCTCAGTTATAAGTAATTCAAGTATGGTTCGGAGGTGAATTTCATGATCAACCTTAGACTTAGAATAAATAAGTATGTCGTCAATGAATACGATAACAAATTTATCCAAGTAAAGCTTGTAGATTCGATTCATCATATCCATGAACGCAGCTGGAGCATTAGTAAGTCCAAACGGCATGACCGTGAACTTATAATGTCCATACCTTTTTCGGAACGCGGTTTTCGGGATATCCTCGGATTGAACTTTGAGTTGATGATAACTAGAACGAAGGTCAATTTTAGAAAAATAGCTAGCATCTTGGAGTTGGTCAAAAAGTTTATCGATTCGAGGGAGTGGATAACGATTCTTGATGGTTACTTTGTTGAGAGCTCAGTAGTCAATACACATGGGCATTGATTCATCTTTCTTCTTGACGAATAGAATTGGTGCTCCCCACGGTGAAGAACCTGGTCGGATGAAACCCTTCTCAAGCAGTTCGTCGAGTTGTTTATTTAATTCTTTCATTTCAGTTGGAGCAAGACGATATGGGGCTTTGGCGATCGGAGCAGTACCGGGAATAAGATCGATCCTAAAGTCTACTCCATGATCGGTAGGGATTCCAGGAAGTTCATCAAGAAAAACGTTAAAGAATTCAGAAACAATTTGCACATCGTTTATTTCTTTGGGTTTAGATTCTTTGGTAACGTAGGCCATGAATACTAAGCATCCTTGATTTAAACATTTGTTAGCCCTTATCATGGAGATTAGGCAAACTTGGCCAGCGTCTTTATCCTCATCTATTCAAATGGTTCGTTTATCAGGGGCTCGAAGTTCGACGGTTTTACTGTTGCAAATGATACGAGCATGGTTGTCGGATAACCAATCCATACCAAGTACAATATCAAAACCAGCAATAGCCATTGGTAATAATTGAATGGGCAGAATATAACCAGCTAAAATAATTTTCCGTTTTCAAAGGCATCGGTGATTTTGACTATTTCACCACTAGCGGTCTCGACGCTTAGAGTTTATTTAGTTTTATTAAAGGTTCGTTTAATACACTACAAAAGTTATAATCTATAAAACTTAAATTGGCACCTGAATCAAACAAAACTCTAGCATAAGTCTCGTTGACTAGGAACGTACCGGTGATGGTTTCCGGCATGTCGGCCGCCTTTTTAGTGTCGAGGACGAAGACTCTTGCATTGCCTTTCTTGGCTTGACCACTTCCGCCCGCACTACCAGTCGCAGGTTTGTTCTTGGGGCACTCGAAGCTCAGATGCCGCATTTCTTTACAGTTGTAACAGGTCATTTTCTTCTTCCAGCAATCGGCCGTTGCGTGGCCGGGTCTATGACATGATTCAAAGACAGTTGTGTTAGAAGATGGAGCGAAATTATATCGACCCTTGTGTTGGTCAGCACCCTTGCTCTTGAAGTGAGCATTTCCTCCTTTCTTTGGGTCGTGAGACGTTACGACCTTTTTGTCTTCCTCTTTATTGCGGATCATACCGCCCATCAAGTAACCAGCCAATTCCATCACAGAATCAGCAGTTTGAGGAAGATGAGACCTCACCATGTCGCAGATTTCCCGCGACAATCCCCATATGTATCGGGTAACTTTGCTGGACTCAGGGTTAACCAGCTCGGGAACGAGGCGACAGTACTCTTGAAATTTGGTATTATATTCGCGGAGGTTAGTCCCTATGACCTTGTGATTAAGAAATTTAGTTTGGATTTGGTGTGTTTCATGCATAGGGCAGAACTTTGTCATTATCAATTCTTTGAATTCCTCCCACGAAAGATTGTACATTACTTCTCTTCCTCTACTCAGAATTAACGTGTTCCACCATTCCAAAACCTCGCTCTTGAACATTTGGGCGGAGTATTGTATTTTCTCTTGATCCGAACATTTGATTATGATTACTATCGATTCCATCTCCTCGATCCATCTTACAGTAACAATACCGCCTTTGTCACCGTAGAACTCTTTTGGTCCGAAATACTTAAAATCTTTAAACAAACAGCCACTTATCTTTAGTTTCTTAAATTCTTGTCAAATACCATCTCCAACATACGACTCGTGAACACTCTCTTCAACATGGGACGGTTTCGGTCGAGACTTAACGGACTTACGAGAGGGTTCAACATAGTGGGAATGTTTAGATTGCCTAGATTGAGATCTAGCTATTGATTCAGCCCTAACGGCTTCTTTTATCATTTGTTGTATCTGATTCATGTATTTGTCGGGTATTATTTCTTGTTCTCTTTCTATCTCTTTTTTCTTTTTCCTTTCTTTTATCGGCTTCTTTTCGAGAAGCTTCAACGTTGTTACTTTGTTGAGACATTTTTCTTTTCTTTATCACGTTTTCTTTTTAACTGAAATATAACAAATATCTTTTCTTAAAATTCACACTTTATTTATTTCTTCATTTAACAAATATATATATCATATAAGATATATATATATATATACACACACATATATATATATATGGATTATTACATTACACATACCTATATATACATCCATACTTTGATGTATATATATATATATCTTCCTATCCATACGATTATAACATATTATACAAACAACAAAGTTACATCATAATACCAGCGACTCTCACAACACCACACTCGCCTTACTTCATCACTTCAATTTTTAATAAACTTCCTCACCATTTTTGTCATCTTATTGCATTTTCTCATAAGTTTTTCTCCCGTATTCTTCTTTTTATTTCCATCTACTGCTATCTTCTTCCTTAAGTCATCTGTTTCATGCAAGGCTCGGTCCAAATTCTTCTCTTGTGACTGAGGGATCTCATTTACGTATCCATACTTTGGTGGCGGATCACGGTATCCCATCATGACCACGTCGTAGTGGTTCCTTGGATCTAGGTATGGCGATGATGTCACGTCGGATGGGTAATTGAAGAAAGCTTCGGCAGCTTCATTCTATTCACGGATTTCATTCGCTTGATCTAAAATAGATGGAATCTCGCCTTGGTATGGTGGGAAACTTGATGATGCTTTGTTCTTGAGTTCCTCGAGATATTGTATATAACGATCGACAGAGCCATAACTTGGGTTCTGGGAAAGAATGGTTCCTCCATTGGTGTTGTCACTTCATTGGGGTTTCTGGATACTCTTCTTCAGGGTCCTCTTCAGATTCTTCTTCCGAATCCTCTTCTTCCTCAGGGTCCTATTCCTCCATCAGTTGGGAAGTCTCCTTCACTATTGAGGGCATGCGAAAACTTTCGTATGGCATCACATCTCTCATTTTAGGCTTGCGAGATGGTCCTTCACCGTTGTTGGGGCGGGAGTCTACAGAGTCAAAGGCAGATGTTCCGGTGTGCCATCTACGTTGATCAGAATGGCATTGCATCCAATCAGACGAGTCGGACATAGGTTCCTCCTTGATCGGTCGGTTGGAAAGGAAAGCGTACGATGGGTGGGGATTTGGTGGTAGGTATGTCGGAGCACCAGATGGGTAATATGGCGGGATATCAGATGGTTGATATGCTGGGACCTCGGAAGGGTGATATGTTGGGACTTCGGATGGGTGGTACATGGGAATGTTTGACGGGTGGTAACTTGAATGTCTTAGAGGTTCATTTCTTGGCATGGGTGGACTATCAGGTAAGTTGATTGGACAATTCTCGGTTCCAGGGAAGTATATTGGCTTAGTTCGGTCAATGTATTGGTCTTGGTTGAAGAAAGTCTCATAGTAGTCCTCGCTCATGTTATCCTTGGGTAGAGGTTCGGGTAGTCCAGCCTTCTTTGCTTCACGTAAATAGCTATTCATAATTTTCTTGAAAGACATCTAAGAAATTGGGTGGTTTAGAGTGAGGAGGGGAAGAAAAGGTTACCAGCCTATCTTATCCCTACTCAAATAGAACAAGTAATAAAATAATTTCCTATACTTGAATCGAAGCTTAGGTATTATCTTGTAATACCTAATTCGCTAAGATCGATGGCTCTGATACCAACCTGTCACACCCCCATCATAGGCCTTGGCGTATGACACATAGTTGGTACCACATTTGTAAATAAATTAGAGTTACATGTTAAAGCGGAAGTCTTTTGAAGCATGTGAATTTAAAATATAATATTTACATTACAAAAGGCGGGATTATAAAATACCCATTTTAATTTATAACAAAAGTATTACTTGTTAAAGTACAAACCACCATTTTATATTTAAATTTATACAAAAAGTTCCGAGCCATTAGATATCTTGAGCACTTCACCATTCCAAGTCCTAATCTTGATTATCTGCAAAATGTTTAGAAAATACGTCAGCAACATATGCTGGTGAATATGCTGACGCCAAATATTTTCTTTTTTACTTGATTACCCCACGAGACATAACTTGGGTCCGGCCCATCGTGGCTTAGGAATAATCAAGCTTTAAAACAATACAATTTATAAACTCAAGTCTCTACACTAAATACCTCAGCAAACACCATAGCGTTCGACTTAGTTAAGTATCATACGTATACACTTGGTCATTACTCCCCGCAGGTGAGCGTGACTATAACCAAGTGTGGTGCGATGTGCCCACCGCATTTTACCACATATTTAAGGATCTAGACAAACGTACACGACAGCCTGAGGGTTAGGCTTTTTACTTTTGTTTATAAATTTTTTAGAGACACTCAGACTCATGTAAACCTTTTCATATAATACATTTGACTCGTTTTAAATCAAGTTGTAAAGTTTGGGGCGTACTCACCTTTTTTGATTTGGATCGGCTTCAAACACCGTCCGATGGTCTTTCTCGTTACTATCTCGCACCTATAGTACGAGTATAACCTTTTGTTAGTCGGATATATAATCCGGCTCAAGACCATTAGTCTTTTAAAATCCTACCTCGATATATATTTCTTTACTTTAAAATCTTTAGTTAAAAAGTATTCTTTTTCTTGTTATACCTTTAGTTTAAAAATATCATTCTTTCTTTCTTTTTATAGGATAACCTGTAGTTAATCTTATTTTATTAAACCCTACGTTTCTTCTTCTTTAAGAAACGTATACTTTTATTTTTCTTTATTATTTAAGAATAGTTATTATTACTTAAGTAATAATCCATATCAAAGAATTATATATATATTCACACATATATATTTATATAGATATTCATATTCTTTTCTTTTATTTCCTTTGTTATATTTCTTTTATTTTATCGAGGTATCGAGTATAACCTCGACTTAGGGTTTTAAGCATTTATAATATTTTATTATTATTTTATTTGCCATTATGCCTACCTTGGTTGGCTTATAATTACTATAGACGATCGAGCAGCACTTCGACGTCATTTACTCTTTTCAACACTTTCTTGATCAACCATTCACCTTGGCACGCTAAACAAGCCAACAACACTTCTTCTCACGCCAGCACGCTTTACGAGGCGAGTCATCGGGACGTCGGGATGGTAGGCACGAATATCGAGGAATCAGAAATGGAGATCGAGTATTATGGACAAGCTTTTCGAGGTGGATCGAGGGTATGATTATCGGGTTCTAGAGAGATGTTAGAGAGATGATATGTGTGTGAAATTTGGTGTGAGGATGATCAAACCCGTAGCTTGCTATTTATAGGCAAATCAAGCAGGGCATCGCGATACGCGATGGTCCTTTGGCCTTGGCGTCGCGTATCGCGATGTAGCATCACATCGTCATCACTAGACCTGCCACGTGGCACCACGTGGCAAGCGTTGTGCCACGTGGTGGTCGTGCTACCACGTGGCGGACGTTGTGCCACATGTGGACACGTGGCACGCCACGTGCCTTGAGTGTCAGACAACCTATCGCGATACGCGATGGGTTTCTCTTCTGATCCATCGCGTATCGCGATGGGTCAGGAAACCAGAATTTTTTATTTTAAACCCTGAAGTTTAGAATTTTTACATTTTTGGTCCTTTTACTTTGGAAACTTGATATTTTTGTTCCGATATTTTCACGATATTACATGTACTTAAGATTTAATATGGTAATGATAATATTGCCGCTTTAATAGTCGTTACACGTGTTTTGAGCAATATACACATCACGTCCCTGTATTCCGCCGCCGGTAGGACGTGACAATAGCCCTCAATTTTGGGTCCCTTTGGTTGACGATATAAAATTTTGACCCCCCCCCCCCCCATTTAGGTTTTTCCATCCAAAATTGAAATGAACCAATTTTTGACTTTTTCATTTGACTTTCATTTTGAGCACACATTTAAGTATCCCTTTCACCTTATTGACCTTCATTTTGACTCGGTAATACCTTTTTGACCCGATTGACTTTGACCAATCCAATAACTAGTGACTTCAAACAAAGGATTCATCTAACAATAAAAACCATAATAATAAAATTCACAATATTAATTGATTAACTTGCATACTAACCGTTTCACTAACCTAAGCAGCATAACTGATTAACTATTGACTTTCATTCTAGCTGTTTTGACTTTCACTCTAAGCTGCATATTAACTGAGCCTAAAGTTAATAACTGATTAACTATTGACTTTCATTCTAGCTGTTTGACTTTCATTCTAAGCTGCATATTAACTGAGCCTAAAGTTTATTCATTCTAAGCTGCACAAAATGATTAACTTTCATTATAAGTTGCACAAATTAATGAAGTAAATTTAATCTTTTGAGATAACTTAAGTTCATTCCTAACATAAAACTAGCATCCTAAGTGGTTAGCTTAGCTAAATTCATTCAATCAATCAACCTGCATGCATACTAACTGATTCACTAACCAAGCTGCATAATAACTATTAGCTTTCATTTTTAATTAACTGATTAACATGATTAGCTTACTAAAGCACCTAATAAGCTGCATAATAATTGATTATCCACGTTGCCACGTTGGATATGCAATGCCGTCACTAACTAAGATGCAACATATTAACTAACTAACCTGAAACTAATTAACTAAATAACATAAAACTAATTACCTAATTAACCTAAAATTGATTACCTAATTAACCTAAAACTGATTAACTAACCTATTTAAGCTACATTTTTTAGAATGACGACTTTCTTGTATTCAGGTTACCGCACTCCCCAAATTTGGAGAGCCTCGTTGACTCATTTGGCCAGACTATGTTGTCTTAACCGGGTACACGCTGGCTTTCAAAGTTTGGTTTAGGCATTCCCCCGGGAAACATAATGCTGACTGCCAATTGACAGTCGTTGTGCCACCACATGAGCAAAAATATCTAGCGTAGCACACGTTGGGACGAAAACTCGGGTGAGCTCGGGGTTCAAACTGAAAATCTTTACACAAGGCTCAGCTCAAATACTTCATTGTTAATATTCACCCAAGTGACACTGTACGATCAACATATTCATTCATTAATATATTATATATTAAACTACTTAATCATTCCTTACAATAAATATAAGTAGTTGATCATCATAAACCATTGATTAACGAACTTTTTTTAGCTGCATTGACCAACTTCTTAATAATGCATACAACCTACTAATTCATTCATTCATATATTATATATTAAACTACTTTATCATTCCTTACAATAAATATATCAAGTTGATCAATACAAACCATGATCTAAGATATAACCATGATCAAGATAAAAATCAAGATCATTATAAAACCTTGATCATCAAAAAGAGTTCAACTAAACCCTAGACACATTTTAGTCATTATTATAATACAAAACGCTAAAATAAACATGATGCCGCCCGCATGCAAACATGAACCTAAACACCAGTTACACCACCATCGGATAACACTTCAAAACTAGTTTCAAGTCCACTGGTAGATGGGTCACGGTCGCATCCACCTAAAGTTCGGCTACAATTTCGATTTCATAAGCATATTGTTAATCAATGAAAACAAATAAAAAAATGTTAATCAATTTCACCAATACATATGAAATAGGGGGTGTCAATGAATGAGCCGATTAAAACATCCATGCCATGATTTGTTAATAGTCGGAGCTGCAGGAAGCACCCCGGTGGTTGATTTGGCTGGAGTCGAAGAAAGAAGGGGTTAGATCAAGCTTAGGGATTGTGTGAGGCTTGCAAGATAATGGTGTAGTATAGGGAACACAAGTTATGTGAAATTACGTATATGCCCCTCGATTTTAAAGTGTATTAATGGCATATTTTAACAGTGACAACCGGTTGCAAACTGCATCAAAGTTATAACGTCGGGGATGTAGGTGGCTTAAATTCGAAAGTGAGATAGAAAAGAGTGCATTTGGTTGTTCACTAAAGGAATTAAAAAGTACTTTAAAATCTATACTAAATGATGTGATATTTATTAGTAAAATTAAAATATATATTTAATGACAACTATTTGAAGTTTTGTTTATCTAATTATGGCCACCAACCTTTTACATTTTTATATGTTGCCATGAAACTTTTGACACACAAGTTCATGTATGTCGATACAACTTTGTATATATTAAAAACAACATCGATACTTTTATCCTTTTAACTTTTGACTTGTTATCCTTTCGACTTTGGTCACAAAACATTACGCATTACATTTGCCTTTTTACCCTTTGATACAAAACCTTTAGCATTTCAACTGGTCACAAAACTTTTAGATTTTTACATATTTGTTAGTACAAAAAATTCAGTTTTAATACCGACACTTTTCCGCGTTTAACTTTGTTTACAAAATTTTTTAGGTATCTTAATTACGGACAAAATTTATACCGACCGAGTTCCACCTCGTCTCCATCACAACTCATTGGTTTAAAGCAACTTATTCGTATTGAATGACAAATATTCTCTAACCCAATATTTTTAGTTAACAAAAATATATAAAATCCTAAGATGTATAAAATTTTTTAATTGTATATAAGATAAATAGCCACGTTATTTGCCAAAAGGACATTATCAGTCTACGTGGTGGGCGTTCCCATGGAGTGCCGCATCATCCTATTTTAATGTTCGAGTCAGTTTTCCGCCTTTAAGCTTGGAATATTCTTTTATTCGTCGCGAGTTCAGTTTTTTTGTGTTTTTTTTTGTTTTAAACATGTTTGCTTTTTTTTCAATATGTTAACTTGTTATATGTGGGCATTGATGCATTTGTTTTTTGGTTTAATTCGGTGTTGTAAGTCGATACGGATTGATTCATGTTGGTTCATCGCCGCATGTTAATTTGTTTTTTTGAGCGTTGACGAATTTAATTTTTTTTGCTTCGATGCTTGTAGCACCCCGACCATAGACTTATTATTCATCGGGGCGGTACATTTATTGTTCATAGCTAGAAGACATTATTGAAGTAATAATAATATTTAATCTATTTCATGAAATTACAAGTACACAATTTTTCTTGAATTTCAAATACAATACATCGCATAGATACACATATTTATTTAAATAATTTCCTAAATGCTTCACTAAGTTTTCTTCTAATCTTCAATGATTCATGTGTCAAGATGTAGCGTCTCAATCATAAAGTAAAAAAGAAAATAAAAACATGATATCCTAGTTCGCTTGACATAAGCCAAATCTACTAAGGAACGCTTGTTCGCTAAACCACTAGGAGTAAGAGATGTTAACCACCAAGTGTTCCAACATAAGTTGACGAATTTGGTGGCGCATGGACATCCCATTGAACCCTTCCACTTCTAGTTTGTGTACCGGTCAATATAAAACAATAAACACCTCGCACATATATCACGTAATTCCCAAGCAATATGATATAAAACAAATACCACTTACCCCGGGAGGGGTCGCGAACGCGACAATGGTACCGTTGCTTATTAAAATATTTAGCAGCGGAAAAATTCATCACGACCATAGTACTTAGGAAAAAATTATCATAGTTTAAAACACCGTAATTCTTATTTTATAAGCTAGGGATAAAACCCACATGTATAAAAAAAACGTTTTGCATGGATAAACCCTAATTTACAAAAGTAATATATTCTTTTATTCTTGTGACAAACCACTTTTTAAGCTAAAGGGCCCTGTAGCACTTATTTCTATTTCTTTCATAACAAGTCACCTAAAACATATTAAAAAAATTGATCAACAGGAAATATTGGTGATTACATTCTTTTGCAAATGCTACACTTTTATAGTACAACATCAAGATGTTTTTACATTTGTCTGCTTACAAATTACCAAAGTTTATTTGTCACTCGACCGTATCTGTGACTGTGGTCATATTACTTACCGGCAAACTCTCTGTCCAATTAGTAACAATATTTAAGTATTATATACAAAACGTCACATACCAGTAAAAACATCCTGTAAGTCTACAAAGACTTAATCACTTTAATGTAACGAAAACTGTTTGGAAACGTTTGGACTGTTATACTTTGTCATTAGTTATACAAGTTTAAGATCTCAATGATAGTGCTGGAAAACTAGTTATCTCACAATAATGTGAGTTGTACAAAAACTTGAGTGTCTCGCCTTATAAGTTTGTAGATTACGAGCTTCCTGGTCTTAAGAAACAAATTTAATATAATGTAGTATGTATTTGTTTAAACCGAAGAACGTTAATGATAATCAAAAAATTGAAAACCTTACACGATTGCGTAAAGTCTCACCTTGTTCGGGCTAATATTTGAAGTTCGTGTGGCAAAGTATCAATCAATCGGACATGATATCGTCACGAAGATTAGTGGTGTTATATCAACACTATATTGTATGAGAGAAAGTGAGAGTGAATATGACTCAACGACGGACAACGCCTTGACCCTATCATTCATAGCTAACTTTTGTGTCGGTCGCGTTTCGCGATGGCCACAAAGAAAAGGCGTAGCATAGAGCGAGCCGCGTTATAGGCTTTCTGATTCAGCCCTAGCTATGCCATGTGGTTTGACATGTGGCATGTAACGTGTCACGGTTACTTAATCACATTTCGTGTAGCGCGATGGGTTAAATGGTTACTCGTCGCGTAGCGCGACAACCGCCAAGTTATCCAGATAATTATTAGTCTTCGCATATAGTGTCGAGCTCTTTAGTTATCCGTCACGTAGCGCGAAGGACACAAATTCTATTCCGGTTCTCGTCATACGCGTTTGAGGTTTTGGGTTCTTGGTTGGAAATATTTTTGAGGGTCGTTACAAGACATATGTGTATTTGGTTCACAACCATGAAACATGAAATAACAATAAAAAACTGAAACGTGCTATACCCCAAAATGCTAAAAGTATAAAAAAAGGGGTTGTGAAAACTCAGATAAAAGACGCACGTAAAGTTGATATGAGAATTAAAAGCGACTTTAAGCGAGTGAACCGAAAGAGTTTAGTTTGACAAGTGACTCTAAATGAGAAAATATTCTAAGTTCAAAATTATGGTAAAGAAAAGAAATGGCGAATAGAGGAGTCACAGTTTCGGTTATTGGTTCGTATAAAAGTAAAGTCAATTTTAGATTTACAAGAATAATATAGGTACAATATTTGTTAGTTAATTTTAAGGAGTTCGATTGGTTTTGAATAATGAACTTATCTTTAATTAAGAAAAGAAGGGTTAAGCGAGTAGTTTGTTTTTTCGGACACGAACCTGGGTTTGATTCGGGTTTATGTCCAACATTTTGATGTGAAAATAATGTTATAAAGTCTAAAAGTCATATTCAAAAGGTTTTGTGTTGAGAAAAGTATGTTCTTGATCATAACCGAACATTAACGAACCGAATGTGAAAATGAGATGCTACCACATTTGTCACGTGATTCGACAATATGATATTGATCATCACATGAATATGTACAGAAAAACAGTGAAAAGTTACCCGGGGATTGACTAAGAACAAGAAACTTGAAAGATTTGAGATTTTAATTTGACTTTGGAAACTCAAAGTTGTAAAGAACACCAAAATGAAGAAGCTAGTTTGCAATAGAGTGCATACGGAGCTGTGACAAAGGATAGGCATAGGTTTAGACATCTTTATATAATCGATCGTTCATTAAAAACAAGACTACACAAATTAATTTAAAAGATGAGTCAAATGGCAACTCTTATGGACAAAAATCAAAGTATTATTCAAACTGGAGAGGTCTAAGAATGAATTGATGATAGACTTTGCCTAGGTTCATGGGATATCAATAATAGAAATCGTAACAAATCGTTTATAAACGTTAAAAAATGACATGAAAATCAATACATCTTATCGCTCTAATAAAAGACTACTATATATTGTCACTTGTCAACCTCTCATCACTCGTCACCTTTTTTAACCCATATTCACTAAAATGGTATATGTAAGCCCCTGATCCCGGTGCCCTACATTGGACGTTGGATTTACTCATAAACACAGTTCTAAATATCAGAGTTAATTAAAACTTTCGCGGAATAATTTAAAAGTCAACCATTCATTACAAATATTCATAACTTGTCTTTTCAAAACATAATTAAAACATAGTATCAAAACATCATGACAAATCTTCAGATGTCAGCCTCTTCAATCTTGTCATGTGTCCCACTCAAACCAGTTGTCTCAGTCTGTTAACATGCGTGCATACTAAAAGTCAGCTACACTGAGTGAGTTCTAGTTAAACAGACGACATATAATACATTCACATACTTACATATGCACCCGAATGTACATACCTCCATATTTACTTACATACTTGCATACACACATACTTTCATTCTTTCTTTCATACTTACATACATACTTTCATTCATATAGATACGTTTAAAGAGCATTTCGCCCTATAACCTTCGCCGATATTATTAGAATCGGTTCCCTACATTCGCCGACGTTATTAGGGTCGGTTCCCTGTATTCGCCGACATTATTATGGTCGATTCCTTACATTCGCCGACTTTATTAGGGTCATTTCCCTTCATTCACCGACATTATTAGGGTCGGTTCCCTATATTTAGTACATTGTACCATACCTGTCTTTACATACCTTTCTTAATATTACGTGAAATATCTGAAGATCGTTCACGTACCAACATCATAACATACATACATCATTTATATATCATATATATATAGTTATATCTTTGACTATCACCTAGCAGCACATGCAATATCCGAAGATTGTTCATGTCACACCCCACTTTAGGGCCTACGCGTGTGACCACAAGTTGGTACCTGTTTTGTAATTAAATCAGAGTTGCGGGTTTTATTTCAGCGAAAGTCTTTAATAAAATATTTATTACTTTGAAAACTTATTAAAATCCCGGGTTTGAATACCCACTTGATACTTGATATACATTTCTTTATAAAACATAACTCTTTGTAATATTTTGAAATAAAATATCTGAGCCATCAGATAGCATCTAATGACTATAACTCCAATCTTCTATTCCTTCTTGCTTGTATGTTCTAACATTTCTTGTTTCCCTGTAACATGGGTGGGAAAATACGTCAGCACAAAGCTGGTGAATAACGTTGACTCTAAAAATATCTTTTCAATACCTTTGTTAAACCAACAATAATACCTTTGTGACTACTCATTAGGCACCCAACTACATTGGGATCAAAGTACCCTAAGTACCATGTACAATTAATTATATACACAATATCATTTCTCTAAACAGTCCCGTAGACCTTCAGAGGCATGTTAATGATATGCATGGCTGTCACACCCCAAACCTACGACGGAAATGTCGGTGCGTGGACTGATTGCCACAGATCACAAGGTACTATCATGCAATTGTAAAGCGACAATATCTAATTAATTTATTAATTGTCAATGAACATTTAATAATTATGTAGGCCTCCATAATTACTTAGGTCATCGGATGGTCCACATAACTCGTCCCATCGTGTGGTCTACAAAATACTTGAAAGGCATGATTTTGTGAGAAAAATTATTAATTTATTATAAATATGAGGAAAGTGTTAACATATTATAAGACCACTGGGAATTGATTTATTATAAGTGTAAAATCAAAAGATTTTATAAAATATTTCAGATAACGCAATTTAGGTGAACTTTCAAATTTGATTAATGAAAGTAGTGAAAATTTTAAAGTAGCTTAAAAGTTAAGAGAACGGAAACTTTGAAGTTGGGATAGATGATGCGTCGACAAGACCGATTGTGAAGAAAGAGAGTGGGGATACGAGCCGACTAACAAATTTACGTAAACTAACCAAAAATTCTTATGATTGCAAGGATAACATCAATAAAAGTTTATGAAGGAATTAATTGATAATTGTACACGAATAATAACCTGTGAAATTTTTTTTAAAATATTGCAACATTCGAGATAGAATTCATAAGATCGAGAGTACAAATTTGAACAAGATTAAACAAAGACTTTGAGGAATTTAGTTTAGTTAAATGAGAAACTCAAGAAATTTAAAGGGAACTTTATACAACATTGAAATATCACAATTGTGTATTTAAGATGAGGTAAATTAAATTTTAAAGTACCGGTAGTAGTACTTGAGAATGCAAAAATATTAATGCAAAAATTTATGTATATAAACAAACTGTAAATAGATGAGATTGGGAAGCGGATATTCGTGAATCACCAAGTTAGTCCTATTTCAATTAAATCTTTAAAATTAGATATAGTATAAAGTGGGTTATTGGAATATCCCCAAATTACAAGGGATTTTCCTATCTCCATAACATCGTTAAAATTAAAATAAAGAAGTTGTAATATTCATAGTTTATCATGAAAGGTTAAATAAATAATGAATATTAAAGTAATAACGGAAAATAGAGATGAGTTGAGAAATAATATAATTAAATAAAAGAAAAAACGGAGCTGGATATGCATGAACCACAATGACAATTCCAATAACAACCAAAGAAATCATCAAAATATTTTAAATTCTCAATGTATTAAAATTTAAGTGAAGAGTTGAAATATCCATGAACCACCGTGCGACTTCAACTAAATAATGAAATCTAACAAAAGTGAAAATGGGTTGTTGTGATCCCCACGAACCCCGCAGGTTTTCAACAAAAATCGGGAAATGTCAATAACTGAAACGAGTGGTCATAGGAATTTAATGAAAAATTCCTTTAAATAATGAAAATTAACTTAAATATTGAGAGAGAAAATTTCCATGGTAGAGATAATTTTGGTTAAATGATGAAGAATTCAATTAATAACAAAACTACAACAGTTATACTTCAACGGCGAAAATTTATAAGATGAAAAATAAATTGTGTAACATGAGATCAATAACTATATGATGTACCAAAAATATTAATAATCTAGGTTGAGGGTAGAAATTGACACGCTTTCAATAATTTGAGATAACAAAATAAATGAGAAAAGACAATTTAAATAATATGATCGACTAATAACTGACTGTCAAAATATTGTCTTTTAAAATTGGAAAATTGTTTCAGTTTATGAGAATTTAAATATTTTGATTAATTGACATAATGTTAACGAATCAACTCCTAAGATTTTTTTGATTAAATAAAAACCAGATAAGTACGACAACCAACGATATTGATCTTTGGGAAGATAAGAAAATTTTCATTGTGTGCGAAAAATGATACTTAAAATGATGGATTTTCCAGGTTGGGTATGTTCCAGAATAACTAATTTAGACAAATAATCATTTAAGGTATAATTGAATACAAAATACGTTTAGACGAAAATGATGAAGACGATAAATATCTTATTTGTGAAAACATAACTACGATTGGTCTACTTCAAAACACATTTGTTAATTGAGCTTATGAAAACTTAATAATTGAGATCGAATGATTTGGGGCACCTCAAATAGGTTTGTGAAAACGATGTTTGACTAAGGTAAGCTTGATGAAATTAAGTCTAGCGGGCATAGAATCGAATAAGCGAGATCGACCTTGTTTCATGAAGAAAGCCTGAAAGGCATAGAGTTGATAGGTTTAAGCTAAATGAGCATAGGTAGTTCGGTACGGTGCCGATATAACTTGAACTCGGCGTGAATGAGTAAAGAACAATGCGTTGCGTAGGTGATTAGGGTCTCCATAATTTTAGAAGGCACGTGTAGCAGGTGTATTAAGCTAAGTCGACGGCATAGACCGTTGAGGGATGTCTTTGTGTCATAGGCAGTGTACGGCAAGTGTTGATGGGATAACCATAACGGTTATTGCTAGTGTAAGAATGACACAAGGATTGAGTCGGATGACGAAAGTCACGAATAAGACGTAACGAGCGTATTCCGGTGTAAGGTTTCTTGTTTGGGACACTATGATTTCGTTGAGATTGATAAATGGGTTTACTTAATAACCTAAACTCGATTATTAAGCTTGTGCTTGCTATTATCGTTGTTATGAGGGTGAGTAAGGGTAAATGAATCGAAATTTCTCTGAAAGAAGTTAGTGAACAAGATTAAATTGATTGTATTAGTGTGTAGAATTTATACCCTAGAGATTGTAGGAGCTATCTCATTGACTGTACTTGTGGTCATAAAGCGGGTGTAGAGAATATATGATCTATATTGTTTCTGTAAATTGAGATTAAATGAGTGTAAATTTCTTATTAGTTATTAAGGAAAAAAAATGAAATTCGACATGAGTTGTGCTAGCGTTAATTATGACTTAAGGATAAGTCAGAATTAAATGAAATAATCTATACGACGATTTTCTAAATAGATGATATAATCAATGAGTTGATTTGATATGAAATTTTATCGATGCATAACAATTAAAATGTTAATACTTAAAATTTAAGGGTGAAAACTGAGATGTAACTGATAGTTATTTGGGTATTGAGTTACTTGTGATAAGTTCGTTAATTGATAACGTGATAATCGTGAACATAAGGGATATTGTTTAATTAGTAAGGTATTTAATAATGATTTTTATTATATTTGATAGTTTGATAATATTATAATATGCATATGAGAAAATAATCATTAATTGCTCTTGATAATTTGTGAATGTGATAATATGAGTGCAAGATAACCGATTAGATAATTAAATAGTAAATTGTTTAGATGGACTTGTGATAACAGAGTCCCAGTGAGTGAATGATTTGTGCTTCATCATGGGAATGAAAATATTTGTGAGTATGTGAATGAATAGAATCAATAAGTCTTGATCCAATTTAATTGAATAATTAAATAATTGAGTAACTAAATCATATAATAGGTTGTTTCGAATGAAATCAAACGTACAAACAACTAAACAAGTAATGAAAGTTTCAATTAAGTCAACTAATAACTTGTTTCAAATAAAATCAAATACATAAACAAATAATTATAAATAACGTGAGTTTATCGATGTATCACCACGCGTGATAATGCTCCAACCAAATATCGTAAATATAATAATTGTGAAAATGAATAGTTGGCGTGTTCATGGCGTCCCATGGATTTTTCACTCGACTAGACATTTAAAAAGTAATAAAATAATAAAACGCAATGGAAAAATGTAACCGTTAACTGATTACGTTAAACACTTAAAATGTAAAAGTAAAACTTAGGAAATCCTAAAAGAAATTCCCGTCAACGAAACACAATCAACAAAAATTTAAATGTAAATATATATCATGGGAATGAGGCATTGCCTCGGAGCTATAAAAATATTTTGAGGGTGAGACATAGTCTCGAAGTTGTGTGTGCATGACAATAAAATAAGCATTAAATTAAGCAGTTAAATAAGTACTTAGTCTAGCAGGTAATTATGTAAGCTGTAAACAATTAAATATAACACATAAGGTAAACACATAGACACGTATGGGGTCCTAAGCATATTTCTAGGACTTTTCTAACGACTTATCTTAAACCTTCCGCTTTGATACCAACTATAACACCCCGCCCCTCGCACCACCAATATTTTCCGCTCTGCCCACAAAGAGCTCACGGATTTGTTTTTGGTTGCCCAAAACGTGTTGGTGATTGAAGAGGCGGGACATTACTTATGAACCAGGGATATCTTGTCTACGACCGATGTGGGATAGCCTAAGAGTGGAACGATGTTGTGTTTGCCAAGGGTGTTACAAAAAACCCCCCTTTGGACTCATCGTCCTTGATGACGCATGTCCCATCATCCCGAACGGCGCAAGAGTGGCTTTGATACCAACCTGTCACACCCCAAACCTACGGCGGAAATGTCGGGGCGCGAACTGATTGCCACAGCTCACAAGGTACTATCATGCAATTGTAAAGCGACAATATCTAATTAATTTATTAATTGTCAACGAACATTTAAGTACAACAAAAATAGAGATAAATACAATACAAAACCAATTATTCTTGTTTATGTTTAACATCCTAAGGTCATCTCTACGTGAGCTTCAGTTCAATAAGCAATCCAATCTATAACCTGCAAATGCGTACAAAATATATATATTTGTCAACAACACATGTTGAGTGAGTAGATTCACCAGTTTTGACACAACAAAATGATAATATATAATGATATAAATAATAGGGTAAAAATAAGCAAAACTGTTATCCTGTGAGTATAAACAATGAAAGTGTTAAGCAAGTAATGAGTGTCGGTGAAACCATTGCCAATGCGATCGGGCTCCGGCCACTACGACGGTCGTATGATCATACTATAATGAGATTATGTTGGACCTCTCCGAATACGATTCAAGTAAGCAAATAGCAAGTAACAAACCGTCATTCAATTGATACACAACACAAAGATCACAGTTTGCGTTTGAGAAATAATAAGATAAATAATTTGATAAATGGTACGCAAGTGTCCCCAAAACAGTATGAAAACGAGTAAAATAGGGGAGTGATTACTCACCTGATCAGATGAACGAAATATAAATAATGATGATGATGACGAGAATGATGAACCACTTTGGGATACACCGACAATGATCCCTAGTTAAATAATATAACATGAATTAATTATAAAAGGTATAACACGATTTAATGTATTAAGATTTCGATGTGATTGGAGTTATGATTGTGATTATAATATTATTGATTTGAACAATTGATTTCTATTTGTTATTATTATTGTGAAAACAATATTATCGTTATCATTCGTTTGAAGGAATCATTGTTTTTATTAGTTATAAAATACCGTCACTTTATACTTGTTAAGTATATAATTAACTTTAATAACAAATTATTAAAATAAGCACGGTTGGTAAAATAATATTTGTTATATCTTTATTTGAAAACACAATATATGTAATCTATATATATGTATATAGTTAAAAGTTTATAACGAGATCATTGACCAGAAACCTTCATTCTAAAGTGTCGGGTTAAATAAAATATTGTGTATTTATTTAATAATATTAGTTATTATTATTTAAAACAACTTTAAAAAAAATATACTAAAAATAGAGCCGGCCGAGACTCGAACCTGAGTGGCTGTTTGGTTCACAATCTTTAAACCCAAACATGCAACCAACTGGACTAGATTAACAATTGGTAATAGAATGAAAATTAATGCTTAAATATCAAAACTGTCATAACCCAATTTTGTTTATGAACCCTAAATATGAAATCGATCAAACTGACAATGGTTCGTTAAATTAATGTTAGGGTTATTGAAGATGGATTCAAAACGAACTTGTTGAATGTATAGATTACCTTAAACAATGAAGAATCAATGGCTTAATCGGACGAGGCAGGTCCGACTATACCCGGTGACGAATGGGCAGTTGCAGGTCGATATAACTAAATTAAACATGGGGGTTTCACTTGAGACGGGTAAAGGATGGTTCAGCCAAAACTAATTGCATTTTCATCGATTCTATAGTATATGCTCAATTGACTAAAGGACGGTTCGTATATTTAATAATTCGTATAAACGAGATTCTGTTTTCCAAATCAAGAATGTCAGTGAGGTCGTTTATAGAAAGATTAACAAGTATTATGATTTAATTTCCAAGAATATGGCGAGAATTGTGGTCCAAGAATGATAAACGGGTCTACGGGTTCGGGGCATGGATATGAGTAACGGGTTAAGGAATCCAGGTTTGGTTTGGGATTATAATATAATATAATAATAATAACAGAAATTGCAAATGGGTCCCTGAGCTTAAGAGATGGAAGCAAAATGAGATTAAACTTAGTTTAGGGTGGAAAATGCACATAGTTTATATATATATATATATATATATATATATATATATATATATATATATATATTAAATAACTAAGATACATAAATAATAATAAAAATATTATTATTTTGGATAAATGCGGTGTATAAATTGATCAAATTATCCGAAATCGAAAACGAGTCGGGTATTTAGATGTTAAATAAGTAAGTGAAAACTCGAGTTGTTACAATGGCCTCGGGGAACTCCGAGTCACCATGTATTGTCGGATCCAGACACATGTATACTCTTAATCAGAATGTCCGTTTAT
The DNA here is from genome assembly GCF_021521415.1 of Bidens hawaiensis. Lineage (NCBI taxonomy): Eukaryota > Viridiplantae > Streptophyta > Magnoliopsida > Asterales > Asteraceae > Bidens > Bidens hawaiensis. Next base: position 477,728 of record NW_027492549.1, read on the forward strand.
TATTATTGTACACAAAGTTTTTAAGGATTCGTAAATCCTATGCAAACATTCTGACTCAATATAAAAGGTTTGGGGCGTATTCACCTTGTCTGTTTATAATCAGTTTCCGATATTGATTCCTGTTTTCTGATTTCTGCTTCTTGCTTTGTTACCTCGGACCTATAGTACGAAAATAACATTTTTTATAAATATCTAGATCAACGATCTAGCTTTAGACCTTTAGTCTATTTCGTATAGCTTTAACCTTGATGAAAACATTTGGACCTTTAGTCCTTTTCTTTATTTACCATTTATATGCTACGTTATTCTGTGTTTCTTCTTCAAGAAGAAACATTAATTTCATAATTATAATCTTTTGTATTATATTTCTTAATTATAAAGAAATACTATTTTGACTATAACCTTTGCTTAAGAAAAGTTATATAATACTAAATTGTAATCAAGGTTCGGCTATACCTCCGACTATGGTCTAAGCCATTTATAATAATATAATAATAACATAGGCAGAACCCCTTACCTCGCACGGGTATTCGGAGTTAGATATTCCTAAGTTTATACGGGGCAGCACTTCTACTATATACGCACGTTTATCGAGACGTTCTTGATCCACCTTCTTTGGCACGCAATTCGAGTCAATGTTCGGTCACCGGGTCGTGTACGTACTTCGAGACGGAATGTCGGGTAGTTGGCACGGATTACGATGTGATATTTTTCGGGTCGGTGGTATGAAAAATGGTGTTCGGCACGCAAACCGAGGTAGAGGGAGAGAGAAAATCTAGAGAGAGTGTGGAGAGGTGTGCTGCAAATGAGCCGATCCCCACCCTATTTATAACATATTTTAGATCCCATTGCGATACGCGATGGGCTCTTCTTTCAACTCCGTCGCGTATCGCGACGGGTAGATTTCTGCCACGTGTCACCAGAGTGTGACACGTGTCCCTGAGTCATCACGACCCATCGCGGTACGCGATGGGCGTCTCCTTGGACTCATCGCGTAGCGCGATGGGTCCCTGAATAATATTTTTCGTTTTCAGTCCTTCATCTTTTGTAGCTTGTCACTTCTAGGTCTAAATCTCGTTGTTCAAAAATACTAAGGCGGCTCTTGGCGATGCGAGCGTGCGAAGTGAAAAATGCGCCATCAAAGTGCCACGTGCGCTTCGGGTGCTACGCACCATCCGCTAGGACCACTTGGTACATGATATTCATAAAAGAACATAATTATGGAAATTCTATCTCTTATAAAGAGCTTCCATTTCTTTACCACTTCCAATGTGGGATGGATTCCATTTCCCTTATTTATACCTTGGTGGAATGCTTCCACTTTCTTACATCTTCCAATGTGGGATGGAATTTCTTTCATGTAAGAATACTTAACTTAGGAAATATTTTTATTTCCTTATTTTTCTTATAATTCCTTATTTAATATTTCCCCATTACTTATCTTGAGATTATTTTTGATCCCTCAACTTTCCTGAGTTGTCAAATTTGGATCGAAATTTTGGGGATGTTACACCCTCCCCACCTTAGAATGAATCTCGTCCTCGAGATTCGTTATGTTAAGTGTAAATGGCTCTTACCTTCGGTTGTTGATTAGATTCTATCTAATCCGGTTGTTGTTTGTTACAATCTCTATGCAGAATTACTAAGGTTTTTGTTTTGTTGTTAACTTACATCCTTGAATGATGTAACCAGTTAGTAGTTCAGAATATCATTAGTAAATATAAATTGCTAAACACATTCATCAGTTGTGTTTAACTATTTACCTTTCCATTTGTATTCTAAACATTTACTGATGTTAACTACATTGTTGTTTTGATTCAATCTGTTGAATCTATTCCACTAATTATTGTTTAGATTCAGTCTATCGAATCCATTCTATCCTTGATCTTGATCAATGATGTTCTTTATATTCCAGCAGTACTCTTGTACTTTGTCTTAATTTCATTTGCTATACTTAACGATTGTATTTCTTGAATATCTTCGAGTTCTTTGACTTTATGATCAACCTTACTAGGTAGGTAGTAATATTTCATCAGTTGTATTGCTTAAATGTCTTGTGGTCAATAACGAACTTCTTTTGATCATCTAACGTTGATATATCATCTTCCTAGATGATAAGTTTCCTTAATGTTTATTTGTTCTAAGTTTCGATTGAACTTTTCAACATTTGAACCTCTTGATTGTTCTTTAGAGGTAATGAATATAAGCATTCTTGTGTATTAACACGATCTATATGCTAATATTTCATTTATAACTTAGGGATTTAAATACCCTTCTTTGATTACAAAACTTCTCGTTTGAAAAACGAATTACAATTAGTATACAAAAGTTAGCTAATCTATCTTGACATTTCTTTGATATGATCTTGTCATTCATTAATCTTGATTAGCTTTTATTTTCGGGCATTCAGTCTTAAAGTGACCCGTTTCTCCACACGTAAAACATACTCCTAGCTTCTTACGACATTCATCTATTGTGTGTCCTGCTCTCTTGCAGTATGCACAATTATTCTTATTTTCTAGTCGACACTTTCCAGTATGTTTCTTCCCACAAGTCTTACAGGCTGACTTGGGAGTACTTTCTTCTTTCTCTAACTTCTCGGAATCTTTTGGTTTCTTGGCTTCTTTGTATTTCTCCTTTTCTTCTTCTTGATTCCTTATCATGCTGTTGATTAAGTATCCGGCCAATTCCATAGCCGAATCAACTGTTTCTGGCATATTGGATCGTACCATGTCTCTTATTTCTCTTGGTAGTCCATATATGTAACGAGTTACTTTATTATATTCCGGAGTTACTAGATGTGGAACCAATCGGCAATACTCTAGGAATTTAGTGTTATATTCCCTAAGATTTGTGTCAATAACCTTGTGATTCCATAACTCGGTTTGAATTCGATCCATCTCATGAGTTGGGAAAAATTTCTTCAGTATGAGACCTTTGAATGTTTCCCAACTTAAGTTATACATGGTTTTTCGACCCTTGTTTTGAATCAGGGTATTCCACCATTCAAGAGCTTCTCCCTTGAACATTTGTGAAAAATACTGGATAGCTTCCTCACCAGTGCATTTGCTTATGGTGACGATTAATTCTTGTTCTTCTAGCTATCTCATAGCGGCTATACCATCTGAGTCTCCATGAAATTCTTTAGGATTGTAAACTTTAAAGTTCTTAAAGTTACATCCTTTTTGAATCTTACGTTTCTTTCGTTTCTTGTTCCTTGGATTATTATTAGCCGTAGAGCTATCATAAGTTTCTTCCTTTCTTGAAAAAACAGATTTACTACGACTCCACTTGTTAGATTTTAGTCGACTTTGACTCGTAGAAAAGTCTTTCATAGCTTCCTTAATCATCTTTTGAATTCCCTCTTTATATTGGGCGGGAATTTCATTATCTTTATTATTAATGTTTTCTTCGTTTCCCGATTTCTTGGGAGGACTGTTGTGAGAGTTTGCACTTTCTTCTCTCGACATACTACAATAAAATTTTAAAGGATAAGTCCAATATTCGAAGAACTTAAAACATATCTTTTATTCATCTTATTATAGTTACAAGAGTGCATATTATTTTTTTGTTACAATTATACTCTCTATTAAGGTTCTATTTCTTCCATCGAATGACTAAATTCTTAATCTTGTTATCTTTCTTGCTAGTCTCCTTTTCTTGTTTTTCCACCTCCATTTCTTTCATTGTTTCTTCATTTTGAGTGTGAACAAAGTAAGGATCTTGAGTTGCCGGAAAATTAAAATATTCTTGTTCGTGAGGATATTCTTCCGGATAAGTCATTACTTTTTTTCCCTTGCATCATTGGTTTCTTGGATCTACTTGATACGTCTCCATACGTATTTTGATTTTTAATAATCCGAGCTAGTGGAATGTTAGAATCAAATGAATTTGAATCTTCCTCCATTTTTTTTGGCATGTACTTTCATCGCTAGATATAGGAATTGGGAGAAAAGACGTTCCCATAAATCCTTTTCCTTTGCCAAATCGAGGCTGAAATGATCCTTGGCTAGATTGACAATCGGACATCTGCGCGAGTTTAGATTTTAGGGATAGGAAGACGCTCCTATCTTATTTATTTTGTTTGTATCTTATCCGTATCAGTTTCGAATAATTTCTTGATACTTTTCAACTAAGTATCTAGATTGTGTAAATCAATATTTGTATAATAAGTTTTCAAAACTTATCCTTAATCAAAGCCAAGGTATAATCAAATACCTAATTCGCTAAGATTGATGGCTCTGATGCCAACTTGTCACACCCCACTTTAGGGCCTACGCGTGTGACCACAAGTTGGTACCTGTTTTGTAATTAAATCAGAGTTGCGGGTTTTATTTCAGCGAAAGTCTTTAATAAAATATTTATTACTTTGAAAACTTATTTAAATCCCGGGTTTGAATACCCACTTGATACTTGATATACATTTCTTTATAAAACATAACTCTTTGTAATATTTTGAAATAAAATATCTGAGCTATCAGATAGCATCTAATGACTATAACTCCAATCTTCTATTCCTTCTTGCTTGTATGTTCTAACCTTTCTTGTTTCCCTGTAACATGGGTGGGAAAATACGTCAGCACAAAGCTGGTGAATAACGTTGAATCTAAAAATATCTTTTCAATACCTTTGTGAAACCAACAATAATACCTTTGTGACTACTCATTAGGCACCCAACTACATTGGGATCAAAGTACCCTAAGTACCATGTACAATTAATTATATACACAATATCATTTCTCTAAACAGTCCCGTAGACCTTCAGAGGCATGTTGATGATATGCATGGCCTCGGGGAACTCCGAGTCACCATGTATGTTTGGATCCAGACACATGTATACTCTTAATCAGAGTGTCTGTTTCTTATTATTGTACACAAAGTTTTTAAGGATTCGTTAATCATATGCAAACATTCTGACTCAATATAAAAGGTTTGGGCGTATTCACCTTGTCTGTTTATAATCAGTTTCTGATACTAATTCCTGTTTTCTGATTTCTGCTTCTTGTTTTGTTACCTCGGGCCTATAGTACGAGAATAACATTTTTGTATAAATATCTAGATCAACGATCTAGCTTTAGACCTTTAGTCTATTTCGTATAGCTTTAACCTTGATGAAAACATTTGGACCTTTAGTCCTTTTCTTTATTTACCATTTATATGCTACGTTTCTTATTCAGGAAGAAACGTCTATTCTATGTTTCTTCTTCAAGAAGAAACATTAATTTCATAATTATAATCTTTTGTATTATATTTCTTAATCATAAAGAAATACTATTTTGACTACAACCTTTGCTTAAGAAAAGTTATATAATACTAAATTGTAATCAAGGTTCAGCTATACCTCCGGCTATGGTCTAAGCCATTTATAATAATATAATAATAACTTAGGCAGAACCCCTTACCTCGCACGGGTATTCGGATTTAGATATTCCTAAGTTTATACGGGGCAGCACTTCTACTCTATACGCACGTTTATCAAGACGTTCTTGATCCACCTTCCTTGGCACGCAATTCGAGGCAATGTTCGGTAGCCGGGTCGTGCACGTACTTCTAGACGGAATGTTGGGTACTTATCACGGATTACGATGTGATATTTGTCGGGTCGGTGGCACGCAAAATGGTGTTCGGCACGCCAACCGAGGTAGAGGGAGAGAGAAAATCTAGAGAGAGAGAGGAGAGGTGTGCTGCAAATGAGCCTATCCCCACCCTATTTATAGCAAATTTTGGATCCCATCGTGATACGTGATGGGCTCTTCTTTCAACTCCGTCGTGTATCGCGATGGGTAGATTTCTGCCACGTGTCACCAGAGTGTGACACGTGTCCCTGAGTCATCACGACCCATCGCAGTACGCGAAGGCCGTCTCCTTGGACTCATCGCGTAGCGTGATGGGTCCCTGAATAATATTTTTCGTTTTCAGTCCTTCATCTTTTGTAGCTTGTTACTTCTAGGTCTAAATCTCGTTGTCCAAAAATACTAAGGCGGCTCGCGGCGATGCGAGCGTGCGAAGTGCAAAGTGCGCCATCAAAGCGCCACGTGCGCGTAGCACCCTCCGCTAGGACCACTTGGTGCATGATATTCATAAAAGAATATAATTATGGAAATTCTCTCTCTTATAAAGAGCTTCCATTTCTTTACCACTTCCAATGTGGGATGGATTCCATTTCCCTTATTTATACCTTGGTGGAATGCTTGGTTCATAAGTAATGTCATGCCTCTTAACATCACCAACGCGTTTTGGGCAACCAAAAACAAATCCGTGAGCTCTTCGTGGGCAGAGCAGACAATATTGGTGGTGCGAGGGGCGGGGTGTTACACTATAACTATTTGGACCATATAACGAACTAAACCCTTGACGAATCAGTCCATATAGCGAACCAGTCCATATAACGAAATGGATCTTCTAATTAGTTATCTCTTTTGACGAATGATCAATGCGAATTGGGAGCTAGTTCGTTATCTTATCCTTGATGAATTTGAACACGAACTAAGTCTAGTTCGTTAGACTTCCCTTAACGAACCACTTAGCGAATCGCCCCTAGTCCGTTAACCCCCCGTTAACGAATTAGGGTTAGGTCAAAGAATGTCAGAACATTCTCTGACATCCCTTTAACCTCGTACCACTTTCCGGCGCCGCCTTTGCCGGAAAACTGGGATCTCGCATGGAAAAGCGAGATCCTGCTTATTTCTCCACTGTTTTCACCATTTTTCGTCCCGTTCGATCCAGATATGAGCTAGGGTGACTCCTAAGTTCACTTTAGGTTCGGTTCATACCCGATTCCACCCGGATCTCGTGACTCTAACGGTTTAACGATGTCGGCTCATCGTTTCTTGACTAAGTCTAACGAGTTTTAGTTTATACAACATCATACTATCATTACCTTGAATCGGGATCTGTTTTCTATCTTGGATCGACTAGAGAAGGGAGAGAAATTAGAGAGAGAGCTTAAGTGTGTATTTTGGTGGTGTATGGAATATGTGTAAAATGAATTAAATGGGTGATTTAAGATTTATATAATTATGGATCATGGGCTTAAGCCCATGATCTTTCCCTCTTTCCTTCATAACCCAAGTCCATAACCCATATCCATTTAACCTAACACTAGTCCGACTCGCAATAACTCGTATTTTCATTTATTAACCAAAACTAGAAAACGGGATGTTACAGAATTCCTTCGGATCAACCCGCCCAACTAATGTAATTTGGATCCGTATATTATTCAATCCATTTGTTTTCCCCTTCCAAATAAAAAAACCCTATGCCGCAGTCACTCAATTAGGCGCATCTTCCCTTCGCTGCCAATTTGCCATTACTTCACTTGTCTTCTCCCTTATCTGATTAAACTTACAAGACTGTTCATCTCCACCGCTGCTATCGTTCATCTCCACCGTTGCTTCAGACCGTTCCATTGTCACGTACTTTTAGGTAATTTTACAATTCCATTCTTTAGAACTGTTGGTGCCTACCATGAATCATGGGGCGGGATTAAAACAAGAGTAAGGGACCTTTGAAATTGATTTGATGGTGTTTTCTAAATGTTTGGTTGATGTTGATTGTTGTTGAATATGTATACAGTTCTCACTTTTTAATTAATAGATTATCAAGCGATAAACATCATATATTATATTGTAATTGCAATTTTAATGTATTAGTAAGATGTTATATTGGTAAGTGGTTATTCTCTATCTTTTCAACTAATTTTTAAATTTTTTCATGATTTATTATACAGGTAATGACTTCAAATCCAAAAAAGAGCTACAATCGATACACCTATTGTTGACGCCTTGCACCACATGCACAATGGAAAGTTTTTACATATATCTATTGTCGATAGAGGTAAAGACAATGTTGTATGTTTCATTTTATACATTTGATATAAACATTATACATACAGGTTGTTTATCTAAATTGCATTTGATTTGGTGCATATGGAGTTACTGTTGCCGTTGTTGATGTCCTCAACATCGTTCACGCTGCAATAACCGTAGTCCCTTGCTGCACCAATATCACTTGGATTTCTTTTTCTTTTTTTAAAAAAAAAATATTGCAGCACGGTTCGTGTACTCGTGTACCTGGGTTGGTAAGTCCAACTAACCCGAAGACAACCCGAAACCTTATTATATTTTCAGATTCAATAGCCAACAAAATATTATTTTGAATGTTTTTTTTAAATTGTTTTACGGTTCGTGTACTCATGTTCTTGGGTTGGTAGGTCCAGCTAACCCGAACACTACCCGAAACCAAATTATATCGTACACATGAACTGAACACGACATTCGTATTTGTTGGTTATTTTCTATTTTGCACCAAAATTCTATAACAAGTTTTTGTTTCTTTTGAACAAAAATTTTGACTTTTTAATATATTTTTATATGCATGAATATTTTTATTGTTAGTTTCATAAATACATTATTATTTATCTAGAGTTGGTATATACATGAAGAAACTTATTTGTCACATGGAAGAGTTATAAGCAGTCGTGTATATTACCTTATCTAGAGTAACAAGCAAACATGAATTAAAGATTTGATTTTTGATAAACAATATATACTGACCAATACAATCACAAATGTAGTGAGCAAGAAATGTTTTACTTATTTATAACATATTTTTGTAATTTTAATAATGTAATTTATGTAATTTAATATGAATTGTAATTATATTAACAATATATGATCATTTTGTCGACTGTATTTCATTTAAAGGCTAAAGTTTAAAATTTCAATCAATAAACCGTGTAATGCACGGGCCTCAAACTAGTTTAATAATAAATGTGGATCAAATTATATCGAAATTGTAAAATGGGTCAGGTTTCGAGCGTGAAAATTGACGGACGTCACAATGTTCACGTGTAGTTGGTTAATAGAACTTGTGTGTATAGTCGTACGTTTACTTTTTTAACATAAAACACCCTTTATTTATTTTATGCAGCACAAATATAAAGATGAATATAGATATAGATGCATAAGTAGATTTTAAAATAAGAAACGATATAATTACAATAGTTAAAACTTAAAAAAAAAAGATGCATACACCCAGATAGTTAAATGAAACTTATAAATATAAAGTTTTGAGATACCAAATCGGTATCGATAGTGAAAAAATCATGAAAAATATCATACTAAAAAAAGAATCATATAACCTACACAAAAGTTATATGATCTTGCCAAAAAAATAAAGTTGTGATATGTCCAAAAGAATATTGAATCGAAACTATAATATGAATACCAATAGTTGTTCAGATAATACTAACACCAATAATGATGTTGTTCGGTCAATATCGGTTGATTCGTCACGGCCCGACAATCGGTATCGTTTACAACACTAAAAAATGCTTAATTTTGAATACAAATTCATTTTTAATAATGTTACACCTCGACCAAAGGTGGCGGAACATGTCGGGGTGCAACGGATTGCCCATGAACACAAGACACTATTAAAGTGACAATATTTAGTCAACTCATTAATTTCATTCGATCACCGAAGTACCACATATCATTCATACAAATAAACACCAAATACAATAAATAAATATTGTTCAATCTTCTAATAACCTAGCGGTATCAAATAGAATGGCGTCCTCAAACTCCAAGACAAGTAATAATCAAACTGTAACAATGCATAAAATAATATTTGTCAACATGTATGTTGGTGAGCAATTTTATAGTTTTGAGTATATATAATATGAGCGATATCCACAAACGTATATGAGACTATAAATAAAAGCATCGATCGTGGTATATAAAACATATGTAAATGAGGATCATTTCTAATCGATAACAATTGACATACTCGGATAATGATGCCCTATGCTACTTGCACAAGGCTAAGTAGTTAAGGGTGCGTATGATCATACTTATTGTGTTCCACAACAACATAAAATAAACACTCTTGCACGTAACACATATGAAACATATAACACACAATAGAGCAAAAGTATCATACACCCTAAAGTTTGTGGTTTGAAGATAGAGTATTATAAATCGTTCTTGTTTTTGGATACGTATGCATGTTACCCCCAAAGTACAAATGTGAAAACGGAGGATGAAATGTACTCACGTGAAATAAGTAACTTGGAGATAGTTTGCGATAAAACCGGGAAAAGGTAAGTTCAACGGACAAGACCTAGATGAAAAAGGGTCTTGAGTTAGTGTATGGTTTTAAAAGCTTTAAAGTAAAATAACATGACAAGTAAAATATATAATTAAGGTTTGAAGGTTAAAATGTAATCACATAAGAAATTAAAGTAATGGTTTTTGAAATGTAAGTTTACTTGAAGTCGGGTCTCGGTATTCTATTTATTAGTTTTTACTTAACCTTTGTTAAGTAAATATTTGGATATAATTGCAATATTGCAAAGTTAAATAGATACCAAAACGAGAATTTACGAGTGTTCGGATTTTTCGGTTCGAGTCTTGATAATTGATCAAGCTGGAAGCCGAGATTCCAAAATGTTATGAAATAACTCAATGAAATCAAAAGAAGCTTAAACAAGTGTGTAGTTATATTAAAAAGAACCTCGACGTCCATTAAGCGAGTGTTTGGTTTTGTCGGTCCAAACTTGTTATAAGATCAAGTTAGATCCAACATACCAAGTGTTTTGAGAAAACAATTTAGAATTAGTTTATAAAATAGTTTTAGGGAAAATATAAGATTCGGTGAACCCGGTTTAGTTCGGTCTTGGTTCGGTCCTCGACTCGGAATAAAACCAAGAATGGTTGCCACATACCCAATACCATAGAACTTATTAAAATGAACTTAGAAATTATAATACACAATTCATACTTGTAACATATTAATAAATCATTTTAAATATAAAGTATTTAAACAAGACTTCGGTTTTGGCTCTGCTCTTGACTCGGGATGAAACCGAAAATGGTGGCTACATATCCAATACCATAGAACTCATTAAAATAGACTTAAAAATAATAATACTCAAATCTTTCATACAATACGTTAACAACAAAGTATTTAAACAAAAGTTCGGTTTTGGTTTCGGCTCTTTACTCGGGATGAAAGAGAAAATGGTGGTCACATACCCAACTATTAAAAATTATTAAGAAACTAAAATTAAGTAATTAAACAATATTGATGAGCATAAACAAAATTAAAGCGTAAACTAAAGCATAACTTAAGTATATATCAGGACTACAGTAGTCCTCCATGTAGCCTTGCCTTGTAGCAAAACACTTCAATCGACCGTGACCGGAGAAGTGAAAGCCGAAGGAAACAAAGAGTGTATGTTATATATATGCTGCAACCTCAAGCTTTGAGTAACAAGAATTAGTTAGAAATAAAGATTAGTATTAGCTTGACCAAAGTCAAACTATTAAAAACTTGAAGAAAGAATACTTGGATCTTAGTTTGAGAGAATTTGGAGGAGAAGAAGCAACCAAAATGAATGCATGATGCTTGTTTTTGTAGTGAGAAAAATATGGTTTGCACATAAGAGGTAACTTGCATTTCATTGGTTAATATGGTCAAACAATGCACAAAACAAACAAGAGGTGTTTGACGGAATTAGTTCTTTAAGTTTGTTTTAAGTCATTTTTAGCCATAACGAGGTGTTTTAACGTACCGAAAAGGATGTTTTCTTGACCCGACATGTGTGAAACATAAACGAACATAAAATCCAGCATTTTATTAATAACAACGAATCCGAAAGATCAAAACGGGTCAGGTTTTTGATACAAATACAAATGAAAGTTAAACCGAAAAGTGACAAATGTTACAAATAAAACTTATATTATAACATGTGAGAAAAAATAAATTAATAATAATTGCGAATTTTGTTTTTTTAGCTAACAAACATATGTTATATGGGTTGTAAAAATATGCATCAAACGCATGTAAGTTACTATTGAAAGAATACTAACTTGTAAGTAACAAATGTGTCACCCGTGCTACGTGGCGAGCGTGTGTTTGGTACTTGATATATTGATGGGTTAATATAAGATCGTGTGGATTTTAACATAACTACTGTACAAAATACGCAGTACTGTACAAAATAAGCAAGCTACATAGTTAGGTAAATATATGTAAAGTTAAAAGTTATAATAACTTAAAGTAATAAATTAAAAAAAGAATTAAACGTATACAAAATATAAAAGAAAAAATAATGGTTAAAAGAAAAATATAACTTTATAAAACTTTAAAGACAGTATAATAACTCTATTAAATTTTAATTATAGAAATATAACTTTTTAAAGATACATGATAATGTTATTAAAGTTTTAAAATAGAAATAAAAATATGTGTTAGTCCAATCACATAAAGCCACGAGATAAACCCAAACAACGGTGAGAACCATAGACGTCTTTTTTAAATGCATTACTTATAAGAGTCCTCTTATAAATATAGGATGTTGCATTAATCCACAACACAAAATAAAACAAAACATTGATAAACATGATGATACAAGTACAAGATGTACTAAAAGGAGTTTAAAATTGAATTTATTGTTAATGCAATTTAGTGTAGATTTACATCTCTACTTTCGTGGTTTCCAACTTTCCATTAAAAGCTGGAAACTTGATGATAATATATTATAATGATTTAAAATTAAAGAACAAAAAGGCAAGAGGATTGGTTCGACTCTCGACCATAGAATTGTCCTTGCGTGTACGTTGATTTCATGATTTGTGAAGAAAATGTGAGAGATGACATGGATTTCATATTAGCAAAATAACTTTATAGGTTAATTTCTTTTTTTAAATTAACGATTTTTTTAATAAAACACTAACACGATCCTAACCAAGATGTTTATCACGCCAAACCAGTAGACAATACAAAGATCCCAAACAAACAGAAACAAAACCGACTAGACACTAAACGTTGTTTGGGTTTATCACCAACAATGTTCTATAATATAACCGGCTTTCCTTCAACACCAATTTATTCAACGCTTTCCTAATTCAGCAAGGTGATGCGAGAATAATAGCATTAAAAACTTTACCTTCATATTTGGGATACAGTAATTGTTAATTTTATTATTATTATTATTATTATTATTATTGATCAACTCGATTCAAACTTTGTGGTTATAAGGGTGGACAGAGTGGGCATCGGGATGGGTTTGGTACCGACGGGAAACCGCCCCGCCCACCTAGGTACCGAAGAAAATTCACACGTGCGGCACAATGTATCTGACACCTCGAAATGTTTTGCGAAGAAAGTTGAAGAAATCGGGATAGAAGTTTGGATAACCATCGATACCAATCCAAAACACCATGTTGCGCCTCACGATCCCGACTTAAAACTCATCCCGAACCACCCCTTCCCGAAATCGCTCCCATCACCCTAATATCTTATTTTAGATCTTGGCGGAAGTTTTGAAGTAATTATGTAAGTATAGTAACGTTAACGCATAACAATGATTAGTCATTTTCTATAAAAAAGAACTATGACACGACATTTTTTGCGGCAATTTGCAACCACAATATTATAAATGTGGCCATGACGTGTGATGATAGAATATGTTTGTTTGATACGCAAATGTGAAGTTGATCATGGGAAAAAGCATATTTGCCATCAACTTTTTCAGTTGGAAAGATCGAAAACAAAGTGATTGCAAGATGAGAACCATGACCAAAGTGAGTATGGATATAGGGCAAGTTATTATTGTGTAGAGATACCAAAACAACAACAAAGGACAATGGCACATTATCATTATCACTGCCTTTTTCATAATTGTTGAATTATGTAGAACGTACAATCATAGAGCTTAGTTTATGTGAAGTTGAGTAACATTTTTTTTTTGGCTTGCATACGCAAGGATTTAATTGTGAGTGAATTTGTGACAAATCATGTTAATTAACCAAGTCAAGTTTAAACTAAAATTTAATTAAACTAAATGAATATGCAAAAAAAAAAATTGGTGACATAGGACGAGAATTGAACAAATGTTAATTTTTACCTGTATTCTTAAGGTTTTCCGTTACAAAGTTGACACATATACATGTAAACATATTCATCTCGACGTAAACATGTTCTAACATTTTTCGGTTCGGTCAATGTTCAGTTATGGGACACCCTAAACCATAACCATCATAACAGGTTAATCGATTAATCAAATAACAATAGCCATAATTGTGGACCCGTGGTTAAGGTTACCTCACCCCTACCTTAGAATGGATATTTGGCAATTACATTGTCAATACATGAAATTGATTCAGAATATAAGCTGCCACGAAAAAATATGGTTAGTTTACACTTTACAGTATGGTAAAATCGTACCTTAACCGTTTGAAAACATGACAGCAATAAGCAAAAAGGGAATGGATCAGTCATTCAAGAAAGGATGATCGTGATGCCCACTAGCACAAAATTACAAAAGAGAAAAGAATAAACAAAATTCAAAATTTTATTCAAAACAATTCAGAGAACAAAGACACCCTTTTATAACTTTATTATTACATAGATGATTAGATGCATGTCCCAAAATAAATAAACCTTGCGTTCTATATATGTTTACATGACTTATTTTCACGTAGGGTACAGAATTTGGTTCGAATTCAAAACATTTGAAATTTGATTCAATTCAAATTTGATTACTATGATTTGAATTAGTTTTTAGAAAATTCAAATTCGATTCGATTCGTATTCGAGTATAGTAATCGAATACGAATTTATGATTTATTATTCGACTTGATTCGTAATTCAAATTCTAATACATATATATCTATCTATTATAATAAAGTAAAATAATTGTGACACGTGTCAGTTTATGGCTAAACCTTACAACTTTTTTCCCTCCAAAACTAATATCTTAATTGACTCTAATGCATGTCCATATTCACTTGTTTATGGTTAAACCTTACAACTTTTCCCTCCAAAACTAATATCTTAATTGACTCTACTACATGTCCATATTCACTTTTCTTTTATATTTTATTTATACTATATATATATACATTCTTATAAAAATAAAAATTAACATATTATTTTACCATATATTTCAAAATACTTGGTGAAATCTCAAAATTAACCACAACCCATGTTTGTTGAAGATTCGGAAGAATATATAATTTCAAATGTTATCATTAACTTATTTTACTATATATATTGTTGAAGATTATTAAAAAACGAAACTCGAACATGTTTCATTTTACAAAGCATTTTTTTAATTATTAAATCATAAATCTCTGCTTAAAAGTTGATCCATTTTTAAAAAATCAATCTATTTATCTGTTATAATTATTATGATATTGTTGAAGATTATTAAAAAAACAAAACTCGAACATGCTTTCATTTTACAAATCATTTTTTTAATTATTAAATCATAAATCTCTGCTTAAAAGTTGATCCATTTTTTTAAAAACCAATCCATTTTTCTGTTGTTGTTATTATTATTATTATTATTATTATTATTGTAAACTGTCATATAAATTTAAAATTATAAATATATGCTTTAATTCTATCAATTTATTTTTTCGATTAATTTAGTAAACTATATATTTTTTCGATTAATTATAGCAATTATATACCAATCACTTTCATATAAAACAAAGTTTATCTTTTTTAATTTCTTGGTTTTTTAATAAAAGATTATTTTGGGTTTTGTGGAACTTAAATTTGATTTTTACAGTAAAAAATTAGTAAATAGATTGTTTGGTAGAACTTAACTATATTTGGGTCAAATTTTGTTACGGTCAGAAATGAGAAATCTAAGTATTTTTAAAAGTTTGAGAATGCAAATAGATTTATCGTCAAATTTGTTGCGGGTTCAAAGTGTTGAATTGAAATGTCAAATTTGAAACATTTGTGTTCGAAATAACTTTTCTTTCAATGGTGATCAGAACGTTGTATGGGAAGTAGGTCATGCAAAACTATGCTCAAATTAAGCAAAATATTCATAATATTTAATTGGTTAACTTGTTATTCTTTATGCTGTCAAACTTATCATAATCTTTTTCATGGTTTATCAAACATAGTTCTTGAAGAGCATCCGTCATTATAATTTAATGTTCTCATATCCTTCTATAAGTTGTAAATTGATAAATATATCAATAAAGGTAGTGCTCCTTCGGTATTTAGGTTGAGTTATCATAACTACTGTTGTATAAGAAGTCTTCTTCCTTATTTATTTCAATTATACATATATGATACTGACAATGAAAGTTTCAATAAAATGAGCGTTCTCGGGTACGTTTTTGCACGTTCATTTTTTATTTTCATTTAAAAAATTCATTTTGTGATATAAATAAAATCAATTTATATACAGATAGTATAAATACAAGCATAGATGTAATACATTTTTTCACATCGTTATGCAATTATTTTCATTACTTGTAGTTTTATAATTTGAATAATTTCGTGTGTTACACGGGCTCTAAAGCTAATATGTATGTATGTATGTATGTATGTATGTATATATATAGGATTAGTATCATTACAGAACTCTTAAATTATTTAAGAACTTGAAGGAACCCTTGAAAATTAACGTTTTTTACAAATTGTTTTGTATGTTAGTGTTATTTGAGTGTAGTTTTATCATTTTTTATATCTATAATTACGATTACAATAATGAAAAATAGTTTTTACACATATCTAAACTTCTTTCTGCATATATGTAAATTTGTTTTATTACATAAATTTTACACATATGTAAACTTGTGATTTATAACTGTAATAACAAATTTATATATAAAATATGTTAAAACTAGTCTTAAACAATTTTAATATATGAAAAAATTAAAAAAATGTTTGTTTCTTATGAGTTCCTAGAAGTTCTTAACTTTTTTGAAGTTCTCAAATGATACTAACCCTATATATATATATATATATATATATGGGAGGGTTATCCTAAAAAGAAGTAGTTTCCTAAGAAGACTAGGAATAAATCATAGTCATTGGATCATGTTAATCAATGGTTGATATTTAAAATTATCAATAATCGTCATAGTTTCCTATAATTACTCTTTTACCTGACATAGTTTCCTAGATTTGTTCTTTCACCAAATGTTGTAATGCTACATGTTAAAAATCTATTGGTTCTTACCATTCCTAGGAAACTCTTTCTTTTTATTTGAACCATTTTCTATATATATATATGGACATGCTCAAGAGGAAACTCAAAAAGTGCAGAAGTAAGAAACTTTTATATTACATGTAAAACTCTTCATTTTACATGTAAAAGAATTACTAACAAAATTCATTTTTCGTGTAAAAAACACATTTTAACATAATTTTTTTAGAGTTTTTTTTACATATAAACACATATGAAAGCTGTTTTAAAAAAATTAGAAAAAAAATAATTTTCAATTTAAAAAACATAAAAAAAAAATTCCTTTTTTACAAAATTCAATTTTTTATTAGAATTTATTCTACATGTATTTATAAGCAAATAGTCTAAAAAAATTTATATTAAAACTAATTTTTTACATGTGAAATCGAACTTTATATTAATTTTTTACATGTAAAATGTATAGTTCCCCATTTTTTTTTAATTCCCTCTTGAATCTGCCCATATATATATATATATATATATATATATATATATATAATTTTTAGTTGGGCCAAATCCATAAATAATAGATGTCTATTACAAGATATTTAATCCATATAGCATGTATTATTATTTTTTATCCAATATTATTTGAATTTTAGTTTTGAACTTACTATAACATAATATTGTAGCAAATTTAAACTAATATTTATGTGTTTTACAATTATAATTTTGATTTTTGAAACTTTAACATAGGAGAAATTGAATCAATTCGAATTTATTCAAATTCGGTTGGTATTCGATTTAGATTCGAGTTTCAAATACGAATCGAATCGAATTTCGAATATGCCATATATTTCGAATACTGGCAAAAAAAATAATTATTCGGATTATTCAATTCAATTAACTTAAAAATTTGTTATTTGATTCGATGACCACCTCTATTTTCACATAGTCACCAGCTTATGGCTAATGCACAAGGGTTATTGTTCATAAATAGTTCAAATTTGTGTTTGTGATTTAGTTAACTTATCCAATGTGAACTGACAGAGACCATGGTGGACTGCTAGACACCATATCCGTCTATAAACGTGAACTCTCATAGACCAAAACCGTCAGCAACTAGAACTAATCAAGTTTCTTGATGTTGAGAATCATTTGTATTAGTTTTAAGGATAATTATAAAAGCAGTATAGAGAAACAGTTATTGTGATTCATGAAAAGGCCTATGGTATCTCAGTAGAAAGTAGTAAATGGAAGGTAAATATTCACATTAAGCATGTTAGTTTGTCGTATAGGCTTGTAATCTTAAGTATATATAATTGATACAATTAAAAATTCTCAGGCTGTTTCTTACATTCTTTCAAGCCACCATATTAATGTTTTATTTATAATTAAAGGTTTCTCATGAATTTGATCCGAATTCATGGGTATGAGTCTCACCAAACCCAGATAACTCTTAAACGGGTTATAAAATCCCATTAAATTAAAAAGTAATCTCACCAAATATTTGATGTGAAATTCCTACAAAACAAGGATATACTAAAAATTAATATCCGTTTTTTTTAAAAGATATTATTTTTATAGTAAAAAAATAAGCGGGTCATGGGTTTCACCAAACCCAGGCAGGGCCGGCTCAACGAACGTGGGGGCCTAAATCAAGACAAGATATTGGGGCCTTTTCATAACAATTGTTAAGAATAAAAATCAATTATTACAAGTTTTGAACTCATAACCTATACTTTGGTAACAATCAAGCCTACCAACACACCAATACATTAATTTTAGTTTATTATACTCATTATAATATATCTATAGATAATGTGTTTTTTTATTTGGAGGCCTTAACTGAGTGTGGGCCTAAAACCCTAACTTATTTTCGCTGTCCCACGAACCAACCCTGAACCCAGCTAGCTTTCAAACGAGGTTATAACATTTCATTTATTTGTGAAACTCTTTTATAATTAAATCCTAATTATATTATAAACAAATAAACAATAAATAAACTTAAAATCAAAAAACATATATAAATATTAAAATCGAATTATGTTATTGTAAAGAAAGGTCTTATAGATTTGACTTAAGATGGTTTTTCAGTTTAGTTCCAACTGATTCTCGGTTTTCGTTGATCGCAAAATGTCACATTTTGGTTTGTCAGATGTATTTCTATCTGACCGGTACATAGTCGGTATGGTATATTCAACTATTTCCATGTACACTAGAGAAAAAATTAATATCTTATGTGAAATACTGATTCGGAATCATATATTGCACTTTACATATATTTAACATATGGGTATTTTTTATTAATAATCAAAATAATTGAATCTGAATCCAAAAACCAAAGAAATAAAACTGAAACCGAACTGAAACAAAATCAACAACCAAAAAAGTTAGACCAAAACGAAACCAAAAACCAAAAATCGAAAAAACTGAAACCAAATTGAAACAAAAAAACCAGGAAAAAATGTTATCAGACCAAAACACGAAATCAAAATTAAACAAAAAAACTATAAGAATTGAAACAAATTTAAAAAACTGAAACCGAACGGGAACAAAGAATGAATAAACTGGAATTGATAATGAAAAAACCTAGCCTATCTTCTAATGCATTATAACCATGCAAGTATATAAATTTTGAATGAATATAACAAACTTACTTACGATAAATTAAATTAAAATCCAAAAAAATATATTTATAATAATAGAATACAAATGTAAAAATAAAACACCCGTGTAATACGCTCCATTTTTTCTATAGCAGTCTATTGCTTGACAAAAGTATATTGACGTGTCTGAAGCCTCCATTAACGAAGAGATTGAGTGAATTTTTCAATTCTTTTATTGAAGATTAATATTTTGTTTAATTTTCGTTTTTTTTTACTTTCAATATCTTTACATGTATGCAATTATTACTAAAGTGTAATTGTTTACTGTTAATCTCGGTTTTATTTTTGTAACCTCAATAATTCTAGTAAAAAAAACTTGAAATAACCATGAACTCAAACTACCTGTCAAGTGTTTGATAAAAGTCATATGTGAAACATTTATCTATTCTAATAAAAAGACTCCAACTTTTGACACTTGGCAAGCTCATAGCCTTTCTCATCTTTTTTTCAATAAATTTTCATATATGGTTCTTATTTTTTAAATCATTTCAATATATGAATCCAAGTTTATGTTTATTAAATGTAACTACTAACTGATTCATTCATTAACATTAATGATGAAATAAGGATATATCAAAATTGAAATGCAGACATGTTAGAATAAAATTTGAAAGTCACAAGTAATTACAAATTAAAAAAAATAAAGGTGCATATTGTCGAAGAATTTGGATTTGTATGGTAAACTACAAATTGTTTTTAAGTAGAGATTCAAACAGCAATGCATAATTTTTTATATAAGCTTGGTTTCAAATTTAGATTTAAAATTTTCTCATATGCATTTGAACTCATGAAATGTATATTTTCTTAATTTTCTACAAACATTTTGTATAAATATTACAAACATGGAGATTACCTATTATATATATATATATATATATATATATATATATATATATATAGCGAAAAGATCCAATACACTAATGCTTATCGTACAAATACGTATGCGAATTCCGTTTTTCACGAATCGATTCATGAAATCACATCAAAACATCTCGGAATCGTCAATACATATCCAATCAATCATTGCTTCACCGAAAAAACAGTTTTAGATGGTTAATCGATCAATTTTTCACTTTTTTCCACGAAGACGGTTTTTGAGCGTTTAAGGGTTTGTGAGCGTTTTAGGTTTTTGCCTTTGAGCGTCTCGCGTACCTACAGTACGTTAAG
This sequence comes from Bidens hawaiensis, assembly GCF_021521415.1. NCBI lineage: Eukaryota > Viridiplantae > Streptophyta > Magnoliopsida > Asterales > Asteraceae > Bidens > Bidens hawaiensis. The sequence continues at coordinate 498,509 of NW_027492549.1, forward strand.
CATTAGCGTACAGTAACTGCACCATATATATATATATATATATATATATATATATATATATATATATATATATATATATATATATATATATATATATTGGTGTTTAGCATTAAATCATTTAAGTTGAATAGTACAATTATAATCTATATGTATAACGATTTACTCTATGAACTATCTGTCATCTATTTATATGACTTTTTTGTGTAGTATAAAGGGTTTTAGCAATAAGAAGATCTATATTTAGTTTTCAATATTTTCTTCCATAACTCAGACCAAAATGCTTCAGAAATATATGTTTTATGACTTGATTTATATTTTTTCTATACATTTAAATATATATATATATAATTTAATATGTCTTATAATATAAATTACTTAATTAAAAGCATCTGATATTTTAAACCCAAAAATTTGTTTCAATCTCATTCCACTATTTTCGTTTTCCAAAAATTATTTAGGATATTGAAACCTAGAATATAGTTTTCATTAGCTATTTACATAATTCCTATATTATATTAACTTATTAATTTTATTTTTATACAAATACAACGAATTTAGGTTATGTTAGTGTTACAAGTTGGTTAGTACATAAATAAAGTGTTTATTATGGTTTATATTCAAAATAATAAAAAAATAAACAACCGATTCATTATATGTGGAATGAGAATAATCGACTTGGACTAATCCTGATAACGCCAGTGACTAAGGTTTAGTCTTTAATACCTAAATATATATATGATTTAAAAACTAAAATTTGTTTTTGCTGACCCGAAACCTAGAATTCTGACCCAAGAACCAACTCGAATTACTTCAGTTCAGGTTCAGGTTATTATTTTCTTAGGTTCGAGTTTCTCGGTTCGGGTTACTTTGGGTTCGGGTACTGGTTTTCTTGGGTTGGGTTTCTAGTTACGAGTAAAAGTGACAATCCTACTTCCAATTATTATATATAAGAATCACTACCTTCACTGTAACTTTAAATCTTTAAAATTCTTCTAACAAATAATAATCACTATTATTTGAACATGGTTATAAGGTTAGTATGTATTTGTAATTTTTCTGGCAATTACATTCATATGAAATGAAACAAATCATTTTGTTATAGTTTAATTTTCGGTTTTTATGTTGCTTGATTATACAATTTTTAATTGTACAATATAAAATCAATAAAAAATTTGTGATACACAGAATATTAACGACAACAAATTTATCCTGATCAATCAATTTCAAATTCTAAATATTCTAATGATGATAATAACATCAAAGTGTAGGTAATATGATTTTTGGGATAATCATGTTTTTTTTATAAACATGAGAAGATGTTCTCAAATGACATCATATTAATTGGTTAAAAACTATGATATTTTAGGTGTATAAATATTTTTTTAATAGTTTAATGGATATATCATCATTTATCTAGAGTTGGTATGTATTTGGAGAACATTTTTTTGTCACGCGGATGGTTATACGTGGCTATATCAAGAATTACAAGCAGACCTATATGTTACCTTATTAAAAGTTACAAGTAGACATGGACTAAATATTTTGATTTTTGATAAACAATGTATACCTACTAATACAATCACAGATGTAGTTATCTATTTGTGTAATCTTAGTTATCTTATTTCTGTAAATTTAATGTTAATAGTAATTGTATTAACAATATATGATCAATTTGTTGAATGCATTACACTTAATGGTTAAAGTTTAATTTTTTTTTCAATTACCCGTGTAATACGCGGGCCTCAAACTAGTGTTATTAATATATTAAAGCAATACAATGTGTTCATATGGCATTCACCTAGGTTGTCCACATAAGATGTCATGTAGATCATTTCCTTATTAATCATTAACTATTACTTAAAATACCCGGCTACCCATTAGGTGTTAATTCTTGTGGGTTTTGGGTGCCCCGTTAACCCAACAACCCGGAAATTTATTAAGTACTATATTATTTGATATTCTTTATCAGTCACAATCATTCTCATTCCCTACCACCATCCAAAACCCTAATTGCCTCTCTAGTTCTTTAATCATAAGTTCAGTCTTCTATCTATTGTAACATCCTAATTTTGATAGTAATATATAAAGGAGTATGGACTTGGTTAATGAAAGATGGATTAAGTGGTGGTGATGGGTTTTAGGTCCATGGGCTTAAGAGAGTATAAATACTCCTTAAACCTCCCTAAAACCCTCATTCTATCTCCTAGCCTCCCTACACACTTGATGGTTGGTTAATTTGTATGCGTTTTAGTTCGTTTATTTACTAGTTTTATTCGTTTATTTTAGGAATTTCGATACTTCATACGTGTCTATTGTATTTCAGGTCATATACGTTAAAGCAGCTAATTTGGACCTGTTGAGGCACGGGATGAAGACCCGGGACGTCCAGCACGCAAAACGAGAAAGATTAAAGATTGTTGTTGGTGACATGTCCCATCGCGATATGCGATGGGCATGCTCGGAGACCCATCACGTATCGCGATGGATGTTTAATGAAATTTTGACCAAGGGTCCATCACGAAACGCGACGGACCGGTGAAGAGCCCATCGCGTATCGCGATGGGGTGTGCAAACGGGTAGCTAGGGTTTTATTGTTATTTTCACCATTCTCGACCCTAACTTCGTTGAGATCAAAGGAGGCGATTTCCAGAGCTGTTTATTGGCGATTTCATCATTCTCAATCAATCGGAGAGTCCCTATATGATTCATATCATCCTGTTTGAAGATCTTACGATGCCGAGATGCGGCTAAACTCTTAGAATCTCACCCGGGAATGTAAAGTTTTTAACGATTCAGTTTTCTCACGTGACTAAGAACGTTTATGTATAATTGTTTATGGTTAATCTATGATTATTGATGTTTAGTATTTATGTGTGTTTAATCGGTTTACGTTTACGTTGGTCTGAACGATTAGTTGCCAGTTGTTATAATAATTGATCATAGGGTTGTTTGATTAGGTTGAATACGATAAAACATATAATGCCCTTAACTGAGCAACACTGGCAGGGACCGTTTGATAACCAGTGCCGTGTGTAAAGCGATTATTGTTGCTTAAGATTTTGTCTAGTTGATCAGTCTGTAGTTAACCGTTAATGATTAATCTGTTAGGTTGCATGAGATTACTGTAAGTTACTTACTTGAATTCCCGGGTGTGATTTGCTTTTATTTGTTGATTGAAACTTGTTTACTTGCTTGTTTGCTTAATTCCAAACTTAAACTATTTGGTTGTGTGATCAACACTAAAAACCAGTTACTTCATAATATTGAAATTGTTTACACGAATTGCATTGACCACATACTCCTTGTGTTCGACACCCTACTTACCCTAGCTTGCATAGGTAATGAGGAACTAATTATAAGTGTTTTTGACTAGATAGTGACAGTCTAGCATCAAAATGGCGCCGTTGCCGGGGAGTTAATGCGCTTAGTGTTTTTCGTGTTAATCGATTTTTGTGTTATTTTAATTTAGTTTGAATTTTCAGTTTTTAGTTCAAATTTTATTTTTCTATTTTACGCGGGGTGTGTTGTTTGTGCAGATAACAGGTTTATGCACACTTGCCATTCGGGCAGACAGTCACCGTTAGTTTTCGAGCCCGAAATTGAGAGACTAGCTCGGCAGAACCAAGCCCAGAACAGAACCTCAGAAATGGAATATCAGGATCAGAACCAAAACCAACACCAAAACCAAAACAAGAACCAGAATGAAAACCAGAATCAAGACCCACAACCACTCCCACAAAATAACACGTTTCACTGAGACAACATACCTCCACCACCAATTTTCAATAACCTAAACAACCGGAATAACTCAGCTCGTGCTTTTAGAACCCAAAACCAAAATCGAAACCGAAACCTTGACCAGGCTGAACCTTCAGTCCCACATTACACCCTTAACCGCAGAGTTCGGCTTAATCTTGATGATGCTATTCCTAGCATTCCGACAGAAGATGAAGAAGAGGGGGAAGAAAATGATGTGAACCGGGTTTTGGAAGTTGAGGATGAGGTTAACCTGTAGGTCAGAAGGTCAACAGGAACAATGAGGAATGATATGGGTCGGAACAGAGTTAACCGGGCAGAATGGCCCGAAAGAGTTTGAAATATTCAGGTGAACAGGGGTGGTTTGGGAAATCCCGGGGGCGAAGGAATTTTGTAGCCCCGGTTCATGGTGTTAACAGCCGGTTTAGACCGGCTATCTCATAAAGAGCATCCCCGTTGGTTCCACAGGTACGAGTGCCAGGACAGCAGACTTTTAAGTCCCGACCATCATACATTAACATCGTACCTCATTTTCACGGGATGGATTCTGAGGACCCGTATTCTTACTTGACCGATTTTTCGGCTATTTGCGGGTAGATTGGTGACGATACCTATGATCAGGACGAGGTTCGGTTGCGGTTGTTCCAATTTTTGTTAAAACACACATAGCAAAGAACTTGTTTAACTCGCTACCGATGCACAGTATTGGGAACTGGGCCGAGATGCAGCAGTTGTTCTTAAACGAGTACTATTCGCAGTCGAAGACGAGCTAGGCCCGAATGGAGATTCGCCACTCTTCACAGTTATCGGGCGAGTTATTTCATGAAGCATTCACTAGGTATAAGGAGATTATTAGAAAATGCCCACACCACCAGATTGAATGGTAGGAATTGGTGAAATGTTTTGTAGACGGGTTAACATACGAGGACCGAAAATATCTGAAGGCCTCTTGTAATGGTCAGTTTCTGAATCAACCTGAGGAAGATGATTGGGATTTCTTATAGTTTATGTGTGAGGATTCCAAAGCAGAGGCAGCAGCTAAAAGGCGAAGACATGTTACTTCTTCCAGGTTAGTAAAGTCAGTCACGAGTGATTCTGAACGAATTGCTGAGTTAGAACGTGAACTGGCTAGGTACAGAAAGGGTAAGAAGAAAGAAGTCGGGAAAGTTGGAGTGAAATTCTCAGTTTGTGAAGATTGGTGAACTCGGGCATAAGGCAGAAAATTGCCCCGAGTTTTATGATGACGAGGAGGTTGAGCTCGAGGAAGTTAATTATGCTTACGGGGATTCCAAGGGTCAAGGGTTGAATTCAAAAACCTATCACCCGGACTTGAGGAATCACCCAAATTTTCGTTAAGGGAACGCGTCTACACAGTTGAACCCGAATTTTCAAGGATTCGGAAAGAACAGATCGCAGGGTAATTACCGCTAGGGCGGTTATCAGCAGCAACAGGGCTCGTATAATCAGAATCGGGGTTATAGCAGAGACGGTAACCGGGGTGGAAATTCTTCGGGTAATCAGGACCAGCAGAGGGGATCCTCGGGAAATACACATGATTCAGTACACGCGAAGTTGGATGCGCTGATGAAGGTTATGACAAACCAGAAGGCTGAAACGAAACAACAGTTCGAGTTACGAGATAAATCATCAGAGAAAATGTTGAAGCAGATTGGTCAGCTCGCAGCAGATATGGCAAAGTTGCGGAAGAATGCGGGCCAACTCCCGAGTAACACCACAGTAAACCTGAACCATTACAGCTAGAGTTCGAAAAAGCACTTCAACCAGGTAAGTATTTTAAGAAGTGGTAAAAAGTATGATAACAAGGTTGGGGTTTCACCACCATTGGTTGATGGGGTGGTGGAAGAGGTTGATGAAAATCTCGTCAGTGATGACGAGTCGGAACCGATTAAATTAACTGAATCTAATAAAAATGAAACTAATAATAGCAAACCGATTCCGAAAGATGACACTAACAACTCTAAGGACAAGGAGAAGGTGAAAACCGTCCCTTATCCCCGATGCTTTGTTGGTGCCATCTAAGGCGAAGATGGCATCAAAAAGAGGCCCACAACAAGAGGAAATGTGGGAAACATTTAAACAAGTTAAAATTAATATCCCTCTTTTAGATGCCATAAAACAAATTCCCGCCTATGCTAAGTATTTGAAAGAGTTGTGCACACAAAAAATAAGTCATAAGATTCCTAAACAGATTGATTTTACCGATAATGTGAGTGCAATTCTTTCAGGTTCACTTCCACCTAAGCTACAAGATCCGGGAATGCCCATTATACCCATTCAGGTGGGTGATTTTAAAATGACTCGGACGCTTCTAGATCTTGGAGTATTCTCCCGGGAATTCTATACGATCAGTATGACTTTGTCCGCTTCGGGCAGCCGCTACCACGGTTGTCTTAGCTGACCAGACCCCGAAACTTCCCACGGGGATACTGACTGACGTTATCGTTAAGGTGAAAGATTTTTATTTTCTAGTTGACTTTTTGGTCCTAGATTATGTTTCGGGTGAAAGGAACAAACAGCCCACGGTTATACTCGGTAGACCATTTTTGGCTACCGAGAATGCCAACATTAACTGTAGAAATGTTACTGTTGACATGGCATTTGGTAACCGTAAGTTGAGGATTAATGTTTTCACGCATTAAAATAATTCTCTGGTCGATGACGAGTGCTTCAAGGCTGATGTCATTAACGAGTGCATCCCGCTATACGATTCTGTTGTCAGTACGGATGGCACAGCGGAGACGTGTTTTTTGTTTGACAGGTTACAGGTGGAGACAGATAAGTTGCTGGAAGACGAGGAAAGATAGCGGGAAATTGCAGCTGTGCGAGGAGACCGTCCACCATGGTCAGTTCATGTGGAACCACTTCCCGAGAAGATCAATTCCGGGTTGAAACCGTCACTGCAGGAAGCACCAAAAGTCGAGCTGAAGGAGCTCCCAAAGTATTTAAACTATGTTTTCCTTGGTAAGGATGATATTTTTCCTGTTATTACAGCTTCTAATTTATCTATTGAACAGGAAAATGCCTTGATGGCGGTGCTAGTTGCGAACAAGGAAGCAATCGGGTGGACAATAGCGGATCTGAAGGGAATCAGTCCCTCAATCATGATGCACAAGATTTTAACAGATCTGGATGTCAGACCCGCACTAGGACGAATGATAACTCGGTCGTTTGCAATTTTGTTCAAAGTAATATATTTTCTAGATTTGGAGTCCCCAAGTGATGGGGGATCTCATTTCAAAAACTTTAAATTTGAAAAATTGCTTAAACGTTACGGTGTTGATCGTAGGATTTCAACTCCTTACCATCCACAAACGAGTGGACAAGTTGAGGTTTCCAATAGGCAAATCAAGCAGATTTTACAGAAAACTGTTCAGACATACCGAAAGGATTGGTCAACTAAGTTGACCGATGCTCTATGGGCTTACCGAACCGCATATAAAATACCAATTGGAACCACTCCGTATAGACTTGTGTATGGAAAGGATTGCCATTTACGGGTTGAAATTGCCCAAATAGCATTTTGGGCTACTAAACAGGTTAATATTGATTATGATGATGCAGGTAAAGCAAGGAAGTTGGCTTCGTGCGAGATTAAGGAGTTAAGGGACGAGGCATATGATTGTGCATCCGCTTACAAGGCAAAGATGAAGAACGTTCATGATACCAATATCCGGTTGAAGAATTTTGAAGTTGGCCAAAAGGTTTGGTTACACAACACAAGGATGAAGCTCTTCCCGGGTAAGTTGAAAAGTAAGTGGACGGGCCCGTATTCGGTTGTTAGAATTGGAAACCATGGTCAGTACGAGATTGAGGACTTTGATGATCATGTGAGGCAAGTGGTGAATGGCTATAGATTAAAGCCATACTTGGAAATGAAGGATATTCATGAGATGGACAAGGAATCGGTGAGTTTCATTGTGACTTCACCGGTTTATGAAGACTATTGAGAGTTCGAGGCACTGTCAAGCTATAGACTTTAAATTAAGCGCTTACAGGAAGCAACCCGGGGTTTGTAAGTGTTTGTTCAGTTTGTTTTCATTTTGTCGAGTCTTGTATTAAGTGCCGTTTCGAGTTTTGTGCAGCAGTGTGGGGAAGTTTGTTAGAAGAGTCGGAAGTTCATGAAGTTCGGTAGAAAATTGATCAATTACACGTCTTTCCAGATACATAAAGTATGTTTTGAGTTCGGAATCGTGTTCAGGGAGATGTCGGGATGCCGAGAAGTGGTCGGGTTGGAAAATGTCCGGACCCGATTTGGCAAAAAACTTTTTGTTAACAACATCCATCACGTATCGCGATGGGCTAAACAACCACTCCATCGCGTGTAAGGCCCCATTACCGGTGCCTCACATTTGGACGTTGGATTTATTCATAAACACAGTTTATACTATCAGAGTTAATCAAAACATTCGCGAAATATTAGAACATTCAAACCATTACATTACATGACCATTGATCCTTGTCTTAACGAGCATTTCAATTATTTAAACATAAAACATTGCCTTTTAAATATCATAACATAACACTTCATTGAGATGCCAGTGCCTTCAAATCCATGCCATGTGCTTCCCCTCAAGCAAGTTGCCTCATTCTACTCACTTGCGTGCATACTAAAAGTCAGCTACGCTGAGTGAGTTCTAGTTAATCAGACGACATACAATACATTCACATATTGACATATGCACCCGAAGGTACATACTTCATATTTACTTACATGCTTACATACATTCGTACATTCATCCTTTCTTTCATACTTGCGTAATACTTCCATTCGTACATATACGTTTTAAAGAGCATTTTCTCCTATTAACTTCGCCGATATTATTAGGGTCGGTTCCCTACATTCGCCAATATTATTAGGGTCGGTTCCCTACATTCGCCGATACTATTAGGGTCGGTTCCCTTCATTGGCCAATACTATTAAGGTCGGTTCCCTACATTCGAACTACTATAACATACCTGTCCTTTACATACTTTCATTGACAATATGTGCAATCTTCGAAGAGATTTCACGTACCATCAACATATCATACACACATTATTCATAAATCATATATATTCATACATACATCATTCATACATCACACATATCAATCATACCTTTAACTACCACTTGACGACACATGCGATATCCGAAGATCGTTCACACACCGTCAAGCAATCATTATACATAAATCATATAAGGCATACACTTACCACCAAATGTAAGTGTATTAACTATCACATCGAGTATGCACACAGCTCCGAAAACATAACAAGGAAGTGGGGCTAGAAACTCACCTCAATGCGGTTGCGTTCACCGTTTACTGTTATTCCCCTTTTTAGCTGTGCACGACTAACTGTATAACAATTACGCATATTAATTACTATCACTATCCATATCATATTTCTAATCCAATTATAACCCTCAACAAACGGAGGTCCGGGGGCAATGCCCCTTGAAGCGGGGTCTAGGGGCGACAGCCCCTAGCAGGGTCCAAGGGGCAGAGCCCCTGGCTGGGGTTGAGCTGTCTTATCACATTTTCCATTAGCATTTTGAATCATTAATTAATTTGCTACTTAAAAGTTCAAGGGCTTCTTTGTAATTAAATCATTCTTTTTCTAAGTTCAGAGACTATTCTGTCCTTTCGTTAAACTTCTAGTTCGCTACATTGCTCTTAACGAATTGGCTTATCTTAGCGAACTGGTCCTTGTAGCGAATTAAACCCTTTAACGAACTAGTTATTAAACGAACTGGATCTTATAACGAAGTGGTCCTTTGACGAATCAGTTCATGTAGCGAATCAGTCCATGTAACGAATTGAACCCTCCAATTCGTTATCTCCTTTAACGAATGACTATAATGAATCAAGAGTGATTCGTTATCTTTTCCCTTAACGAATTGAACACGAACTAAAGCTAGTTCGTATGCTCCCATAGACGAATCAGCTAACGAATCACCTTTTAATTCGTTAAGTTCCCGTTAGCGAACTAGGGTTAGGTCAGAGAATGTCATAAACATTCTCTGACATTCCTTTCTTCGTATGACCTTTTCCGGCGCTGTCGCCGGAAAACCGCGGATTCACCGGAAAAACGGGTTTTAACTCGTTTTTCACCGTTTTTCATCCCGTTCGATCGAGATCTAAGCTAGGGTGATCCCGAATTTTTTTCCTTTATTTATTTTTTATTTTATTATTTTATTATTATTTTTATATTATGTTGTTAAACGTGGGACGACTGCGACCGAAATGCTATACGGTCGTCGCCACGGTACGTGTTGACATATCTAACTTGAATGTTGGATTTTGCATATATGTCTGATCGCGCCACTGGGCGCAAGAGACAGAGACCCGAGGGCGCGGGCCGTCATGGTCCCGTTGCGTCTCCTCGGGGCGAGCCTGAGCTGCACCGCCCTATTCAGTAGAGGATGCCACGTGTCATCCAGTACGATGGTCAGGAGTTGCCGATTGCTCCTGACATCGACCCCGAGGAGATCATGGGTGATGGACGCCGTACACATCAGCAGGTGATGAGATTCAGCATCCCGTCTGAGGAGTATACTATACTGACGCGTATTCGAGGTATGCAGCTCCTTAGACATAGGGCTTTTGATTGGGTATTATTGGGTACCTTGGGGGCTGAGGACAGGTTACGGGAGATGATATCGGTTCGGTGGTTACGAGTGCTCGAGTGTGACTCGATATTATATGTCGAGCTCACACGCATGTTTTACTCGACTTTTCGATTCACGACCACCGAGTTCGACGAGCCGACTATCGTGTTGTTCTCACTCGAACGACACGTGTATGAGATGTCAGTCACGGACTTTGCTGTGACCACAGGATTTTACACGCGAGAGAAGGTTCAGGAGCCCGCGTTTTTGCAGAGTATCCGTGGTTATACTATGCATTCACAGCAGCCACAGGATTTTTGGTTGACTAAGGCTCAGATAGCTCTGTTTTGGGGGCAGATCATGGACGGGGCCCACTCGAGCTCTGTAGTTGCGTCTTCTATCCGGGACCCCGTCCACCGGTACTTACATCGTATTGTTGCCTACACTGTCGCTGGCTATCACTCGGGCCACGATAAGTGTAGCAACTTTTATCTGTTGTGCCTCATGTCTATTATCAGTGGCAGGGAGGACAACATTGCGATCCTGCTCCTCACATCGTTCGGTAGAGGTCGGAGTTTACATGGGGCGTCGGCTTAGTTAGCGTTGGGGCCTTATATCACCAGGATTGCACAGAGTCTGGGGGTTTTTGACAGATATCCAGTTGCGCTCTTCACCCCCGGATCGGCTACAGTTGCACTTGGGTTGGATGACGCTCGGAGGATCGGGATCCTTGAGCTTTATGATCCACCAAGGCTCATCCCAGTCATGGAGGGACCACAGGTACCTCCGCATGCAGGATCAGCTGTTGCCGCATCACTACAGATGGGGATCCCGACACACAGGCAGCATGCTTCGATCCCACACATTATGCGTCCTCAGCAGCAGCATTCATTGAGGCAGGCATCATCGTCATCATCACAGCCACCACCGCGACAGCCTGTCACGCTAGACATGATATATCAGCAGCAGCTGGCGATGCAGTAGGAGCAGATGGCACAGTGGGCCCACCTAGCCCGCCATGACAATTTTTTCCGATTATTATTTACTGCTTTGCATGTACCGCTCCCACCTTCATTGATTATCACAGTGGAGCAGCCAGTGGACCCGCAGGATGTTACTGATGATACTCCGCTAGCACAGTAGATCTTGCTTACCCTTTTTGCTTTATTTTGTTTTTATTCTCATGGTCTGTATAATATTAATATTATATTGGGAATATTGTAGGGGTAACTGGTTGGGCTTATATGTATTTATATCTTATGATGTCTGCTGTGTTTTATTTATTTGTATATTATGTTGTAACCGAACTTTGTGGTTGTAGTTCACTATAAACCCTCACGAGACCCCACTCGTCCTCCCGGGCTACCGGGGGGGGGGGGGTTTAAAAGGTTTGTTGCATACGCTAAATGAAATCGTGATTCTTACGAAAGTGAGTTAGGTCTTTTAACATTTTTAATTAGTTTAACAAAATTTATTATGAAACGAATTAATTCGGCTCGGTAATTTTTTTATTAAATTAACATAAATCATTTTCATAACTCTTAAAAGACCTATGTCTTACACTTATGAGAAGCTTGCTTCTACACGTCTCGAGATTTTGCTGGTTAGGTTGTCAGTTTTCGTAATTAGTTGAGATGAGAGTGTACGAGTGTTTGTGAGAGTTCGCGAGCCGACTGGTCCATTCCAGTTGATATTAGGTGATTTCAGTTTCATAATCTATTTTGTCTTTATTAGTTTAAATGTTAAAAGTGTAATGGTATAATTGCTAGTAGAACCATCACATTAGAGCCTCGTGTTTTAAATTGTTAAAAAAGTCAATTTCAACATCGTCCCTCAAATGTTCATTAATTGTTTAAATATTTTAACATTGAGGACAATGAAAACCTCAAGTTTGGAGATGGGGGAAATTTGAACATTTTTAGCCCGATAGTACCTCGAAGAGTGTTCGGAAACCAAAGTTGTTAACTGTTAATTTTTGTCATTAATACCAAGTTATAGGTTTCTACTCATGATTGGTTTTTCAGCTTCTTAATAATCTTACTTATAAATGTTTTTATAACGAGTCATGGGGACACGTGTACCATAACCGGAAACAAAGTACACTCGTCTGGGTGACTCTATTGTTTTTATTATATCATTTTAACCTTATTTGTGGGATGTCAATCTAGAAAGTGTCAGACTAAAAAACTTGGTATAAACCTTACTAGTATTAATGATGATAATTTACATACATATGATGGAGGTTGATGTTTGCTTTAGAGTTTGCTTAAGGGAAAACAAAAGATAAGTGTGGGGATGTGATGGTTGGTTAATTTGTATGCGTTTTAGTTCGTTTATTTACTAGTTTTATTCGTTTTTTTTAGGAACTTCGATACTTCATACGTGTCTGTTGTATTTCAGGTATGTTAAAGCAGCTAATTTGGACCTGTTGAGGCATGGGATGAAGACCCGGGACGTCCAGCACGCAAAACGAGAAATATTAAAGATTGTTTCTGGTGACATGTCCCATCGCAATACGCGATGGGCAGGCTTGGAGACCCATCGCGTATCGCGATGGGTTTTTAATGAAATGTTGACCAAGGGTCCATCGCGATACGCGATGGACCAGTGAAGACCCCATCGCGTATCGTGATGGGGTGTGTAGACGGGCAGCTAGGGTTTTATTTTTATTTTCACCATTCTCGACCCTAACTTCGTTGGGATCAAAGGAGGCGATTTCCATAGCTGTTTCTTGGTGATTTCATCATTCTCAATAAATCGGAGAGTCCCTGTATGATTCATATCATCCTGTTTGAAGATCTTACGATGCCGAGACGCGGCTAAACTCTTAGAATCTCACCCGGGAATGTAAAGTTTGTAACGATTCAGTTTTCTCATGTGACTAAGAACGTTTATGTATAATTGTTTATGGTTAATCTATGATTATTGATGTTTAGTATTTCTGTGTGTTCAATCGGTTTTGGTTTACATTGATCTGAACGCTTAGTTACCATTTGCTATAATAATTGATCATAGGGTTGTTTGATTAGGTTGAATACGATATAGCATATAAATGCCCTTAACTGAGTCACACTGGCAGGGACCGTTTGATAACCAGTGCCGTGTGTAAAGCGATTATGTTGCCTAAGGTTTTGTCTAGTTGATCAATATGTAGTTAACCGTTAATGATTAATCTGTTAGGCTGCCTGAGATTACTGTAAGTTACTTACTTGAAGTCCCGGGTGTGATTTGCTTTTATTTGTTGATCGAAACTGGTTTACTTGCTTGTTTGCTTAATTCCAAACTTAAACTATTTGGTTGTGTGATCAACACTAAAAACCAGTTACTTCATAATATTGAAATTGTTTACACGAATTGCATTGATCACATACTCCTTGTGTTCGACACCCTACTTACCCTAGCTTGCATAGGTAATTAGGAACTGATTATAAGTTTCTTTGACTAGATAGCGATAGTCTAGCATCAATATGGCGCCGTTGCCGGGAAGTTAGTGCGCTTAGTGTTTTTCGTGTTAATTGATTTTTGTGTTTATATTAATTTTAGTTTGAATTTTCAGATTTTAGTTTAAATTTTATTTTTCTATTTTACGCGGGGTGTGTTGTTTGTGCAGAACAGAACCACAGAAATGGAAGATCAGGATCAGAACCAAAACCAACACAAAAACCAAAACCAGAACCAGAATGAAAACCAGAATCAAGACCCACAAACACTCCCACAAAATAACACGTTTCACCCAGACAACATACCTCCACCACCAAATTTTATAACCAAAACAACCAGAATAACTCAGCTCGTGCTTCTAGAACCCGAAAGAAAAATTGAAACCGAAACATTGACCAGGCTGAACCTTCAGTCCCATATAACACCCCTTACCACAGTGTTCGGCTTAGTCTTGATGATGCTATTCCTTGCGTTCCGACATAAGATGAAGAAGAGGGGGAAATCGAGTGTAGTTAAACCATAAAAATGTAAACTTGATGATAAAAATGGACTAGATGACCTCGTTAGTATATAAGGTTCACTTAAAAACCCTAGATTTAGTCAAAACGCGTTTATAATGAATAAAGGTTGGAACTTTATGGATAAACGATCTAGATCTTGGCCTAGAACGGATAGGAAAACGTTTGAGAGATGTGGAAATGTTTAAGGGATGATATGAAACCATAATATGAGTGTAGATGTTAAAATATATAAAGATAGTGAAAATAAAGAAGTGAACAGTAACAGGATGCATTAGAATGGGTTTGTCCTTCGAATACAAGTATGTATGCTATCCATTCGAATACAAGTATGCATGTTATGTTCATTCGAATACAAGTTGCAAGTATGATAAATACAAGTTCCTTTCGAATACGAGAACACATGTAAGTGTCGTTGAATATCAGCTATGTTCTCACATAAACCCAATTCGAATACTTTGTATTCGAATACGAGAAAAGAATACATTGAATTCGAATACTGGAAGAAGGAAGAAATGTATTCGAATATGAAGAAAAGATAGAAAAAAAGAATGCGAGCACAAGGGGGCATTCGAATACATAAAGTATTCGAATATAACTTCCAATTCGAACAACCGGTCATTCGCATACAATTCCCCTAGTGAACACCACTCTATTCGAATACTTACCTTAGAATACAATGCCGCATAGACCATTCGAATACAAGATCAAATCGAATACAAGTTCCATTCTAACACGATCCTACTCGAATACAAATGTGTTTGAATGCGAATGAGTTCGAATACAAATGCATTCGAACACAAATGTATTCGAATACATTGGTGTTTGAATGTAAGTTGTATTCTAACAAAGGGTCATTCGAATACATTAATGTTTGAATATAATTTGTATTCGAATACAAGGTTGTGTTCAATGAGGAGGACCATTCATATACAATGCCTTACAAGGCCATTAGAATAGATCAAACTTAACAGTTATCGGAAGAGTATAAGATTAGATAATTGATACATATAACTGATATACAGTTAGCCGAGCCCAGTTAAAGAAAGGAATCACTATTAACTCAGAAAGGAACAGAAGACAGGTGAGTTTCTAGCCCCATTTCCTTGTTATGTTTTCGGGGCCATGTGCATACTCAACGTGAATGTTAATACACTTACCTTAAGCGGTAAGTGTATGTCATAATGATGAATGTGATAGTTATGTTTATATTATAAATGCATGCTTGACAGTACGTGAACGATCTTCGGATATTGCACTTATTGTTAAAGAAGGTATTGTGTATTAAGTATGAAATGAGTATATGAAAGAAAGAATGTATGAATAATGCATGTATGATATTATTGAAAGTATGTATAAATGCTATAAAAATAATGACAAGAAAAGGTAAGGAATGGTTGTATGGTAGCAAGAGGGAACCGGGCCCTAATAATACTCGAGGCAAGAGGGAACCGAACCCTAATAATATTCGAGGCATGAGGGAACCGGGCCCTAATAATACTCGAGGCAGGAGGGAACCGGGCCAAAATAATAATCAAGGCAAGAGGGAACTGAACCCTAATAATATTCGAGGCAAGAGGGAACCGGGCCCTAATAAAACTCGTGGCAAGAGGGAACCGAACTCTAATAATATTCGATGAAAGAGGGAACCGGGCCCTAATAATACTCGAGGAAAGTAGGGCGTAATGCTCTTAAAAAGGTATAATTATGTATGTAAAGCGAGATAAAATATGTAAGGTAAGAAAGTATGAAAGTGTGAAAGAATGAAGGTATGAAAGTATAAAGTATAAATCGAAAGTATGTATACGTGTATGAATGATGTATAAAGAAAGTAATATATATAAGTAAGGTAACAAATGTATGATTAACTAGAACTCACTCAGCGTAGCTGACTTTTAGTATGCACGCAGGTGAGTAGAATGAGGCAGCTAGCATGAGGAGGACACATGGCTGACGAATACAGAGGCTGGCATCCGAAGAATTATGAAATGTTTTTGAACGATGTTTATATATGAAAGACAAAAGATGTTATTTAAGACAAGTTTTGTAATGTTATGAAATGTTTATTGAAGGTTTCTATATTCCGCCAAAGTTTTTATTAACTCTGATATTTAGAACTGTGTTTATGAGTAAATCCAACGTCGAAAGTAAGGCACCGATTACGGGGCCTTACATCTATCTAAGGTATTATTTTAATTAATGTTTTTTTAAGTTTAATTGAAATCGTAGGTTATCAAAATCCTTACCGTTTGAAAGTTTAATCGAAATCTTTGTTGTCCATTATAAACGCAATTAGTCACTGTAAACCCTAATCCAATTGATTCCCTATTCTTTTCATATGTTTACTTTTCAGTTTTGTTATCTTTGTTATTAACTTATTCTTGATCAATAAATGAACTTCATAGTTTAATAATCATTTTATGATAACTTTAATATCATCCTTACCTATTTATTATATCGTGATTGGTTACTTATGGCATACATGTACTTACCCGCATTTTGGTGTTAAAGATGTTCATGTTGAAATTGAAGTTGATGGTGAAGATGATGATGTTCAAAGGCGATTTGTAATTATTCATTAAACTATATATTGTAAATAATGATAGTAGCATATATATTTTGGTAATAAAAATGATTAAAAAAATGAAGAAAAATATAACATGCACTAAACTATTATTTGAAAAGTCGTTAAACTTTAAAACCAATGGAAATGATATTGTTCAATTTGAATTCAAATTCATGTCATCTTTGTATTATTTGGAAACAACCTTTATGTTTAACAAAATTTCCCCACTTTAAAAGTTTTAAAAACAATTTTAACATGTTTTTGAATTTTCAACAACTCTCCAAAAAAAACCTAAACAAGATAATATACGGGATTTAAAGTTAAAATTTAATAATTCAAAATAAAAAATTATTAAAGATATATTTTTAGTGAAATTTCATAATTCAAAAATATATATTAATTATTAAAAATAAAAAATTATATTAATTACAATTAACTTTAAACCTAATTTAGTTTTACGTAAATGCAAACATATATATAAATTTTTTAAAACCTTTAACTAATTTTATAGTCAAAATAATTGTTTTCGTCTTTCCAAAGTTGCATAAAATTTCATTTATTATAAATCGTTATCCAAGTTTCACAAAATATTAATGTCACTATTTTTAAAATAATGCATAATAACAACGTATTATATTTTTACCCATCTTAACTAACAGTTTTTTAAACATAATATAAATCTTCCAATTCTAACATCCAGACAATTTGATAGTTAAGTTTTCATAATGTTTTCAAACACAATTTATTTTGTTTACATATCAATTCAAATTTTGAAAATATTATTATATATGGATAGAAACCTAACTAGTTATAATAACTAAAATATTAGTTTATTATATTTAACACATTCCTTTATTTAGTATTTCAATTTTTTTAATTTCATTAATTGATTCATAATTTCTAATTAGGTTTCTTTATTTTCCTCAATCACAATTTATTATGTTTACGTTTTATTAAAAATTTGAAAGTTTTTAGTTATCGAAAATAATAAATTGATTTCCCAATTTCCCAAATTTGGTATATTATTAGTCAAAGAGGAAGCAATGTACTGGTGAGAATCGATTGAGCATAGAAGGAGTCGAGAGGAGATCAAGGCTATGAAGTGGGAGGATCTAAAGGAAATGGTTATGAAGAAATTATGTGCTGACGCCGAGGTTGAGAGGGCGGAGATGAAATTCCTGAACTTGAAAGCTGGAGCGATGACTCATCGTGAGTATACTACCGAGTTCAACCGAATGTCTCGGTTGGTACCCGATATGGTCAACACTGAGGCGAAAAGGATCAGGTGTTATGTGAGAGGATTGCCACAAAAAGTCCGCATGTTAGTCAGAACAAGTAAACCTGCTACCTTTGACTCTGCTGTCGAGCTTGCAGAGATGGTTTATGCAGATCTGGCTGCGGATGATATTGTGGTGGAAGAAGAGAAGAAGGATAAGAAGTGGGTTGCTCCTGTTAAACGGCCCGGTACTCAGTTGTGGAACTCCAAGGATAAGAAGCAGAAAGTGTGGGAGAAGAGGTCGTGCAAGACGTGTGGCAAGATGCATGGGGGTGAGTGTAAGTGGGGTAAAGGATCGGATGTTTGTTATAAGTGTGGTAAGGCTCATGGTGGAGAATGCAGGCTGGGATCGAACGCATGTTATAAGTGTGGAAAGGTGGGGCATTAGGCTCCCGATTGTACTGCAAAATCCGCATGTTACAAGTGTGGTAAGCCAGGACATTTTGCTAAGGAATGCACTGATGGTGGTGCCGGAGGGAGTAGGAAGAATGATGCTGATCAGACTAGGCCAAGGACCAGAGCCTACATGTTAACCCAGGAACAAGCCAAGCAAATTCCAGATGTCGTCACAGGTATGTTTCTAGTAAACGGTATTTCCGCTTCTGTATTATTTGATTCGGGTGCGAACAAAGTTTCGTAGCTACGTCCTTTAGTAAATTAGCTAAAATGAAATGTTGCCGAGTGTCTGAAACTTTTATAGTAGAAACCGCTAGTGACACTTCAGTTAAAATAATGAGAATGGTTAAGGACTGTAAGATAGAATTAGAGGGACATGAGTTCCCTGTTACCTTGTACGTAATGACCTTAGGAGGGTTCGATGTAGTTTTAGGAATGGATTGGTTATCTGAGTATGAAACTCAAATAGTGTGTAAGAGTAGGATAATAAGGTTAAAGTCCTTGGATGGTAGTGCGATGACGGTTTATGGTTATAAGGAAAGTACGGGGCTTAACGTCATTTCGATGATAAAAGCCGAGGGTTTGTTAAGGTGAGGGTGCGGTGCCTACCTGGCGTATGTTGTCAACGCTACGGCTGAGACAAAAGAAATGAAAGATGTTCCGAGAGTGCGCGATTACCCAGAAGTTTTCCCAGAGGATCTTCCGGGATTGCCACCGGAGTGAGAGATAGAATTCCAAATAGATTTAGTACCAGGAGCCCAACCTGTCGCGAAAGCACCTTACCGACTAGCACCATCCGAGATGAAAGAATTAATGTCCCAACTGCAAGAACTCCTCGACAAAGGATTCATAAGGCCAAGTGTTTCCCCGTGGGGCGCACCGGTGTTGTTCGTAAAGAAGAAGGATGGAAGTATGAGGATGTGCATAGACTATCGCGAGTTGAATAAGCTTACGGTAAAGAATAGATATCCCTTGCCAAGAATTGATGATCTGTTCGACCAACTGCAAGGTTCAAGTTGGTTCTCACGAATAGATCTCAGATCTGGCTATCATCAATTAAAAGTGAAAGAGGCAGACATCCCTAAAACAGCGTTTCGGACGCGGTATGGCCACTACGAGTTCCTCGTGATGTCATTCGGTCTAACGAATGCTCCCGCAGCATTTATGGACATGATGAATAGGGTGTGTCGGCCTATGTTGGACAAATCGGTAATCGTCTTTATTGATGACATATTGATTTATTCAAAGAGCGAGATTGATCATGCTGAACATTTGAGGGAAGTGTTAGAGACTCTGAAGAAAGAGAAGTTGTATGCTAAGTTTTCGAAGTGCGCATTCTGGTTAAGAGAAGTGAAATTCCTAGGTCACGTGATAAATTCTGAAGGGATTATGGTAGACCCAGCCAAGATTGAAGCAATAACTAATTGGAAGACTCCACAGAATCCGACTGATATACGAAGCTTCTTAGGGTTAGCTGGCTACTATAGGAGATTCATCGAAGGTTTCTCCAAGATAGCCACACCGTTGACCGGTATGACCCGAAAGTCGGTAGTATTCAGTTGGGGAAAGTTCCAAGAAGAAGCATTTGAAGAGTTAAAGAAAAGGCTCACACAAGCACCAATCCTTGCTCTGCCCGATGGTGACGAGGATTTAGTTGTTTGTGTTGATGCCTCGCATCAAGGATTAGGTTGCGTGTTGATGCAGCGAGGAAAAGTGATAGCCTATGCATCTAGACAGTTGAAAGTCCATGAGAGTACTTATCCGACGCATGATTTGGAACTAGCGGCAGTTGTACATGCTCTCAAGATTTGGAGACACTACTTATATGGTACTAAGTGTACTATCTACACCGACCATAAGAGCTTGAAGTACTTCTTTGAGCAAAAAGAACTGAATATGAGGCAGAGGAGGTGGTTAGAGCTGATAAAAGATTACGATTGTGACATTAAGTATTACCCCGGTAAAGCTAACGTGGTCGCTGATGCGCTAAGTCGCAAGAATGAAGAAGTCATTGCAACAGTGAAGTCCTACCAGCTGATTATGAACTCAAGCATTAGAAATCGTCAAAGTGCAGACAGAAGTACTAGCTGAGGAAGGGTTAGTGAAGAAGGAAAGAATTTATGGCAAGAAGGATGAGTTGATGGAAAACACTCATGGCGTTAAGACTAAATTTGACCGCATATGGATCCTACGCCATGGAGATCTCAGAGGTCGAATCTTAGATGAGGCTCATAAGTCAAGATACTCGATTCATCCAGGATCCAACAAGATGTACCAAGACCTGAAAAGAGACTACTGGTGGCCAGGAATGAAGAACGATGTGGTGGATTATGTTAGTAAGTGCTTAACTTGTTTACAAGTCAAGGCCGAACATCAGAAGCCTTATGGGAAGATGCAACCGCTAGAGATACCTAAATGGAAGTGGGAACACATCACCATGGATTTCATAACTAAGCTACCCCGTACAGCTAAGCATCATGATACCATCTGGGTGATTGTGGACCGTTTGACCAAGAGTGCTCACTTTCTGCCTATACAATAGGCCATCTCATCAGAAACGTTAGCAAGTTTGTTCATCAAAGAGGTTGTATCTAAGCATGGAGTGCCACTGTCGATCGTGTCCGATAGAGATACTCGATTCACTTCGAGGTTCTGGAAGAAATTCCATGAAGCTATAGGGACAAGGTTGAACATCAGTACGGCGTATCATCCTCAAATCGATGGGCAGTCTGAAAGGACAATCCAAACCCTTGAGGATATGCTGCGTGCTTGCGTTTTAGACTTTGGTGGGAGTTGGGATGATCACCTGCACCTAGCAGAGTTCTCCAATAACAACAGCTACCATTCAAGTATTGGTATGCCACCGTTTGAAATGCTCTATGGTAGACGATGTAGAACTCCCGTATGTTGGGGAGAGATTGGTCAGAAAGAGATGGGAAGTTTAGAAGTGGTTCAAGAAACATCTTCAAAGTTCAATCAGATTAAAGCAAGAATGAAAGTTTCTCAAGACAGACAGAAATCGTATGCTGATAAGCGGCGACGACCAATCGAGTTTAACGTTAGTGACAACGTGATGCTCAAGGTCTCGCCTTGGAAGGGAATCATTCGTTTTAGAAAGAGGGGGAAATTGAGTCCAAGGTACATGGACCGTTTAAGATTTTAGATCAAGTAGGTGAAGTGGCTTACAGGTTAGATTTGCCCGAAGAGTTAGAGGGAATTCACTCAACCTTCCATGTTTCTCATCTGAGAAAGTGCCTAGCAGATGACACGTCTCACGTGCCACTAATGGACATTGAGGTGGATGAACAGCTGAACTACATTGAACAACCCATAGAGATTGTTGATCGTAAGGAAAAGCAACTTCGTTACAAGGTTATACCACTAGTGAAAGTGATATGGAGACATCGCAAAGGATCAGATGCTACGTGGGATGTCGAGGAAGAGATGCGCAAGTTTTATCCTAGTCTGTTTGAGTAATAGTTAGGTTTCGGGGACGAAACCTCTTTAAGGAGGGAAGACTTGTAACATCCTGAAATTTCAAATAATGATAATATTTTATATTTAATTGTCATGGCGGAATGTTTACTTGAGTTATTGCGAGAATAATAAATAATAAAGAAAGAGAGATAAGTAGGCTAAATAGATGGAGTTAATTATGGACTAAAAAGAAAAGATGGGCCTTAGGTCCATGGGCTTTAAGGGAGTATAAATACCCCTTAAACCCTAAATCTTTCCATTTCCATCCATAGCATCCATCTTATTCTCTCTCTAAACCTTAAACACACCTACATCCTTTCCATTTTCGTCCGCCGCCTATATTAAGAAACCGAGATCAAATCCAAACCTTAAATCGACCATAACAACGTTAGATCCTTAATCATACAAGCTAGATAACGAGTTCAAGATCCTATAACAAGCTATCTGTAACCAAGAAGCATTAAAAGGTATGTTCTCTATTATTACAGGTTACATTTTTATGATCGGTTAGCCATGAAACTTGACTCTAGAGTAGATTGGGTCTAGATACATCATAAAAATACAAACTTGATGATTAAATGGGTGATATGGACTCATAGGTATAAACGGCTTATAGATGAACCCTAGATCTAGCCTAGAAGGTTTTAAACTTATAAAGGTCCAAAATTTATGCCTAAAACGGGATAGATCTTGAAACCATGATAGTAATGGGTGTAATCGGGTAAGAATGATGATGAATGATGATTGAAAGTTCATGATATGAACTATAAAACGTGACTACGGGGCTGATAGAAATGAATAAAGGGTAAAAGGATGAGCTGAACACATGACCTGAGAGTTCTCGGTCCAAGGCTAAGGGTTCTCGGCTAAAGATGGGTTTTCGGCCATGATGTTCTCGGCCAGGCCAGAGTTCTCGGCCAAGGTAAGTTCTCGGTACCCAACGAGTTCTCGGTCAAAGCGTTCTCAGCCGAAAACACGAGTTCTCGGCCAGAACAGGTTCTCGGTTGACTAGTGTTGGGTGTTGGGCCTGATCAGTTGGGCCCAGATGTTATAATTAGAGAACCCAGTCTAGCTAGTTGGCCCTTGTGCTATTTAAAATAAATAACGAGCCCAACTTAGGAAGCCCACATTAATTAGTTAGACGGTTAATTAACAAAGGTATATATTTAACAGTTAGCCGTGCTCAATTAAAGAAGGGGATTACTATTAACGACGAACGCAACAGGATCCAGGTGAGTTTCTAGCCCCATTTCCTTGTTATGTTTTCGGGCCTGTGTGCATACTCGATGTGATAGTTAATACACTTACCTTAGATGGTAAGTGTATGCCATGTATGATTTATTTGTTAGATATTATTTTACGATTGTGAATGAAAGCTTGTCGATACGTGAACGATCTTCGGATATTGCACGTATTGACAAGGGAGGTATGTATATGAAAGATGAATCTGTATGATATAAATATATGAACGATATATGAGTATGTAATAATGATTAAAGAAAGTATATGTATGAGTATGTAAAGATAGTATGAACGAAGAAGAAGAAAGAGGGATCAGACCCTAATAATCTGAGATAGAGAAGACGGGATCAGACCCGATATAATATCTGAGATAGAGAAGTAAAAAGGGATCAGACCCTAATAATATCTGAGATAGACAAGAAAGGGATCAGACCCTAATTAATATCTGAGATAGACAAAGGAAAGAGGGATCAGACCCTAATAATATCTGAGATAGAAAAGGAAGGGATCAAACCCTAATAATATCTGAGATAGAATGGACAATAAATATAAAGTATGAACGTAATAAAGTATGTACGTATGTATGAAGGTATGATATAAAAGTAAATTAGTAAAGTAATTATTATGTATCTTCGGATGCATGATTGAAGGTAAGCGAATGTATTGTATGATGTATGATTAACTAGAACTCACTCAGCGTAGCTGACTTTTAGTATACACGTAGGTGAGTAGGATGCGACAGCTGGCGTGAGCGTGACACATGGCAGAAGAATAAAGTCTGGCATCTGAAGATCTGCTATGTTTTATAAGTTATGTTTTGATTTTGAAAAGACAAAAAGAATGTTTAAAGACATGTTTATGATTTGATGTGTAACATTTTATGAAAGTTTAATATTCCGTGCAAAGTTTTTATTAACTCTGATTTAGAACTGCGTTTATGAGTAAATCCAACACCAAAGTAGGGCTACCGGTAACGGGGCCTTACATTTAACGAGCATTAGGGAATATCAATCAATACACATAAAGAAATAAATTACAATTCATTTTAAAATATTTGATTTTATAATAGCTGAGTTTATCTAAATATGTTAAGTTTAAAAATTTAAACACCTAACCAATTAACTTTATAAATTTGGAAACAAATGTTTTTATTTTATAAATTGTTTAAATGTTATTTTAAAACCCATAAATGTTTTAAATAAATGGATACTTAATAAGTTTGACTAACTCATTAAGTTTTAAACGGTTTCACCATATAATAAATATTTTCACAAAATAGAATGAAGACTTTCATTAATATTCATTCAAAATTATTTATATAAATTATTAAAATAAAAATCTTTTAAAATAACTTCTATATGCAATCTAATTAACAAAATTATTTAGTTTGTAACTAATTCAAATAATGGTTCCATTATTATTAATTTTGCAGTAATTTAGTATATAACTTGTGGTATTATTTGAATGTGTAACTAATTTGAGGTGTTATATTCATAGGTTTAAGAATTTTAGTGGCTTATACTTGATTTGGATAACACAAAAACCATCAAGGTATGTTTTCTTCAATTATGTTTATATAAAGTTTTTGTGTTTATTAATTAATTTCCTTATCACTAATTGTTTTTTTCCAATGTATATGTGTTGAATTTACGTAATGTTTATTTTTGTTGTACTTCAGTTATTGTATAGAAGACCTGACATTTGGATGTTGATTTAATTAGATAATTAAGTCTTAACTAATATGTGTTTTTTGTTCCCATCTTATAAGTTATAATGATGTTTTAACTTTTTACTTATCTTTGTCAGTCTTTGTATGTTTTTGTATTTGAATTAAAATAACAATTTAATTTCTCATAATTTATTAAATATGACATTTGCATTTTACTAAATTTATAATATATATATATATATGTGTGTGTGTGACCTTTTAAATACGTTTCACCCATGTGTAACATGGGCACTATTCTAGTTGCATACATTATTGGGCATCAAGCAATGTTGATTTCTCACGTTGATTTAATTTTGAAATTACAGTGAGGATAACTATTGACAGTAATGTTGTTTGATAATAACTAATGACGGTAAGGTGGTCAAACGAAGGCAATCAACAAGCACGATGGTGACCGTCGGCAGATCCCGCAAATCCTAATTAGTGTGCCTCATCTCCTGGAGTACCAAAAATGTATCATTTATGATTTTCTCCAATTAGGTTTTGTTAAGTTTCATGAAGTAGTTATCAATAGTTAATGGGTTTGTTTTTATTAATAGGTTGGCCTCTGGTTGAAATGAGGAGCATTAGCTTTGTGTTAATAGTGACTAGCGAGATTGACCAATTAAATATTTTATTGTATATTATTAAATAACTAAAAGTGTATATGTTTAAATTTGGTTGGATTAAAGGGATTCTAATTGTGTAGTTTTGTTATTAATAAGAATAGTGTGTCACAAACTACAAAACCAACCGTCCACCACCACTTAACACAAAAACACGCCTGCCAAACTATACATGTTATAGTTTAAACACAATTTATTTAAAACAAAATAAAATTTCACGATACTAAGCGTTATTTGGAGAAAACTAGGATTATATACCATTATTGGTGTCCATATTCGACTAAGACTCACTCCAACCCGACTATAACCTACCAATCTCAATTGAAATAGCTTAAATATTAAAAAATATAATGTATGTAACAAACTAATATATACGTATTAAATCAAAACAAAACGCCGTTAAAAAATAAACCAAATCATTACAAAAAGAATATACAAAACGATTAAAAACAAAAATTTTAATGAACCCCCGTAACACAAAGGCTAAAAACTAGAAAATTTTAAACCCAAATCTAAATTTGACATAATATGTTCATATTTAAGAGGTAGCATCTAAATCATTCAATATTACTCTAAAACTTACCTGATTAAGAGACTACATTAACCATTAAGAGGTATACCCCTTTTAAGTGAACCATACACATTCTCAAGTCCCTGATCGATAATTAAACACGAACTAAACGAATAACTCTCATTTATGTTAATCACATAATATAACTGCAAAAACTTATTACTATCCTAAAACCTTAATCGGTTTAACTCTTGATAAACTCTAATCCGGCTGCATCTAGATGAACCCTTACTCGATTCATCTCGTTTGTGTCTCTAGATGAACCCTATCGGTTACACATCACACATATTGTATAATGTCTAACCATGATTTATATAGACTAACATAACTTTCTAGTCAAGACATTACCTATTATAATTACAATACAATTCAGAAACATGTTGTAATTAGAAAATATGGGGAAGGTTAACGTACAAATAAAATTAGCTTGCTAAACGTGAGAATCAAGTAGAGTAATTATGTATACAAGTAGAGTAATTATCATAGAGTAATTATGTAATTACTCTATGATAATTACTCTACCTGTATACATAATTACTCTACTTGATTCTCACGTTTAGCACGTTAATTTAATTTGTATTTGATCCAAACCCTAGAAAATATAACCAACTATGACCTACTTGTTAACATTGGTCCCCTAAGCTCACCGAAAATACTTGGAGTCTGATTTTACGTCCAACAATCACCCCTTAATTTCCGACTCGAGATAGGCAGAATTTTGTCTTCGAATTTGTCTTCTTTGACCTATGTGATTTGACATGTGATCTTGACCTTCTCGACTTTCACAACCATCTTGGTTCTCATCTTCTCGGTCTTGACCTCTAAGAACTCATCTTGATCCATCACTGTGTTCTTTCGGCTCTTCCGAACTCTACCTCCTTTATGACCTTGTCCCCGACCATTCTCTCGGTCGTATGAACTCACATAACCACTCCTTTGGTTGCGATTCTTGTCATCTAATCGAGCGAACATCAGTCTTCTTGATCTTCTTAAATTCCCAAATCAATCCAAATATCAAATCATTAATTGAAACATAACTCGTTCAACCCGTATTTAAGAACACACTTTAAATTGAACCCACTTTGCCTAACCCAATAAAAATCAAGCAAATGTCAAACTACACTTGTTCAACCAAAATAAAAACTTAGCAATAACAGTTAAACCTTCTTATTTAACCGATAAATATAAAGCTAAATTAGTGATAACTTTCTTTTATAATTGTTTAGTCACAAACCATGTAATAAGAAATAAGCTCTTTTGTTATTCCTTCGAATTCCTTGTAACAAAGAAAATCAAACTTCTTTATATATTTTTCCTTCTCTTTCCTATTTTTTGTTTTACGTAACTTACTGTCACCTATTGACTTTTGTAACACCCTTTTTATAATCACAAAACCAAAACCAATATCTCATGACCTTCTACATAACCACAAAACCAAACAAAAAACCCACAGAGATCGGGATACGGAACGTCACCCCTCACAAACTCAATCTCTCACTGAAATCGACTTCCGCACCTAAGCCTTGAAGGAACCTACTTGTTCTCATCATTCATCGCACCATATCCTGATTCGTAAACCCAACTTGGTTCCGATATTCACCGATTGATAGCTCCTCCTCAAGCCATCAGTTGCCGATCATTAACTACTATATCGATTAAGATTGAAGAAAATAAGATTTCAAGTGTAAACCTCAATTGTACTGATTGTTAATGTTATGATATGTATTGGTGTGATTACTTGATTACAAACAACTTCTATTTATAACCATACAATTACTTGTTAGACAAGAATATGAGAAAAACTAACTCAAAAACCCCTAGGTTTGTAAGTACGACAACTAGGTCCCCACTTACGCAAGATTACACTAATACATTCTACCTCTGACCAGTTCAGATGTAGCTTCTTAATGTAAACATTAAAGTAGCATTTGGTATGTAAGACCAAGAGATGGAATGGAATGGATTATTGGGAAGGAATGAAAAAAAATGATTTTTGGTTGGTTAATGAAATGATATCATTCATTACCTTATCCATTTCATTCTCTCTAAAATACCAAAAATTCATTTCTTTCACCACGCTTGTTTTTTTTTCATCCTCTCTTTAACCCTATATCAGCTCCACCACCGTTGCCCTGCCACCACTATCACCGCCGCCAACCAGCACCCTTCACCACCGCTACTACCGCCAACCATCAACCCTGCCACCAACACCGCCACCACTACCCGCCATTAGTTGTACTTTATTCTTTTGTTTCTTCCTGCATACCAAACATGGAATAATAAAAATTATTTAATTTCTATATGGTAGCCAAACAAAACACTACAATAGAATGATAATGATATATTTCATTCATTTGTCTATTCCATTACCTCACTCGTTCTATTTCTTTGTTTATTTCTTTACCTTATACCAAACATACCCTAAAAGGCTACAAAATATAGTCATAAACGTACATAGAGGTTTAACATGGTGTTATTAATGGCAATAATAGCGAAAAAAAACCTAGAAATTAATCAAGAAATTAATATGACGCTAATTAATACCTAACATAGATTATAGGGATATATATGTGTCTAAAAACGAGTATGGATTAATTAAATCCTTGATCTAGAACATCTTTTATATATAAATTCTTGTTAAGAATATCAACTGAACTAAAAATAAATAAATTTACAAACAATTTTTGTCACCTTATTTTTTTTTTTTGTATAAACTGAGAATAGAATCCACAGTTATTTAATTGAAAATCATACACCTTTACCATTACACTAAGCTAGCGGTTCTGAACTCAAATATTATACGTGTAATACATTTATTAATGCATGTTAAATAACTTCAAATATGATGTGTAATACGTTTATTAGTACATCACCGAGACAAGCATTACCATCACCATTGACGCCTCCCCCACCGCCACCATCACTACCACGTGTCATTGTCTCCGTCGCAATCAACACCACTAACACCACCAAAACCATCTTTTACACCATCTCATTTTCTTTGATGTCAATATCTTTGTCGGCACACCGTGACACCAACACCATCCGCATAAGCCATATCCTGACATCATCTCCCTGCCACATTGGCCAACGACAACACCATGACGCTAGGATGAGCGTTGTTGTAACTCCACCACCATTACAATCGACACAAGCACCACCTTGACGCTGCCTTTGCGCATCGCCTCCACTCTCCTTTAAAAATAAAGTCACGAGCCATTTTGATAAAAAACAAATTCTAAAGAAACCGATTTAAACCGAATTCAGCTTTATTCAGTGTTGGTTTTAAACTGATCAAATTGATATTCTACCTCATTTTAACTCGTTACCTACTAAGTCATCCCCATAAATCAAGCTTAAAGTTTAAGAATTATAAAACATAGCTTTAAGAGCATTCTCAACCCGTTCTCCATTATGATATCTATAATTATACTAAAAAACACTACATTTTTCTCTTATGTTCAATTCATGGGCGGATCTATGTACATGGGTATGGGTTCACGGGAACCCACTAACTTTCGGATTTTATTTATAATACCTATATAAAATATGAGAGTCAACCCATATATAAATTTTGAGTGAACACATACACAAGGTAGGATAATGGTCTAGTGGAAAACTCCATGCAATCCGGTTGTTAGAGCCCTTGTTCGAATCCCTATCTCAGTAATCTTTTTTACTTATGTTGTTAATTAATAGGACTTTTACCCAGTCCGCTATCCTCACATCTATGTGTTACGGAATAAGTCTCCAACTGTATGATTTCAAAGTTTATACATATGGAACCCTTGAAAAGTATGAAATGAGAACTGAATTTGTATGAATCAGTAGTTTTAAACAAATAAGACGCATGAAACACAAATGAATCAGTAAGCGTATGAAGCAAACTCATAATTGATACGAATGAGATATTCTGATGCGCAAAAATCGTTTGGACATATGAACAAGAACAAATCCGACACCAAACAAAAAAAATCCAACATTTAACGTATGAATCAAAACGGAGTAAATCGAATCATGCAAACACAAACTCAAATTTAAGCCAACACGGAACGAACAAAAATTGTACCGATTTTACACGCAATAACCGGTTCCGAAACGTATAAGCAAACTGTTGTCAGCAACAGAATCAACGAGCGATTACAATCGTGCAACAAATACAATTTTTTTTTGAATTGAAATGATCTCATCATGTGAATCTGTTACGGTTGATATCTTCACGTTGTTTTTGCTTGAAACTATCACCAAGAGCATTAATTTCTAATGACGATGCTTTTTTAATGTGGCGTGTTTTTATTATGTGATAAACTTTAACTGACCTGAACCGTCTAAAGGCCCTGAATCATCGAACCGTTGAAACAAACCAAACAGTGAACCCACTGGAAAATTTTCCGGGATCCGCCACTGGTTCAATTAATTAATATACTTTTTATACCTTTATCATTACAGTATTCTCTCTCTTCTACTCACAACCAATCCAACAAATGTTAAAAAAATAAATTGAGGCAAACAATGTTTTCCCAAATTTATAAAAAATCACTACATTTCTCTCTTCACCCTATAATTTACACTCACAACCACTTATAACCTCATCCTATAATTCACAAACTTTTCTTATATAATTATTATAAGGGATGAAATGAGAATGCTCTAAAACATTACTCGCCCTATAATCCATCACAAAATTTGTAAAACATAAAGTAAAGATTTAGCTCAAATCTTGTATTATTAAAACATTTTACAACAAAAGTTTGTCGTAGTGGAATATACAATGTTCCATTGAAACCATAATGTCCAAGATGTGGGCCCCATAACATGACGCCATAAATATTTTACTCAAAATCAAACATATTCCCCACATTTTCCTATCTATAAATACCTCCTCACCGAATAACTCCTTAATCCACTCATCCCATGATTAAAACAAAACAAAAAACAAACCTTATAATTAATATAACCATTTAACATGACTCTACTACACTCAGCTTCTACCATTGCCCCGTCATCGCCGGCGTTCATTCACCGGTCACCGTGGCACTCGCCGGTGTCGTACCTGTTCGGCGGCCTAGCAGCCATGCTCAGCCTCATTGCTTTCGCTCTGTTACTCCTCGCATGCTCCTACTCCAAGCACGCCGCCGGTGACCGTGAGAACGACGGAGACGGAGAAACAGACCTTGAAGCCGGCGAGAATAAGGAGAAACCACCGCCGGTTTATGAAGAGAAGTATCTAGTAATCATGGCCGGAGAAGCAAAACCCACGTTTATTGCGACGCCTGTGTCCAGCAGAGCGTCGTCGTTTGGTAGTTGCAGCTGCCGGAGTAACTCGTCGGCGTCGGAGGTGGAAATGACGGAGAATGAGAAAGAGGAGAGTAGTAACATGGAGTCTAGTGTCAACAACAAATTGATTTATGATCTCATGTGTTGTTAAGTTTACCATCATATGATATGATAATATCAATTTTGTTAAACGAGAATAATGTACATAAAAGAGTTTGAGAATTTAAAAGGAGGTGTTTCTTAGTTTTGTTGACTTTTAGAAAGGTCAAACCATATATGTATAGGATTAGGATTCTAAATATGTAAAACATCGTTGCAAGCGTTTGAGCATTGAGTGAGAGAAATGGTGCAAGTTCATCTTCGTGAATTTCCCTTTGTAATTGGTCTTGTTTCCTTTATTTTCCTTTGTTTGTACCTTTGGGCTTCTCGCTTCTTGCAAGTCGTCCATTTTTTTTTTATTATAAAGTTGGCTTTTCAAAAAAAAAAATATATATGTAAAGGAACATGCAATTGGGATTACTGTTATTGGGTTCGATTTATACCTTCTTTTTACTAGTTGTAGTATTTTATAATTTTAGATTACCCGACAAATATATGATTCATTTGAAAATGAAGATATCGAGTGCTTTAATTAAAGATGATGTCTGAAATCGTATCATTTCGGTTTATCTTTAAACCGAATTTCAGATAAATACATGTAATAATTTACTTTAAATCAACCGGTAAAGATTTATGACAAATTCAGTGCTACGGTTGTATGTTGAAAACCAATATTCAAGGATTTTGTGATGGATAAACGGCTGTTGATCGAATTGTTAATTTGTTGCATATATTTGGTCTTGCACAACAAATACCGAAAATACTCTTAAAATGTCACGTATGAAATCTCATTGAATTATCACCCCGGTAGTTACCCGTGAGTTTAAAAGGTGTAGGTTTTTTTTATTTTCTATATGATCTTTAAATTGAAGAGCATAAAATTATATTTTTACACATCTAGAGTTTATCTTCAATAGATCAATATCGGATATTTACTAACTCAATTGTCATATTGTCGTACAACTGGTGTGCTCTTAGTTACCAGCAAACTACGAAGTTTAAAAAGTTCATTTTAAATTTATTGAATCCCTTTTTTTATTTTTTCATTTTTGTAGGTCATGTTTTCTGTTTCCGAGTTTTTCATCAGTAGAAATCTGAATTGAGTAGGAATCTAAAAAATATTTTATTTCAAAGTTTTAGCACATAGATGATAAAAGGCCCCAATTCATCCGATTTGGATTTTGTTTTTATTGCTTTCCGAATGATCATTAAAAAATTAAACAGGGAAACGCACTAAAAGATTTTTTTATTCTTTTTATATATAGGAATCAGACTATGCTTCCATTAACCATGGATATGATTTGTGGCAAAGAATAAGATTCCAATCCAATACAAGTATATAATATTAAAAATACTATTAGAAGTATTCTTACAATTTAATTATAATAAAAATAAAAATAAAAACTTAAAATCCTCGTCTATAAATCCCATGACACGAAACCACTTTCTCATCGACCATAATCATCATCTCCCATTATTCACCTTTAAACTAAAGCACAATAAGCAAGCAAGCCAGCCATCATGAAAGCAACGAGCTCGGTGGCTCCGGCACCCCAGGCCCTCCGGCTATCACCGTGGCACACCCCCGTGCCGTACTTCTTCGGAGGCCTTGCTATTCTATTAGGTCTCATCGCCTTTGCTCTTCTTATGCTGGCGTGCTCTTATGGGAATCTTGATGGTGATGTCGATGATACCACCTCCGGAGGAGACGTAGACCTTGAAGCCGGAGACTCCAAACCCGAAAGTAACGATAGCATCCAAGACAAGTATGTTGTGATAATGGCGGGAAAAGAGACACCAACTTATTTGGCGACTCCGGCTTCGAGTAGAGCGACATCGTTTGGAAGTTGTACTTGTAGTTGCGAGAGCAACTTGACCGACAAAACCGCGTCGTTGTAGAAGCTCTTTTTCTCGACAACAAATTTTTCCACCTAAAATCCCTTAAACTTTGCAGCTGAATCCAACACGTCACGCTACCACTAGACACGTAGCGGTGGTTGTCTCGTTAATTAGTTCACCAAGTGGTGGTGATTGTTTTGTTGCATTATAGATTTGATTGAGGGTTTCCGTAGGTGATCGTAGGGACTTGTGTTTTTTATTAATGTTTTTGCTTTTTATTTGTTATCACTTACTTCCGTACATTGTACATAATTAATATATTATTTCATTTGTATTTGAAAATGCCAAGATAATATATTGTATCAACATAAAGGAAAAGTAGAATTAAACAAAATTAAAACCGCAAATCATCAGTGGCACGTTTTGTTTTTTCATTTTATCACTATCTTTGTCATGGTCCATGAATTTTCTTGAATGGAGAAAGTGACACTGGAAAAATAGTTTGAAGATACAAGTCACAAATAACTAAAACTGTGGGAATGATCACTATCTTGATTGCTTATTTATGCAATACAGATAAACAGAGATTAGTTGAGTTGAAGAAATCTAGGTAAGTTTTAGTGTGGGAATTGAGGTGTGTGGTGTCATTAATTAGTTGTTAATTTGATTTTAAAACTAAAAAACAATTAGGATTTAACTTCCTATATGGTATTTATTGGGTCTACGGGTGCAATATGTTTCTTGTCATTCACCAAATGATTAACTTCCTATATGGTATTTATTGGGTCTTCTATAATCAAAAGAAGAAATGCATAGATCTTTTTATTTCTCTCAATTTTCTTACGTAAAAAATTGAAATTTACATTAAATTGTTTGATTATAGATTTTTGGTAATCCTAGAAAATCATTAGGTTGAAGTTTTCTGAACCTGTAAAGGAATGATGAGCCTAAGACAAAACAACTGATCATTAAAATTAGTTGTTCTTCACTTTAAAAATAAAGAGTTAAAGTCTGCTCACAAACTATTGACAAAGAAGAACGGATCAAGCAAACAACCGAAGACTCTAAAGATTATGAAGAAACTACTAAAGATCTAAGGACATTAGTAGTAATCATTCGATAATGATAAATGAAACGCTTCTTCATATGAACACTTAGTTTGTATAGTTAATTGTAATTTCCGCTAAATTACTTTGTTTGATTAATTCGCACAAGAATGAATTCAAAAAGGTTGGAATAATTTAATTGTTATCCAAGCTGTTAGTGTTTCCTCATCGGATCCCACAAAGTTCTAACTTCCATGATTGATTTCGTCATGGTTAAAAGTTTTCTCCTAGTTTTCATGTGTAAAGTTAAAATATAAAGGATAACAAAAATGAGAAGGGTGAGAATAAATCCAGTCCATTGATTTTAGATTTAAATGATTGAGATTAACTTAATAAATAAAAATGAGTTAAGTGCCATTTTAGTACCTGTGTTTTAGCCAACTACGCAACTTTAGTACTTTTTTTATATTTTGTGCAAATGACTACCTCAGTTTAAAAAAACTAGCCATTTTAGTACTTTTTCTAACCTCGTCTATTTTGTCCGTTAAGTAAGGGGTATTTACGTAATTTCATTATTATTTATTTTATTCTTTTATTTCTTTTTCCCTATCATCTACTTCCCCCATCATCTTCTTCACCCAACCATCCTTTACTAACCCTAAAACCCCAAACCCACTTCAATCTCACACACCATTTACTCGATTCAATCCAATCCCGTTATGCAAACCCACCTTTTGCAATTTATATAATACGAAATAAGATTGACCAGAATCATTGTGGACGCCACCGGCAGCACCACCGGAGATGGAAGAAGTTGGAAGAACGGGACAACAGCTGCCACTGGTGGTCGCCACCGCAACAAAGCTGACCGACGTCTGCGGGTCTCCCGCCAATTGTTGGACGACAGCAGCTGGAAGAAGTTGTTGTGCCGCCACTAGTGGTGGGTGGCAAAGCAAATACGGGACAACAGCTGCCACCGGTGGTGCCGCCGGTGGCGTCCACCGTGACTCCGGTCAATCTTATTTCGTATTATATAGATTGCAAAAGGTGGGTTTGCATAACGGGATTGGATTGAATTGAGTAAATGGTGTGTGAGATTGAAGTGGGTTTGGGGTTTTAGGGTTAGTAAAGGATGGTTGGGTGAAGAAGATGACGAGGGAAGAAGATGATAGGGAAAAAGAAATAAAAGAATAAAATAAATAATAATGAAATTACGTATATACCCCTTACTTAACGGACAAAATAGACGGGGTTAGAAAAAAGTACTAAAATGGCTAGTTTTTTTAAACTGAGGTAGTCATTTGCACAAAATACAAAAAAAGTACTAAAGTTGCGTAGTTGGCTAAAACACAGGTACTAAAATGGCACTTAACTCAATAAAAATTAATGAAAAGAGCATGAAGGTAATAACGCACATTTGTTGACTTTCTCTCTCCACATGCAATGCACATGTCAATTCCTCCATCATTTTAAAATGTCTATAACTTTTTTATACGACATTATTTTTTTAAATAAAATTCATCATAATAATAAGCGTTTTTTTATCTTTAATATGAGTATCATATTATTATATAAAAATAAAAAAAAATTAACGGGTTTTTTTAATTATGTTTTTTTGTTGTTCATTGTGTAATATGTTGTTTCCATTGTGTTTTACGTTTCAAATCATTATGTTATATATATATATATATTCTCCATTGTGTCTTACGTTAGGTCATTGTGTTATACGTATTCACCATTGTGTCTTACGTTTTAGGTCATTGTGTTATACGTATTCATCATTGTGTTTTACGTTTCAAGTTATTGTGTAACATGTATTAATCATTGTGTTTTATGTATTAGATAATTTGTTGTTATTTTATCATTATTTTTACATATTATTATTACACAACGGTGTTATTAGTATTTAAAAAACATAATGATGAGTTGAAAGACACAATGACGAAAAAACACAATAACGAAAAAAGACACAATGATAAGCGAAAAGACGCAATGGTGTGCGAAAAGACACAATGACGAATAAAGACACAATGGTGTGTGAAAAGACACAACGGCGAAAAAAGACACAATGGTGTGCGAAAATGTACAATGACGAAAAAAACACAATGATAAGAGAAAAGACACAATGGTGTGCGAAAAGACACAATGACGAAAAAAGACACCATGATAAGAGAAAAGACACAATGGTGTGCGAAAAGACACAATGACGTAATTTTTGTTTTACATTTTATATAACAAAAATCATACTCATATTAATGATAAAAACGCTTGTTATTAAGATGATTTTTTTTTAAAAAAATATCATACGAAAAAGTTATAGACGTTCTAAAATTATGGGGGTATTAACATGTGCCTTGCATGTGAAGAGAGAAAATATGTATATTTACCTCTATACATTTTTTCTTTTGGTCTCCACTTGACACATGTCAATTATTTATGGCTTCTCACACTTCTCATTTTTCTTACCATTTGTAGAATAACTTGTCCCGATTTTCATTTGATTATTACCAATTCCACACGCTATATTTCCCACAAATAAAGTAGCATTTACTTGAGAGTTGGAGTCATGATTATTTGATTTACTAAAGATAAGGAAAATCAAAATACATTAATATATAGAATAGAAGGATCAAATTGTAATAAAAAGACGGGTAGGTGGGTAACAAGCTGGCCTCCATCCCATTTTGAATGGCAAACCCGATTCTACTGAAATCAAAGTTATAATTCTTTGACGTCTATAAGTTACTGTGCACAACCCGTGAAACTATTTAAAGAAACGTAATATAGCTTTAGGGAGCAAGGGACCAAAATATATCAAAAAGCAAAAGGAAAACTAAGATTGACTTTCAAATTCAGGAGAATAGAAAATTTTGAAGGAAATGACTCCAAGAGATAACTAGAAGAGGATGAACTTCCTTCACATCACTTTGAAATTAGTGGACGTTCATAGTAACCCCCTTCCACAAGCACAAAATCCACAACCAAAATGCAAGATGCCCGTGTCTAGTTAAGCACTTGAGGTTAGATGACACAAACACAATCGAGAAGATGATGACATTTTTATGACCATATTACATATATTGTATGGTATGTCCGATACTTTATTTAATGCCTATCAAAACTATAACCTACATAAGAGTAATGAGACTTTAGAAGTGCAAAACAAGGGAGATGGTGTTTAAAGTAGATAGTTATCGGTAAGTCATTATAACAATTACATATTAATTAGTTCAAGGCCTATAATGGAGTAAGTTGTTCGTGCAATGGGGCATCTTACACAACATAATTTAAAGATAGATTAATCCATCCAGTTTCATGTGCAATTGACAAATTCTCCATTAAAATACGAAAGAAGAGTCTTAGTTATACTGTGATACTTGCAAGGATAATTCTTGGTTCAAGACATTAATTTCACCATTAGAAATTAGAATATTGATCCATGATTCATAGGGGAACTCATTGGTCTTATCTTGGACGACGAAATGCAGTGCTAGAACCTAGAAGTTTGTTCTAAAAGAATCTATTACATTTGTAAATGTGGTGTATACAAACTTATAATGATAGCATGCTTATATATACGTTAAATCTTAATAAGGTTAATTACTAATAGCTTTATTTCTATGTATTCGTCTTGTTCTAAAAAATTGATTCTTTTTAAATTATATTATAGACCATTTGCATGATATTTCCACATATGGTTTTACTTCTCGCTTTTGATTGAAGTTTGAGAATTTGAAACTTGCCCTTAAGAAAAACTAATAGACGATCCATGTTTCCGAGTTTAATAAACGAAAGAAAAAGAAAGAAAAGAAAGAGAATTAAGGAGAAAATAGAAAGTGATGAAAACAGAAAGATAATTAACTTCGTATTCCAAAGTTTAAAAAAAATAAGAGTGTTTAAAAAACTTTAAAGAAAGTTAGGAAAAAAAAAAAGTGAATTGCTATTTCCATTCATCTGATTTGGTCACTGTTTTCATTTCCGTCCAAAAATACCTTTTTGACCATTTATATCCTCATGGTTTCATTTTCTTGTAGTTTTTTTTATTTCTCTCTACTAAGCATTAAAAACTCGGGAACACAATTGTTTTATATTTTTCTGTTATTTCTTATTCTCTCATTAAAAGGGATTTAGGAACATTGTGAATTCATAAAAGAGGGTTGCGCAATGCTTGGACTAGTGCATAGTGATTCTTTCGATTTTCAAGCAACAAAACCGATATTCTTACTTTATTGATAACTAGTTTTTACCCCCTCCCGGGTATTACGGGGGTTGTTTTATATTGTTTGTTATAATATTTATTTATTTTCTTAATTAATATTTTTTTATTGTATGAAATTTAATAATATACTTATGGTTTGATGATAAATTGTTTCACAAATAAATGAGATGTTATAACCCGGTTTAATAGCTATATGGTTTTGATGAGACCCAAGACTCATTTATTTTTTTTTTATTATGAAAATGGTTTTTTAATTATAAATAATATTTGTGAAAGTTAATAATATACTTATGGTTTGATGAGACCCAAGACTTTTTTTTTACTATCAAATTGGTTTTTTAATTTAGATAATATATATCTTTTTTAAAGTAAATAAGAGATTATTTTTTATTATATCCTATTTTATAGGATTTTTACATAAATAATTTTGTGAGAATAATTTTTAATTTAATGAGATGTTATAACCCGTTTAAGGAATATCTGGGTTTGGTAAGACCCATACCCATAAATTCGGGTCAAATGCATGAGAAACCTCCATTTAAAAATCAAGCAAATCTGGTGACTCCAAAAAAGGGGGAGCGACCATATCGCGACACGTAAGATTTTTATGTCTTCAAATATATATATTATAGATTATAGATTTATAGGTTATATTATATATATTTACTATTTCGAAACAGATGTAGATTTAAACAAATATTCCAATTACACTAAATAACTTCACTAAAAGTTTACTTTTGGATGGAGGTGAAAAAAAACTAGTTGAACACACGTAAATGATTTAATCCGTAGTAATCATTGATGCTACATTGCGTTATACACCTTCCTATACCTCAATATTGAATGGTTTGTTTTAAGAGTTTAGATACTTTGATGAAATTTATGTCAATTAGTTTGAATTTGTATGTGACTTTCTAACCTTTTCTTTGAGTGTGATATTGTTGAAGAATCTATAATCATGATAAGAATAAACAAACAAAATGAGAAAAATGACGGAATTGAAAATAAAAATTTTATCTATCGTTGAATTGTTTATTTGTTCCTCTAAAAAGAGTCTCGTGTAAGCCATAGGACTATTACGCAAGCAATTAACTTATATTAACAGAACAGTTATATTGTGCATTTACTTCTATGCAAAAAAGTTATCCTTTGATAAAGTCTAGAGTTAATCCTTCAATGGATAAAATTTTATAAATAAAAGAGACTAATTACAAATTTTATTATACTTTTATACACTCCTAAACTGCATATCTAATACCCTAATAAAAGAATACTACTATGTGTTACTTGTCACTCTCTCAACCATCCTCACATTTTAAAACCCATTTTGTTATTTGGATCCCTTGTGGGTCATTACCCAACCCAAAATAGTTTTATTCTTATTTATATATAAAGCAAGTGTGTTAATGTTTATTTATTTCTTTTTTTTTCTTTTTATATTTTAACGTCATGTTTATCCTTAAGTAATAAAATGAAGCAATTTAGCTATAGTAAAAGAACATGCCAAATGGGATTGAAGTGGTCGGCACATTGCTTTATTATTATTTTTTAGTATTTTCAGGTATATAAAATAAAAGTCAATTAAAATACTTTCT
This sequence comes from Bidens hawaiensis, assembly GCF_021521415.1. Classification (NCBI taxonomy): domain Eukaryota; kingdom Viridiplantae; phylum Streptophyta; class Magnoliopsida; order Asterales; family Asteraceae; genus Bidens; species Bidens hawaiensis. Next base: position 538,771 of record NW_027492549.1, read on the forward strand.
TCTTTAAAAATTTTCATTATATACATTGACTACAATATCATAAATTTGTTTATCGACATAATAACCATTTAAATGTATTCTTTTGGTTTGTTTTGGAATGCTAGAATCATGTTCTTCTTTTCTTAGCTGTCATATATATATATATATATATATATATATATATATATATATAACTAGCTTTTATTCCTTGTAATCCGGGATTGTTTTATATTATTCATTTCTAATATTAATATATTTGTTTGGATTTTAATTTTATTTATTGTAAGCAAGTTATTAATATACTTAGGATTTGATGATGAAAGAGTTTCACAAATAAATGAGATGTTATAACTCGGTTTAAAAAAGCTATATGGGTTTGGTGAGACCTATGACCCGTTTTTTTTACTAAAAAATTGTTTATTAATTATAAATAGTATCTTTAAAAAAATCCAATACTAATTTTTAGTATATCCCAATTTTATAGGATTTCATATCAAATATTTTATAAGATTAATTTTTAATATAATAAGATGTTATAACCCGTTTAAAAGGCTATCTGGGTTTAGTGAGACCCATACCCGTGAATTCAGTTTAAATGCATGATAAACCTTCATTACAAATAAAACAATATGTTGGTTTGAGAGAATTTAAGAAGATTTCATTTATATATATTTAAGATTAAGATTTAATACATACTCTTGTTTTATTATATATGGTTGGCTTGTACTTGAAAGAACCCGTATTTTCACATGGACATCGCTTTGTCAAAATTTACAGGCAGGCATTGACTAATTTTGATTATTGATAAACTATGTATATTGACCAACACAACCGCAAACGTATTGTACAAGTAATTTTTTCTTATTAGTAAATATTTGCGTAATGTTTCTTTAGTAATTCCTATAATTTTAATATAAATTGTAATTTTATTAACAATATATGATAATTGTGTTGTCGATTGTATTTTGATTAATGTTCAAATTTTAAAATTTTCATTAATTCCCCGTGTAATACACGGGGCTCAAACTAGTGAAGTATGTATAACAAATTAATTTTCCTAAATAGTGTTTTGATAGGTATAATAAAAGAAAGAATAATATATAATGAATGGGAAAATTTCCAAAATAGTCCAATGAATGAGAGAGATTTTCAAAATAGTCCAAAAAGTTTTGTAAATTAAAATTTTAGTCCATCAAAAATCATCTCCGTCGATACATTTGGAATCGTGCCGACAGATTTCGACAATTAGTGAGGTACTGACACGTGTAAAGGTGATAACACTTTTTAGTTGAAATCTGTCTGGGCCGTTATTTTAAATCCAAATTCATCTCGTCAAAAATCATGGTTTTCCACTTAAATGTGTTTGGCTCGTGAGTTTTCAAAAAAAAAGATGATATTTGCGTTTTATTGAAATTCATCTTCCCGGATATATTTAAGATGAATTTAATCTCCTCAGATGATTTTCAAAAAAATTTGAAAAAACCGATAATTTTCCAGTGAATTTAATCTCCTCAAATGACTTTCAAAAAAGTGTTAAAAAACCGATAATTCTGTCTGGCTAAACATTATACAAAAGTTCAACTATATATAATTTGAACATATAAATACAAAAGATGAAAACTAGTGAGGTTGAAGGTGGTTGCCAGATCTGAACTTGCAAGTGCTTCCATGCTGGTTGACGGTGGTGGCCAGAGGAGGTTGAAGATGGGTTAGTGGAGGTGCGATGTTTGTTTCCATCACAAAACAAACCCGGGAAATCAGGACCCATATCAACCACTTTAAACCGATCACCTCTCTTAAATTTCATTTTTCTAGTTGAGAAAACCAACCAAGATTCTCGTTAACTTATGAGAAATGCAAGTAATGAAGATGATGGATAATTGAAGAGAAAAATTAGAGAAATAATATGTAACATCCCGAAATTTCTAAAATAATAATATATATTATTTGCATCGGGTGAAATAATTGAGTTAGTGGATAATAAGAATAATAAATATAAAGGATAAGTAGGCTAATTAAGGTAAATTAATTATGGACCAAAAAGGAAAGATGAGCTTTGAGCCCATGGGCTTAAGGGAGTATAAATACCCCCTTAACCCTAATCCTTTCCATTCCATCCATCTTATTCATCCTAATCTCTACACACTCCAAAACGCACACACACACCACCTCATATCCGGCCGCGAGTGAGAAAGAGGAGAAACGAGATCGAGCAAACATCGGTTTTGGTAGATCTTTGCTATACGATTCATATACAAGGTTTAGAGTCCACAAACAAGATAACCGAGACCAAAGAACACATAAAGGTAAGCCTTTTTACCTTTGAAAGTTTACGTTTTATAGATGTTAGTCTTGAAACTTAGAACGAGAATAGATCGGGTGAAAATGAAACGTAAAGTAGTAAACTTGATGCTATAACGAACTTAATGGACCTGCAAACAAGGTACGACTCGTTTAAAATGAACACTAGATCTAGTAATAAACGTTTTTAGCTTAAAGGTCCAAACTTTATACTTTTCCGGGCCGAGTTTTACCCGATATCGATCATGGGAATGTTCACGGGGTTGGTCAATGTCATATCAAAGGATTTCATATGAGAATGGAGGTGATTATGGGGGTTAAGTGCGAACAGTAAGCCGCTGCTGGGCAACTTCGCCTGCGGCTAAGTTCGCCTGCAGGCAAATTCGCCAAGATAACTTCGCCTGCAGCTGAGTTGTCCACACATAAGTTCGCCATGCTTAAGTTCGCTTATATACAACTTCGCCTAATGCCAAGTTCGTCTGATGTCAAGTTCGCCTATGGTTAACTTCGCTGGACACAAGTTCGCCAATGGTTAACTTCGCTGGACACAAGTTCGCCTATGGTTAACTTCGCTGGACACAAGTTCGCCAATGGTTAACTTCGCTGGACACAAGTTCGCCTATGGTTAACTTCGTTGCATACAAGTTCTCTTAATGATAAGTTCGCTTAAAATGCTAAGTAAAAGTAATCCAGTACTAGACCACGAATCGGGCTAACGAATTAGAAAATGAATTAAAATCCTAATGGAAAATGTGTTAAGACAGTTAATGGAAATAAAATTTTTCCAGCTTAACCCCAGCCAGGGGCTCTGCCCCTTGGACCCCGCTAGGGGCTGCCGCCCCTAGAACCCCGCTGCCAGGGGCGCTGCCCCCGAACCCCCGTTCGTTGTGGGTTATATTAAGATAGAAATACGATACAAGTAGTAATAGTTAATTGATACGTGTAATTGTTATACAGTTAGTCGTGCACAGCTCAAGAAAGGAATAACTATAAACGGTGAACGTAATCGCATTCAGGTGAGTTTCTAGCCCCATTTTCCTTGTTATGTTTTCGGGGTTGTGTGCATACTCGATGTGAAGTGTGAATACACTTACCTTAAGTGGTAAGTGTATGCTATAGATGTTATACGAAGTAGCTATTATGTAATGCTTGTCGGTGCGTGAACGATCTTCGGATATTGCACGTATCGCCAAGGATAGTGATTGTCAAGTGGTTATTAGTGTGTGTAAATGTTATGATGTAACTTGGTTATTATGTAAATGGTGTAATGATATGAAGTGTGTTGTAGACAAGTAAAGGTAGAGCGTGTTAGAAGTGGCAAGAGTCTAGTAAGTGTGTTAGTGGCATGACGATAGTATGTGGTAGGGTAAGCCTATACGTGACTTCGTTATTAAAGTGGCAAAGTGGCATAACGTTATACGTTATTAAAGTGGCAAAGTGATAGGGGTAAATAAGAGGTTAAGTGGTAAGGTGAGCAGGCTAGATAGTGGACTACGTGTCTTCGGATACGTATATGATGCATGTAGTGGTTGTATGATAAGTTGCTTGATTAACTAGAACTCACTCAGCGTAGCTGACTTTTAGTATGCACGCAGGTGAGTAGACTGAGGAGCTAGCATGAGGATGGCACATGGCATAGATTGAACGGCTGGCATCTGAAGAAAGAAGAAAAGATGTTTTAAATATAATGTTTTGTTTTATGGTTTTTAAAGAAAAGATTTAATGTTTTGTAACAAATGACTGATGTTTTATATTCCGCGAAAAGTTTTAATAAACTCTGATTTGTAGAACTGTGTTTATGAGTAAATCCGACGCTAAAGTAGGGCCACCGGGAACGGGGCTTTACATAATAGTCTGGTTTAATGCTTTTTCGAAAATCATCTTGGAAGTCTAAATTCACTTAAAATTCATCTAAGAAGATGAATTTCAAGAAAACACAGAATTCGAGGTTTTTGAAAACTCACGACGAATATAAATTTGACTTGAAAACTTAACTTTTCACAAACGGAAAGTGTACCGAACGCGTAGCAGCACAGTCTAATGGAAGTCCGGATGTCGAACACGAAGACACGTGAGAACGGCTAAGATAATTAACCCTAATTTAAGTCCTGCCTAAACAATATATATATTTATCTTAATTATTTAAACTAACTTAACTTAACTAACGGTGAAACTTAACGAAACTAATGATAATAAGAAAACGAATCACCTAGGTAAGATGACTTAACGACTATAAGATGATACGGGTGCTAACACGTGGTTGAAACCAGAGTTATAAAGATGAGCTAACATAGGTGAGGTCAAGGCACTGGGTCTCTACGGTTAGTTTTACCAGAAAACCCAAACAACGTCTAGATAGCTTTTAATTCGTAATTGTTAATCTACGTACCCTAATAACTCATCACTTGGTCCATGTCTAAGTTACAGTTCTCACTGAGGCTCGAGCTATTACAAACCTAGGAGAAGAGGGGTAATTCAATACTAAAAACAAAATAACTGAACTTACAAACTAACCTAGTCAACAGCTGGAAAACCACACGTGGTCTCGCAACGACCAACCAAATCAACTAAACCAGCAAGATAAGCCGACACCTAAGGTTTTGGTCCAACTCAAAGGTGCTGAACCTACTGACTTTAATGATTTAAGAAACACAAACCCTAATGGTATGCCTACCACAATCAATCAACACACAAAGTATTAATCGAAACATGCAATTAACGCCTACATGAAACTAATTCATGCAATAATCAACCACATGGGGCACATGCAACCTAAGATACATCTATGGCAGCAGGTATACAAGAAATAATTTCACAAAATATGAACTTTAAAATAGAAAAACAATCAACCACTTGTTAAGCACCCTAAACTAGTTAATTTAAACCGTTAAACAACAAACCTAGGTGATTCAAACAAGTTTAGCTAACCATAACAAATGATCAAAAGATAATAATCATAATTAAGCTCAAAGTATCCATTACAAATTGATTGGAACTTGTTTCAAAGTCTAAAAATCAAAAACAAACTCACAAACGTTAAAACAAGCAAAACCGACAACCGGTTGATGAAACTCCGATCCGAAAGCTCCTCCTTCTTGGTATTTTGTATAGAACTGATGTGGGACGGCTGGAATGAAGTATATCTCGTTCATAGGGTTTAGGGTTCTTAAATATATTATTAAACTTAATCCAAAACAAGCCCACAAGCCTATATAAGGACAAAATAATCGTGGTGATGGATTTGGGCAGCCTTAGAAATCCCCTAGGTCGCCGTGCTACGTGGCCACCAAGGCCTATCATGGTCGCGTGGCGTGGCCATGTCACTTGGCTGGTTTTTTCATTTTTTGACTCGCTTATCTTCAAATGTGCATACCGGCTTCATCCGAATCCCGTTTGAGTTGATTCTTTCTTCATTAAACTCGTTTTTTCGCTCTCTTCAACATGGAACCTATAATATATACAAACATTTAATTTCATGAAAGAAAAAGTTATATTCGTTAATGGTTTACGCACAAAACAACACAAAAACGGGATAAAACGCTATGTGTTTCGCAACACATCAAAGACATGATTGTTATGAGTTTTTCTTAATCAAATAATTATAGAGGTAGGGTAGCGAAAAGCTCCAAACACCCATTGAATAGTATCCGTGGGTCAACCAGTACTTCCTCAGAGGTCATTCACGGGTCATTCTCATCACCCGCATGAAACAGAAAGAAGACGCATCACATAAGTGCAAACTGCTATAAGGGATAAAAGATTGCCTGTGTATGTGGAAGCTTTCCAAACGCGGAATGATGGGAGGCTTACATCTGCAAAGCAACTGTAACTAACTTCCTTCTATAAAGATATTTCAAATATTCCTTTGTGAAAAGCACGTGACGCGATAACCAATCACCGGAGGACATTTGGATAGTTTGTTCCAACCATACACATGGCTAGTTGTCATCTCCTATAAATACCGCCACTTGTCCAGTCAGTTAGAAAGAATATCTTCTAAAAGAGGACAGTTGTACCAATAATATTCCTTTAACCATCGGCTATAAATATTAGACTCATCATCATGAGGTATTCATTCACACTTCACATATTACATCAATCACTTAAGTACTCTCTCTCTCTCTATAAGAACGGTACTTATTCTCATGCCGAATGGTGGTTACGGGAAGATCCCCACTCTTGTCCTTCTCGTAGCGAGCTCACGGGGTTCTGTTTTGCAGAATTCCGTCAACGGAACTGTTAGATCTATGCTTCGTTAACCTAGTTATTGTATCTCAATTCATACCCGGTGGAATCATAGGTCTAACCTATTCGGGTTTAGATCCGTGTTCTTCAGTGGCGCCATCCGGGGAAACAAAAAATGGTCTCTTGTCTTGTCAAGGACGAAAAGAGCTTTCGGATCGCTAGGGAGGTGTTGCGTGCAACCCATCGTCTTATCGAGAAGTGCATTCAGCACTGAGCCCTCACATGCGATTACCAAGAGTTGAAGAATAAGAAAAAGATATAAGTAGCATGAAATATAATGATGCAGAATCTCACTTTCGTCCGCATTATGGAAGAATGGTTTGAGGTTATGTAACACCACGTCCCTAACCCTCTTAATTTTGGCTTAAATATACTACCTTAGAAAGTTCAGGGACTTAAAATGAGTCATACGTGTTCACCAGCATATAGCTGACGTATTTTTCCAACCCATTGCAGGTAATTAAGCATAAATAGCGTAACAAGGATTGGAGTCTTATTGAAGATAGAAGCGCGTACAAGATGGCTCCGTTTTTGATATAAAATCCTTGTAATATGAAAACATATCTTTTGTAAACCAATACTCGTGTATTTAATTCCCGAGTAAATTTTCAATGTAAATTAATATTATATTCAACCTAAAGTCTTCCGCCAAAAATTAACCCATAAACTCTGATATATTTACAAAACAGGTACCAACTCGTGGTCACACGCCTAGGCCCTAAGTCGGGGTGTGACAGGTTGGTATCAGAGCCATCGGTTTCGGCGAATTAGGTATTAAACATTAGTACCTAGGCTTTAACCATTATTATCATCGTTGTTACTATTCTTAGGGATAAAATAGGATTGGTAAACCTCCTATCCCTAATCTAACTAAAGTGCAGATGTCTTATATTAACTACTTTGGTCGTAGACACCGAGTAGATATACGAACAGTACCGACAGTCATTAACGAACCATCCGATATGGAAAGTAGGAATAGTTACTACACTAGCTTTTTCAATCGCGATCAACCAATCAATCCAATGTTACCATATGGGAGCCAACCGATGTATCTCCCCGGCAGTCAACAATGTCCAATCGAAATATCAGACAATACCGAGGACAATGTTCCCCAGTATTACTCCTCCGACATTCCAACAAATCATCATTTCGAGGAACAGGAGGTGCAGAGTAAAATCAAACAAGAAGCTGAATCGGAATCATCAAGCTGGATGAATTGTCACTCTGATCAAAGAAGATGGCAATTCAGATCACAGCCATTGGGATATCAATACCAGATCCCATCAACCACTGCCGAACCAAGTTGGAAACCAAAAATGAGGGTTACGATGCCCCGTGAAAAGATAACATTTTAAGCACCAATCAAGAATCCTTATGGATCCGAGGAAGAAGAGGATTCCAAGAAAGAAGATGAGGAGAATCAATATCCTTATTTTCCATCCTATAAGGGATCAATACCATCGATCTCCCAGCAAGCAAAAGAGATTCGGGAGGAGGAAAATCTCATCGAGGAGTTTTACACCAACAACATCCCTGATGAAGAAATGCATGCATACGTTGCTAACCCGCATCTCTATCCACAAGAGAATGCTTATCTCTTTCCAGCCGCATCCGCACCAACGGGATATCCGAATCCGCCAAATTCGGTGATGGACGAGCTGAGAAACGAGAAATGGACAAAAAGAGAATAGGGAGAAAGATTTTCAAGAAGTTTGACAAGATGAAAAATCATGTTACAAAATGGATTAAGGATTAGAAATATTGGCTATGTACTGTTGTAGTTGTTATGATCTTTTTCTTGTAAGATAAATAAATGTGATATAAAGTGTGTCTTTTCTGAAATTTTGTTTTATTCATGTAACAGCATGTCTAAAGCAAATAGTAATCAAGAAACTCAAGTAAACAATAAAGGAAAGACAATCGAGGAAATTTTACAAGAAAAAGCAACCGTGGAAAACATACAAGCCATACCACAAAATTATGTGCTTGGTATCCGCGATCTAATAAAAGAGGCCGTGAATCCAATCTATGAAATATTGAAACATGATCAAAGTCGTACCGCCTCTCAATCTAACAAAAGAGCAAGTAGAAGTGAAACTGCTACTTCAAAGAGAGAAACGAAAAAGGAATCGGAAAAGAAAGAAAGTAAGAAAGAAAAAGAACCGAAAAAGAAAGAAGAGAGTGATGAAAGCTCGACTGCTGAAAACAACCTCCATGAAAAAACGAAGAAATTAAAGATACATGAAGGATGTGATTTCAAGGTGTTCAAAGTTTATAACCCCAAAGAATTCCACGGGGATAAAGGAGTAATACATACCCTCCGATGGTTGGAGGAGATGGAATCGATTGTACTGATAAGAAAATGTGCGGAGAGTGAGAAGTTGCAGTATACCTCCCAGATGTTCAAGGGGGAGGCATTGGAATGGTGGAATACCCTGATCGGAATCAAGGGTAGAGAGAATCTATACAATCTGGATTGGGAAACATTTAAAGCCATGGTATTGAAGAAGTTCTGTCCAGTTAACGAAATGGATCAGATTCAAACCAAGCTATGGAACCACAAGGTTGTGGGGACAAATCTCAAGGAATATAACACCAAGTTCCTTGAGTATTGTAGAATTGTGCCTCACTTGGTCACTCCTGAAATCAACAAAGTGACGCGCTATATTTACGGATTGCCGATAGAAATCCGTGACTTAGTCCGTTCACATATGCCGTCCACAACGGAATCTGCCATGGAGTTGGCCGGATATTTGATGGACGAGATGTTGAGGAACCGAGATGAGAGAAAGAAAGATGAGGGAAAAACAAGTGTAGGTGGAAAAGTGAGAAAGACAGTGAAGAAAAGAGAAGGGGGATTTGTGTATAGTCGCCCCGTTTGCAAGTCACGCGGAAGGAGACATTTCGGAAAATGTCTTCGACCAACTAATACCATTGTATGTGGATTCTGCAAGAAATTGGGCCACTCGGAAGCAGATTGCCGGAAAAAGACAGGAGTATGCTTTGAGTGTGGTGAGAAAGGACACTATAGCACTGAGTGTCCAAAGAAGAAGACAACGGTAGTAACGGTTGGAGCAAGTGGCAGCGGTACGAAGACCGATTCCAAGAAAGGAAATGCTCGTGTCTTTATGCTAGACACCCAGAAGGCAGCAGATATACCGGACGTGATCACCGGTACGTTTCCTATAAATAATGTTTATGCTAGAATTCTATTTGACGGGTGCAAACCAAAGCTTTATAGATTATAAATTTTGTAGTCTATTAAATGAGCCCTTAGTTAAATTAGATAAACATTATGAAGTCGAGACTGCTGATGGTAATGTAAGTAGAATAACCGAGACTTTAGATAGTGCCACAATTTCTTTAGCCAATCACGTCATACCTGTACGATTGTTACCCATGACATTGGCAGGTTTTGATGTAGTTTTAAGTATGGACTGGTTATCGTTTAATCAAGCCCGTATCCTATGTAACGATAGAGCTATCGACATTCGAACACCCAATAACAAAACCATTCGTATAACCGGAGACAAAGAAGGAGGAAAAGTAGGAATCATTTCCAAGATCAAAGCAAATCATTGCATAGGTAAAGGATGCCTCGCATTCATGGCCTATGTAACAAAAGAATCCGAACCAATGAAGATGGAAGAAGTGCCAATCGTGTCCGAATTTCAAGATGTATTTCCTGATGATTTACCAGGAGCCCCGCCTGATCGAGAAGTAGAATTTAAGATTGACCTCATGCCAGGAACATCACCAATTGCCAAATCACCTTATCATCTAGCACCAACGGAAATGAAGGAACTGAAGAAACAATTAGATGAATTGTTAGAGAAAGGATTTATACGACCGAGTTCGTCATCGTGGGGAGCCCCAATTTTATTCGTAAAAAAGAAGGACGGATCTATGAGGATGTGTATAGATTATCGAGAACTGAACAAAGTCACGATCAAGAACAAGTATCCATTACCAAGAATCGATGACTTGTTCGATCAGCTTCAAGGAGCAAGTTGTTTTTCAAAATTGACCTAATATCGGGTTATCATAAATTAAAGGTGCAAGAAGAAGATATACCAAAGACAGCCTTTAGAACCCGATATGGACATTATGAGTTCACTGTGATGCCTTTCGGACTCACTAATGCTCCAGCAGCTTTTATGGACATGATAAATTGTTGGTACATGATGTCAGTAGTTCAGTGTCTAGTGTCTGTAATCGAGTTAGTTGGATTAGTATTTTGTAATAAGCGAAGTTAGCTCACAAGTTCGCTGATATAGGCGAACTTGTAGACTAAGCGAAGTTAGTGACAACTTCGCCTGAACATGCCAGGCGAAGTTGTCGTGTTATATAAACATTAGGTTGCGGCTTGTTTAGAGGAGTTATTCATTGTAACGAGTTTACGAGTTCTGTAATCAGTGATTGATATCACGTGTTTCCAGTTGCAATACAACGTGTCTTTGTTTATTGTAACGTGTGTTTAATCGTGTTAGCTCGTATCGTCTTCTACGCTCGTAACGTCTTACGTAGGGATTCCGCACCTACGTAGAACGAGATATTCCGTGTAGATCCGACTGGGAACCTACAAGTGGTATCAAAGCCTTAGGCTCTTATGCTATGGTTCGAGATCCGCGTTTTGGTGTTTCTGGCACGTTTCTGATGCGTTTTTGGCCGAACAGCCGCCGCAGGCGAAGTTATGGGGTTCAAGCGAAGTTGTCGCTTAAATTTTAGGGTTTAGGCGAAGATATAAGGTTAAGCGAAGTTATGTACAAGCGAAGTTATGGACAGGCGAAGTTAAAAAAAAAAAAAGAGTTTTCGTCTGTATGGCCAGGTGTACGCGATTATTGTGAGACCGAAGACGTTGTTCCGTCAACGAGTGAAACTTGTTATCTCTTGGTCTTACGTGTGAACAAATATGTGTCAACTCTGGATATGGAGTTGAGGTTGTGAATGGGATATTGATTGAAACTGGATATTGACACATATTTGGGTGTTTATGGGCAATGAAATAGTTTTTGTTCGAGGTTGACCAACTGAAGAAAGTCAAATTGAACTGAAGGTTTTCGACATTACTGGATTGCGCTCAGCGCATATTATTTATGTTATTTTCAAGGCGTTCGAGAATTGGATCCTGAAATGTGATGCTTATTTATTAAAGTGAAAATTCTGGAACAAGTTGGATTTAATCGGGAATTAAAGTGTTTATGTTCTTGATCGTTATCACTGGTGATTGAAGATGCTTCAGATTAATTAATGGTCACGTGTGTTAGATTCCGTCAAGGTGGTTTTGTGATGAAATTGATCACTTGATGTTGAGTAGTTGAAGATTAAACCTTATCGTATGCTGACGTGTTGGTGAAGTTGTGGAGGGAGCCCAACTTCACGTGTTGGTGAAGTCAGAAGGACTCACGTGATTGGTTGAGATGATCAATTAGGCACGGGGATGCATGCATTTCAAAGACCTCAATCTATATAGTCGGAGAAGCTTACACTGAAGGGGAGATCTGATATGGAAGACGCTGGGTGATTGGTAGATTTGTGAAGCTACAATACAGTTTCAGACACGGCTGGTTGAAGAGCAAACAGAAGATCATCAGTTAAGAGGTAGTCTGTTGGTGCATGTTTTGTAACAGATGATCTTTTGTGTTTGTTAGAATTGAGAGCAACGGTCAAAGGGGAGTCTGTTGGTGCATTTTGTGACCGTCGCTATGCAATTCTGATCAGCGGAAACGAAGTACGAAGTTAGAACAACTTCACCATAGGCGAAGTTATAACAACTTCGCCTACTGGCCCAAGCCCAAGCCCGCGAAGTTGTTTCGATATATATATATGTGTCTTGTTTAGGTTTGAGTATCCAGAAAATTAGAGTATTGTGTGTCCAGTTCAAGTAGCTAGAGAGAAACCGAGAGGGAGAGTCGTGTGGGACGGCCCGAGGTAGAGCTCACCTCGGGTCGGCCGTCATTTGTTTTCGTGTTTGGTATGTAATGTGTTTCGGTTATTATATAAATGATCTGCAAATGTGTTTATCCCATTCGTGTGTTTGTTCGTGTATGTGTTTGTGTGTAATTGTGTTCTTCGTCTTCTACACCATTAAACGAGTCTAGGAGGATTCCGCACTCCTAGACCTCGTGCGGATCTCGTATCGATCGGCGACGCCCCGGGGGGACCTACATAAATCGGATTTGCAAGCCATATTTGGACAAGTTTGTTATTGTTTTCATCGATGACATCCTTGTTTATTCAAAATCCAAAGACGATCATCAAGTTCATATTAAGATCATACTTGAAACCCTAAGGAACGAGAAATTATACGCCAAATTCTCGAAATGAGAATTCTGGTTGTCCGAAATACAATTTCTTGGTCATGTTATAAATGAGAAGGGTATTCAAGTAGACCCAGCAAAGATTGAGGCTATAACCAAATGGGAGAAACCCAAGACACCGACTCAAGTCCGAAGTTTTCTAGGCTTGGCCGGATACTATAGAAGATTCATACAAGATTTCTCTCGAATAGCTGTCCCATTAACTTCACTTACAAGGAAAGCAGTTAAGTTTGAATGGGTACCGAAGCAAGAAGAAGCATTCGAAACACTAAAACAAAAGTTAACTAATGCACCAATTCTGGCTTTGCCAGAAGGGCAAGAAAACTTTAACATGTACTGTGATGCTTCGCACACGGGAATGGGGAGTGTTTTGATGCAAGGAAAGAAAGTGATTGCTTATGCTTCGAGACAATTGAAAGCTCATGAAAAGAATTACACCACGCACGATCTTGAATTAGGCGCTATAATTTGCGCGTTGAAATTATGGCGACATTACTTGTATGGTGTAAGGTTCACGGTATATACTGATCACAAGAGTTTGAAGCATATATTCGATCAAAAGGAGTTGAATATGAGGCAAAGGCGTTGGATGGAAACACTTAACGATTACGACTGTGAGATCGTATATCATGAAGGAAAAGCCAACGTGGTAGCTGATGCCTTAAGTAGAAAAGAACATGAGAAACCAAAGACAGTTCGAGCTCTTAGATTGGAACTTAAAGTTGATTTAGCTAATCAGATCAAAGAAGCTCAGAAGTTTGCACTAGAGGAAGGAAATTTTAAAGCCGAAAAAGAGAACGGCACAATTGATCAGTTGATGAAAAGAAATGACGAAATCCTTAGACTTGGTACTAGGATTTGGGTACCAATGATCAGAAGTCTAAGAGATAAAATTTTAGAAGAAGCACACAAGTCAAAGTATATGATGCATCCGGGAAGTGACAAGATGTATCATAATCTAAAAAATGATTATTGGTGGATCGGGATGAAGAAAGACATTGCTTTGTATGTAGCTAAATGCCTAACGTGTTCCAAAGTGAAAGCCGAGCACCAAAAGCCGTTAGGATTACTACAACAACCGGAAATCCCGATATGGAAATGGGATATGATAACTATGGATTTCATCATGAAGTTACCTAAGACTTCTCGTCAAAATGATGCGATCTGGGTTATTGTCGATAGACTTACTAAGTCTGCCCATTTCATTCCAATTCAAGAAACATTTAGTATGGATAACTTAGCACATTTATATGTCGAGAACATAGTATCCTTACATGGTGTGCCGCTATCCATCATATCCGATAGAGATAGTCGTTTCACTTCAAATTTTTGGTCAAGTTTTCAAAAGGCTATGGGGACTCGATTAAACCTAAGTACTGCTTATCATCCCCAAACTAATGGCCAAAGTGAACGAACAATTCAAACCTTGGAAGATATGCTTCGTGCTTGTGTTATCGACTTAGGAGGAAGTTGGGACACTCATCTCGCGCTAATGGAATTCTCGTACAACAACAGCTATCATACGAGTATCCAAGCAGCACCATTTGAAGCATTGTATGGGCGTAAGTGTAGAACACCTATATGTTGGTCAGAAACAGGTGATAGTCAGTTGTCAGGACCTGAAATTGTTCAAAGAACCACTAATCAAGTTATACAAATCCGAGAACGATTAAAGGCAGCAAGAGACAGACAAAAGAGCTATGCGGACGTTCGTCGCAAGCCTTTAGAGTTTAAAGAAGGTGATAAAGTTTTATTGAAAGTGTCGCCTTGGAAAGGTGTAGTAAGATTCGGGAAGAAAGGAAAACTGAGTCCAAGATTCGTTGGACCATTTAAAATACTTGAAAGAATTGGACCAGTTGCTTATCGGCTAGAATTACCCGATGAAATGAAAGGAATTCACGACGTGTTTCAAGTATCTAATCTGCGCAAGTGTTTAACCGACGAAACCCTTGCTATGCCATTGAAAGATGTTAAAATCAACGAGAAGCTTAAGTTTGTGGAACAACCTATTCAAATAGAAGATAGCATGATCAAGTTCCTCAAACACAAAAGACTCAAGCTCGTGAAAGTCAAATGGGATTCAAGACGAGGACCCGAGTATACGTGGGAACTCGAGTCAGAAGTGAAGAAAAAGTATCCCAATCTATTCCAATAAATCTCGAGGATGAGATTATTCAAAAGGTGGGGAGGATGTAACACCACGTCCCTAACCCTCTTAATTTTGGCTTAAATATACTACCTTAGAAAGTTCAGGGACTTAAAATGAAAATTCTGGAAATCTCCTCCCGTCGCGGTACGCAACGGGATAAGAATCAAACCCATCGCGGTACGCGATGGGCTGGTGAGTCATCGGACACGTGTTAACACCGCGTCGACACGTGGCGCAATGTGACAGGCCACGTGTCATCACCGCATAAGGCGGAGTAAAAAAGCGGCGTCGCGTTACGCAACCAGTCCTAGAGGAGGACTGGGCGCGGTATGCGACGGGGCCCAGAATCACCTATAAAAGGGGGGTGACGGGCATGAGCTCCATTCATCCCATTTTCACCTCTACTTTCACACACATAACCTTGTAAGGCGTGCCCCGTTGCCGTAGCAAGCCGACGTGCTGTTTTCTCGTAATTCGTACAAGAAACGAAGTAGGAATTAAGCTAGCAATCACATAAGCAAGTAGATCAAGTCTTGCCTTATCGTGTTCTCAATCTAAGCATCCGAATTAAGGTAGGAGTTATGTTTAAGTTATTTGAATTATAGCTTAGACTGTCAATCGAGGCTATGGCCTTTAACCTTGATCTTATTTTACAAACATTCAATCACAATCGTGTTTTCATAAACGTTACTTCATGATGAAGTAATGTTAAACGAAAGATATATTTTGACGGGCATGTAGTAACTGGAAGGGGGATATCATTAGTAGTAAGTTTCTTGCCTAAGGAAAAGTAATTCGCATAAATCCCAATCAACCGAGGAACCCGTTTACTTACCTGGAGAAACTTACCAACATGATAGAACCTATTAGGCCAAAGCATGCTATATCAAACGTCACATAAAACTAAGTGTTTTCATTCACAATCAAAGATAAACGATTTCAAGGTTAAGCTTACAATCATAGCTTAACATCATTCAAAACATTCATACGAACCTATTTATGTATAGGTTAATATCATTCACAGTCGATCAATCAATCAGTCAAGGTTTACAACACCGACGGTACAGATGAATACGTCAACCTTTTTAATCAGTCAAAACATATTATACTCAATGAGACGAAAGGGTGTTTGTCTTAACGAGTCAATCAATGTCTACATGAGATAATGAAATCTCTAAAACATTATAATACAAAGTAGAGAATAATATCAACTCAGACTGAATACGCATGTGTCTGGATCCAAACATAACTGTTAAAGCCCAATCAATCAATCAATCAAAGGCAATGAAGCCGCGGGCTTAAACGATCACGACCAGTTCTCAGTTTAGGGCTGTTTGGCTCGGGGAATACCGTTGTGTGTGTAGGGCAGTGGTACATATACCGGAAGTAGAAATGTTTCCGCTAAGATTGTCAAGAAAACTACATTTGTATTATATTGTCATTCAAAATGTTTTATTGAGTCATACGTGTTCACCAGCATATAGCTGACGTATTTTTCCAACCCATTGCAGGTAATTAAGCATAAGTAGCGTAACAAGGATTGGAGTCTTATTGAAGATAGAAGCGCGTACAAGATGGCTCCGTTTTTGATATAAAATCCTTGTAATATGAAAACATATCTTTTGTAAACCAATACTCGGGTATTTAATTCCCGAGTAAATTTTCAATGTAAATTAATATTATATTCAACCTAAAGTCTTCCGCCAAAAATTAACCCATAAACTCTGATATATTTACAAAACAGGTACCAACTCGTGGTCACACGCCTAGGCCCTAAGTCGGGGTGTGACAGGTTAGGATACAGCCATAAGCGGCTCATGTCAGCCCACACCAGAGCTTCTTCCACTATTGCCTGCATAAGTGTAGGTGTCCGCGTCATTGTCTTGAACCACACCCGATCCTTATATGGATCAAACCTCAGGTCTGGTATATTCTCGTTTTGCGGACCACGGGCCAAGGTAATGAGAACCACGTCCTCTTGGACCCAAAAAAATTTGGTTCTCCATTAGTAGGCACGGTGGGGGCAGCTCCGTTCCTATAATTCCCGTTGTAGTGGTGGAAAAATTATACCAACCGCCATGTTCGTTCATTTTATAAAACACGGTGAACCTCTCCACGGTAGAAACGATGTTGTTCGCCCTACAACGGAATTCGAAGTGTTGAATCCCATTAGGCCAAATGGATGCACCTGAGAAAGGTGAATCCCGTGACCTGTAATAACATTACCAAGGAACTTGGTTATCGGAAACCGGAGATTCCCCGTAGAAAACTACTCGGCATAGAGCACCATCTTGCCGGACGGAGGCTTGTCAACAATAGATTTGGCTGCCGGAATATCTAGCTCCCATTCCGGCGATACACCATAAGTTGTAACAAGGTTTTGGAACTCTTTCTCCTTTAAGTTTACTTTTATAAGGTCGATCGATAGGGAATTCTTCTCGTGAGCCATAATGTTGGAGACAAAAGGGAAACAACAATCAATGGTGAATGAACAGTAAATAATAATAGTTCTTAGAAGAAGATGAAAGGAAAAATGAAGATGAAGAGAATATGTAAAATTTGCCAAGTAAAAGAAACACCCTATTTATACCCATCGCAGTTAATGCGATGGGAAGGCGACATTAGAGAGAGAAACTAGTAGGTCTAATAATCAGACGACACGTCAGACGGAAAACCAAAAAAGGGAAAAAAGGGTACAGTTTGGTACAGTTGACAGCCGGCGCAGACGTCACATCGCACTGTGGTGCCTGCAAACCTGTCACTTCGATTCGGCTTATACTTATCTTCAACGGAAGGAAATATCTCCAAGGAGGAATATGCAAAAATTCAAAATACCCACAAAATATCTTTAGTCCAAAATTTTAACCACATAAAACTTCACATGGAAGAAACAATGGACTGAGAGGACTTACAGAGGTATGGTAGCGAAAAGCTTCAAATACCCATGAAATAGTATCCGCGGGTCAACCAGAACTTCCTCAGAGTTCATCCGCGGGTCATTCTTTTCACCCACATGAAACAGAAAGAACACGCATCAAAGAAGTGCAAATTGCTATAAGGGATAAAAGATTGCCCGCATATGCGGAAGCTTTCAAAACGCAGAATGACGAGAGGCTGACATCAGCAAAGCAGCTGTAACTAACTTTCTTCTAGAAAGATAGTTCAAATATTACTTTGTGAAAAGCACGTGACGCTGTAACCAATCAGAGGAGGACATGTGGATAGTTTGTTACAACTATGCACATGGCTAGCTGTCATCTCCTATCAAATGCCATCACGTGTCCAGTCAGTTAGAAAGAATATCTTTTAGAAGAAGACAACTGTACTAATAATATTCCTTTAACCATCGGCTATAAGTACTAGACTCATCATCATGAGGTATTCATTCACACTTCACATATTACATCAATCTCTTAAGTACTATATAAATATATATATATATATATATATTACTTAATCTCATCCTTGATGGTGGTTACGGGAAGATCTCCACTCTTGTCCTTCCCGCAGCGAGCTCACGGTGTTCTGTTTTGCAGGTTGCTGTCATCGGAACTGTTAGATCTACGCTTTGTTAACCTAGTTATTGTAACTCAATTCATACCCGATGGAATCATCGGTCTAACCTATTCGGGTTTAAATCCATGTTTCTTCGATAATATTTATGATTTAGTCATGGTTCTAACTTCTATGTGTATAACAACAAACCCACAAATAAATCAATCTTTTATCTCATAAAAGTTTTGCTATAAATTTTTATAACATATTAGTTATAACCTATTCTTTGTTACAAATTAAAAAGAAGAGTTAAGTGTCATTTTAGTACTTGTGGTTTGACCAACTACGCAACTTTAGCACCTATTCTTTATTTTGTGCAAATGGCTACCTTAGTTTCAAAAAACTTGCATTTTTAGTACTTTTTTTTCTAACCCTATTTATATTCATAGTTAAGTCAGGGATAAATTGGTAATTTCGTTAATTTCTTTGTTTTTCCTTTTCTTTTAAATGCTATATCTTATAAACTCTAAACCCTCAAATCATAACATCAAAATCCAAATCCTAAATCCCAAACCCTTTCTCCATATCATCATAGGGTTTGAGTTTTTACGATATTTGGGGATTTAGGATTTGGATTTCGATGTTATGATTTGAGGATTTAGGGTTTACAAGATATAAGTGCTTAAAAAGAAATAAATAAATAAAGAAAATAACAAAGTTACCAAATTATCTCTGACTTAACGGAAAAAATAGACGGGGTTAGAAAAATAAGTACTAAAAATGCAAGTTTTTTTAAACTGAGGTAGCAATTTGCACAAAATAAAGAATAGACACTAAAGTTGCATAGTTGGCCAAACCATAGATACTAAAATGACACTTAACTCTAAAAAGAATGGTAACATTTTGTGAATGGAGATATAATTGAATTTATCAATCCAAACTTGAATTGAATCCACCCACGTCCAAAGCTGATGGTTAACCAACAATTAATCAAGTTAAGCGAATCATCTGTTTTAATAATTAAACTAATCAGACTGTTATAAAAGGGAACCAATCGGTAATGAAAACTATCAAAAACAAACATTTGTTAAAGATTCAATACTACACAAATCACATATATTTTTTATATCAATAAGTACATATATGTTTATTAATAAGTACACAATAAAAAGAATATATATATAATATATATATATACTAGGATAGTACCCGTGTTACACACGGGTTGAAAACATATAAATAACAAAATCAATGTAGGGAACCATAAAATGTTAATGTATGTTATAATGAGTTTATGTTAACATTAGTATCTAGAGGATTATGTAAAACTAAAAGCAAAATGTGTGATGTAACAGTTACCATATAAATATAGACAATTATAAAATTTCACAAGAAAACATTTTAGAAAATCATAAATTTTAACATAACTTTATAAACACAATCTTAAGAATTCAGATGTTTTTTTTTAAATGCAACAAACTGGTCATCAAAATCATAATATTTTTTCACTATCATATTAAACAAACACACATATTAAGCATAATTTAGGATAGTACCCGTGTTACACATGGTGGAACATATTTAAAAAACATAATATATATGTAACATCATATAAATTTAATAAAATACAAATGTGGTACCTATAAATAAATGATTATTTTACATAAATTATAAGATATCATAATTTATCTGAATCAAATACAAAAACATACAAACACTAACAAAGATAAATGAAAAGTTAAAATATTTTATAACTTGCAGCACGAGTCCATGGTTCCAAATCCATTATATAACTTGAGCCCGTGTTACAAACGGTTGAAAATATAAGAACAGTAACATAAGAACTTGTAGAAAATATACTTAATTTTTTTCAAACCTGGGTCATAGTTCCAAATCTATAAAAATCCAGACAGTATTTTAACTAAGAATATACGAAAACATATTTGTAATCTAATAATACAAAAGAACAATATGGTACCAAACTACGAATTAAAAGTTAACTATACCCACAACCTCCATCTCCTTGATGCAATATGAAATTTGAAATGATTGATCAATTTTGTATTGTGAGTCTCTTGGACTTGCTTAGTTGCTGCAAATTCGAATTCTATCTAACAAAGGTCAGACTGGAAAAAAAATATATAGTTAGTAAATTATCATCTTGAAAAAAAAATCCACTTTTGAATTAAATAAACTAATTAGTGACCCGTGTAACACAAGGGCGAGAATTATAAAAAACATAAGATATACATATATGTTTTGAATTTAAACGAATTGTAAATGTTATATTTATAACGGATTATTGTAGATGAATTAAAAGGTATTACATCATAAATATTAATTGAACGGTAATTGAATCATTTGAAATTAAAAGTACAACTCTAATAAAATTAATATGTTATAAACAAAATTGATTCATATGTTATAAACAATTACAAAAGTTTAAATAAACATACACGTCTACTTATACTATTAAAACAATAGATTTTTTTGGATAAATAACATATTTCTATTGGTTTATCACTATAGTTTCAATGCATACTAAGGTTTTTCAATTTTTCTCGGTAATTAAATAATTTAAAAGTAAATAATATTATTTTATTGCCACCCAATTTAATTCATATATTAATGTTAATGATTGTCATATCTACCTATCATTAATTGTAAGTTAATAGATGTGTTATTTTGCTTTAAAACATCAATGTTTTAAGAAATACAATAATTTTTCAAAATTTACTTAATATGACTTACATATCGGAGTAGGTTGTGTTAAAAATATTAGAAGTTAAATTTAGATTAACTTAGATGCAGACAAACAATGGTGGTTGTAATGGTATAAAGTGATGAGAAAATGAGAACAAATGTATCGATTATATAGTATAAATTATTTAACTTATTTATGTAAAAATTAATATAAATATAAATGAGAATAAATTATTAAAGTTATAATTATGTCTAAATTTATCAAAATTTGAGTGAAATTATATTAATAAAAATAGTAAAATTGAGTGAAATGATTAACTATTCAAATTCGTTTTTTAAAATATAGTCAAAGTCCAACTGTGTAACATATTTGTGTAAACTTCATATAAATGTTAAGAATTCGAATTTGAAAATCATTTATATACATATAAGTTTAAATCAATATGTAAAGTGATAAGAACAATGAATGTATAAATAGAAATGAGAATAAATTATTATCATTAATTATTAATAAAATTATAATAACATACACATTTACCAAATTAGAATCAAATCATATGAATAAAAATAGTCAGATTCAGTAAAATGATTTACCTATTAAAATTCGGTTTTTGAAAATATGGTCAAAGTCCAACTATATAACCTATTTTTGTAAACTTAATATAAGTGGTCAAGAATTCGAATTTCAAAATGGTTTAAATAAATATTTATTTATCACATTTTGATATACAACCTAAAGAAATTCTCCAATGTATCTCTCACAACCTTCGTTTCCTTTATCCTAACAACATAAACTTTGAAATGAATGTTCAACTTTGTATTGTGAATATCCTGGACCTACTTGACTGCACACGTAAGAACAATTTAATTGTAAAAATATTAGGAATACAAATTCAAAAAAATAAAAAAAAAATTGAACATACATAACCAAAATTAAAACGGTGAATAAAAAGAAATTATGTTTTGGGTGTGGAATCCCATAATCAATTGAATCTACTATAAATAATAACAATAAGAAATTAAAATGTGATTAATTTAATTTTTGAAAAAAAAAGCGAAATGTGTATTAATAATTCGTTAAAGAAATTACATGGTTGTAGCGAAAATATTGAAATTTGGATGTAGTTATGATGAAATAGCAATGAAGAATACAATATCGAATGGTAAACTTATAAGTGACCGAAGTATAAGTTTAAATTTGGTCTTCCATGTAAAGATAGAAATAATTTAAAATATTTTGATTCACGAGAATAATAATATCAATAAATTATTAAAAGTTGTCATGTTTAATAATATTCATTAAATCATATGTCACGAATAATATTTATAAATGATGATGAAACAATTATTTAATTTATGATATATTAATTATTGATTATTATAAATTATGTCAATTTGAATATTGTTTTCTAAAATAACGCGGTTATTATTTTAGTATTAAGTAATAATAAATATTCACGTAAATTAAAGTATGATTACATTACAATTATGGAAAATATTTTTAGTTTGACAATCAGTTTTTTTGAATATTAAAATGATAACTTATTCTAGTTTATTAAATAAGTTAAATATGAGAAAAGTTAAACACACATAATTAATAATATATATAAACTAAAAAGGTAAAATTTTGTTATGAAAACTATACACAATTAAAACAATTTAAATTATCATTAAGATACAAATATAATAATATTAAAAAGATTAAAATCATAACACCAATATAAATTTGTAACACTTAAGCTTGGTTAAAAAATTTGTAATGCGAGTTAACCTTAGACATAATAACTAAAACATGAAATAATGACCAGAAGTTCATACCTAATATATTTTGATGATGGCTAAAACAACATCATTTTTATAGTAACGAATAGTTTATTGTTCTCAAAATAATTATATATATAGAAATAATTACAAAATGCCAAATCACAAAAATTAAAATTAAATCGGTTCTAATTTTACTAATATGACTAATTAATTTCAAAATAATTACAAAAAATGAAAATCAAATCGGTTAATTTGAGAACTTCAAAAAATTATGGAAGGATTTTAAATTAGTTTAAAATTATGGAGAGCATTAAAACATTTAAAACTTTGTTGAAAGATTGGTCAAATTCCGAATTTAAAAAGAGTTTAAACATGTTATAATTATTAAGCATAACTTAAGGATATTATTTAAAAAACGAAAATATATCAATGTACATTTTTTTATTAAATTTTTTAATTAATTTTTGAAGTTAAATATATTACTTGAAGGTTATGTTCAATTTTACGAATAATAAAAAATATCAAAATAATAAACTTGTGTTCTATTATTTATACTAAATAATATAGAGATAATTACAAAGGTTAATGACTATCACAAAATTAAAATCAAATCAGTTCTAATTTTATTAATTAATACTACTAATTATAATTTATAACTGGAAAATTTAAATGGCATTACAGGAAAAACGAAAATATAGTAAAAGTCCAATTATACAATATACTTTTGTAAATTTCATATAAATGTTGAGAATTTGAATTTGAAAATCGTTTAGATACATATAAGTTACATTAGTATTTAAAGTGATAAGAGCAATGAGAACAAATATATTGATTATATAGTATAAATTATTTAACCTTCTTTTGGTAAAAAAATCATATAAATAGAAATGAGAATAAATTATTATTATTAAAATTATAATAATGTTCAAATTTACCAAAATTAAAGTCAAATCATATTTATAAAAATATTCAAATCTAGTCAAATAGTTACCA